>NC_090938.1:5808571-6116785 GCF_040938575.1 Ambystoma mexicanum
GAGACATGTACTGTACTGGGCAGCATATGGATGAGACATGGCTTGCACTGGGCAGCATATGGGGAGACATGTACTGTACTCGGCAGCATATGGATGAGACATGGCTTGTATTGGGCAGCATATGGATGAGACATGGCTTGCACTGGGAAGCATATGGGGAGACATGTACTGTACTGGGCAGCATATGGATGAGACACGGCTTGCACTGGGCAGCGTATGGGGAGACATATACTGTACTGGGCAGCATATGGATGAGACACGGCTTGCACTGGGCAGCATATGGGGAGACATGTACTGTACTGGGCAGCATATGGATGAGACATGGCTTGCACTGGGCAGCATATGGGGAGACATGTACTGTACTGGGCAGCATATGGATGAGACATGGCTTGTACTGGGCAGCGTTTGGGGATACATGTACTGTACTGGGCAGCATATGGATGAGACATGGCTTGCACTGGGCAGCGTATTGGGAGACATGTACTGTACTGGGCAGCATATGGATGAGACATGGCTTGCACTGGGCAGCATATGGATGAGACATGGCTTGCACTGGGCAGCATATGGGGAGACATGTACTGTACTGGGCAGCATATGGATGAGACATGGCTTGTACTGGGCAGCATATGGATGAGACATGGCTTGCACTGGGAAGCATATGGGGAGACATGCACTGTACTGGGCAGCATATGGATGAGACACGGCTTGCACTGGGCAGCGTATGGGGAGACATATACTGTACTGGGCAGCATATGGATGAGACACGGCTTGCACTGGGCAGCATATGGGGAGACATGTACTGTACTGGGCAGCATACGGATGAGACATGGCTTGCACTGGGCAGCATATGGGGAGACATGTACTGTACTGGGCAGCATATGGATGAGACATGGCTTGTACTGGGCAGCGTATGGGGATACATGTACTGTACTGGGCAGCATATGGATGAGACATGGCTTGCACTGGGCAGCGTATTGGGAGACATGTACTGTACTGGGCAGCATATGGATGAGACATGGCTTGCACTGGGCAGCGTATGGGGATACATGTACTGTAGTGGGCAGCATATGGATGAGACATGGTTTGTACTGGGCATCATATGGGGAGGCATGTACTGTACTGGGCAGCATATGGATGAGACATGGCTTGCACTGGGCAGCGTATGGATGAGACATGTACTGTACTGGGCAGCATATGGATGAGACATGGCTTGCACTGGGCAGCGTATGGGGAGACATGTATTGTACTGGGCAGCATATGGATGAGACATGGCTTGCACTGGGCAGCATATGGATGAGACATGGCTTGCACTGGGCAGCATATGGGGAGACATGCACTGTACTGGGCAGCATATGGATGAGACACGGCTTGCACTGGGCAGAGTATGGGGAGACATGTACTGTACTGGGCAGCATATGGATGAGACATGGCTTGCACTGGGCAGCATATGGGGAGACATGTACTGTACTGGGCAGCATATGGATGAGACATGGCTTGCACTGATCAGCGTATGGGGAGGCATGTACTGTACTGGGCAGCATATGGATGAGACATGGCTTGTACTGGGCAGCATATGGATGACAGAGACATGGTTTGTACTGGGCAGCATATGGAGAGACATGTACTGTACTGGGCAGCATATGGATGAGACATGGCTTGCACTGGGCAGCGTATGGGGAGACATGTACTGTACTGGGCAGCATATGGATGAGACATGGCTTGCACTGGGCAGCATATGGGGAGACATGTACTGTACTGGGCAGCATATGGATGAGACATGGCTTGCACTGGGCAGCGTATGGGAAGACATGTGCTGTACTGGGCAGCATATGGATGAGACATGGCTTGTACTGGGCAGCATATGGATGAGACATGGTTTGTACTGGGCAGCATATGGATGAGACATGGCTTGCAGTGGGCAGCGTATGGGAAGACATGTGCTGTACTGGGCAGCATATGGATGAGACATGGCTTGTACTGGGCAGCATATGGATGAGACATAGTTTGTACTGGGCAGCATATGGATGAGACATGGCTTGCACTGGGCAGCATATGGGGAGACATGTACTGTACTGGGCAGCATATGGATGAGACATGGTTTGTACTGGGCATCATATGGCGAGACATGTACTGTACTGGGCAGCATATGGATGAGACATGGTTTGTACTGGGCAGCATATGGGGAGACATGTACTGTACTGGGCAGCATATGGATGAGACATGGTTTGTACTGGGCAGCGTATGGGGAGACATGTACTCTACTGGGCATCATATGGATGAGACATGGCTTGTACTGGGCAGCGTTTGGGGATACATGTACTGTACTGGGCAGCATATGGATGAGACATGGCTTGCACTGGGCAGCGTATTGGGAGACATGTACTGTACTGGGCAGCATATGGATGAGACGTGGCTTGCACTGGGCAGCATTTGGGGAGACATGTACTGTACTGGGCAGCATATGGATGAGACATGGCTTGCACTGGGCAGCATATGGGAAGACATGTACTGTACTGGGCAGCATATGGATGAGACATGGTTTGTACTGGGCATCATATGGCGAGACATGTACTGTACTGGGCAGCATATGGATGAGACATGGTTTGTACTGGGCAGCATATGGGGAGACATGTACTGTACTGGGCAGCATATGGATGAGACATGGTTTGTACTGGGCATCATATGGGGAGACATGTACTGTACTGGGCAGCATATGGATGAGACATGGTTTGTACTGGGCAGCGTATGGGGAGACATGTACTGTACTGGGCAGCATATGGATGAGACATGGCTTGCACTGGGCAGCGTATGGGGAGACATGTACTGTACTGGGCAGCATATGGGGAGACATGGCTTGCACTGGGCAGCATATGGGGAGACATGTACTGTACTGGGCAGCATATGGATGAGACATGGCTTGCACTGGGCAGCGTATGGGGAGACATGTGCTGTACTGGGAAGCATATGGTTGAGACATGGTTTGTACTGGGCCTCATATGGGGAGACGTACTGTACTGGGCAGCATATGGATGAGACATGGCTTGCACTGGGCAGCATATGGTTGAGACATGGTTTGTACTGGGCATCATATGGAGAGACATGTACTGTACTGGGCAGCATATGGATGAGACATGGCTTGCACTGGGCAGCGTATGGGGATACATGTACTGTACTGGGCAGCATATGGATGAACCATGGTTTGTACTGGGCATCATATGGGGAGACATGTACTGTACTGGCCAGCATATGGATGAGACATGGCTTGAACTGGGCAGCGTATGGGGAGACATGTACTGTACTGGGCAGCATATGGATGAGACATGGCTTGCACTGGGCAGCGTATGGGGAGACATGTACTCTACTGGGCAGCATATGGATGAGACAAGGCTTGCACTGGGCAGCGTGTGGGGATACATGTACTGTACTGGGCAGCATATGGATGAGACATGGTTTGTACTGGGCATCATATGGGGAGACATGTACTGTACTGGGCAGCATATGGATGAGACATGGCTTGCACTGGGCAGCATATGGGGAGATATGTACTGTACTGGGCAGCATATGGATGAGACATGGCTTGAACTGAGCAGCGTATGGGGAGACATGTACTGTACTGGGCAGCGTGTGGATGAGACATGGCTTGCACTGGGCAGCGTATGGGGAGACATGTACTGTATTGGGCAGCATATGGATGAGACATTGCTTGCACTGGGCAGCATATGGATGAGACATGGCTTGCACTGGGCAGCATATGGGGAGACATGTACTGTACTGGGCAGCATATGGATGAGACATGGCTTGTACTGGGCAGCATATGGATGAGACATGGCTTGTGCTGGGCAGCATATCGATGAGAGAGACATGGTTTGTACTGGGCAGCATATAGGGAGACATGTACTGTACTGGGCAGCATATGGATGAGACATGGCTTGCACTGGGCAGCATATGGGGAGACATGTACTGTACTGGGCAGCATATGGATGAGACATGGCTTGCACTGGGCAGCATATGGGGAGACATGTACTGTACTGGGCAGCATATGGATGAGACATGGCTTGTACTGGGCAGCATATGGATGAGACATGGCTTGTACTGGGCAGCATATGGATGAGAGAGACATGGTTTGTACTGGGCAGCATATGGGGAGACATGTACTGTATTGGGCAGCATATGGATGAGACATGGATTGCACTGGGCAGCGTATGGGGAGACATGTACTGTACTGGGCAGCATATGGATGAGACATGTCTTGCACTGGGCAACATATGGGAAAACATGTACTGTACTGGGCAGCATATGGATGAGACATGGCTTGCACTGGGCATTGTATGGGAAGACATGTGCTGTACTGGGCAGCATATGGATGAGACATGGCTTTTACTGGGCAGCATATGGATGAGACATGGTTTGTACTGGGCAGCATATGGATGAGACATGGCTTGCACTGGGCAGCGTATGGGAAGACATGTGCTGTACTGGGCAGCATATGGATGAGACATGGCTTGTACTGGGCAGCATATGGATGAGACATGGTTTGTACTGGGCAGCATATGGATGAGACATGGCTTGCACTGGGCAGCATATGGGGAGACATGTACTGTACTGGGCAGCATATGGATGAGACATGGTTTGTACTGGGCATCATATGGCGAGACATGTTCTGTACTGGGCAGCATATGGATGAGACATGGTTTGTACTGGGCAGCATATGGGGAGGCATGTACTGTACTGGGCAGCATATGGATGAGACATGGTTTGTACTGGGCATCATATGGAGAGGCATGTACTGTACTGGGCAGCATATGGATGAGACATGGTTTGTACTGGGCAGCATATGGGGAGACATGTACTGTACTGGGCAGCATATGGATGAGACATGGCTTGTACTGGGCAGCATATGGATGAGAGAGACATGGTTTGTACTGGGCAGCATATGGGGAGACATGTGCTGTACTGGGCAGCATATGGATGAGACATGGCTTACACTGGGCAGCGTATGGGGAGACATGTACTGTACTGGGCAGCATATGGATGAGACATGGCTTGCACTGGGCAGCATATGGGGAGACATGTACTGTACTGGGCAGCATATGGATGAGACATGGCTTGCACTGGGCAGCGTATGGGAAGACATGTGCTGTACTGGGAAGCATATGGATGAGACATGGCTTGTACTGGGCAGCATATGGATGAGACATGGTTTGTACTGGGCAGCATATGGATGAGATATGGCTTGCACTGGGCAGCGTATGGAAAGACATGTGCTGTACTGGGCAGCATGTGGATGAGACATAGCTTGTACTGGGCAGCATATGGCGAGACATGTACTGTACTGGGCAGCATATGGATGAGACATGGTTTGTACTGGGCAGCATATGGGGAGACATGTACTGTATTGGGCAGCATATGGATGAGACATGGTTTGTACTGGCCATCATATGGGGAGACATGTACTGTACTGGGCAGCATATGGATGAGACATGGTTTGTACTGGCCATCATATGGGGAGACATGTACTGTACTGGGCAGCATATGGATGAGACATGGTTTGTACTGGGAAGCATATGGGGAGACATGTACTGTACTGGGCAGCCTATGGATGAGACATGGCTTGCACTGGGCAGCGTCTGGGGAGACATGTACTGTACTGGGCAGCATATGGATGAGACATGGCTTGCACTGGGCAGCGTATGGGGAGACATGTACTGTACTGGGCAGCATATGGATGAGACATGGCTTGCACTGGGCAGCGTATGGGGAGACATGGCTTGCACTGGGCAGCATATGGATGAGACATGGCTTGCACTGGGTAGCATATGGATGAGACATGGCTTGCACTGGGCAGCATATGGGGAGACATGGCTTGCACAGGGCAGCATATGGATGAGACATGGCTTGCACTGGGCAGCGTATGGGAGACATGTGCTGTACTGGGAAGCATATGGTTGAGACATGGTTTGTACTGGGCATCATATGGGGAGACATGTACTGTACTGGCCAGCATATGGATGAGACATGGCTTGCACTGGGCAGCGTATGGGGAGACATGTACTGTACTGGGCAGCGTGTCGGGATACATGTACTGTACTGGGCAGCATATGGATGAGACATGGTTTGTACTGGGCATCATATGGGGAGACATGTACTGTGCTGGGCAGCATATGGATGAGACATGGCTTGCACTGGGCAGCATATGGGGAGACATGTACTGTACTGGGCAGCATATGGATGAGACATGGCTTGAACTGGGCAGCGAATGGGGAGACATTTACTGTACTGGGCAGCATATGGATGAGACATGGCTTGCACTGGGCAGCGTGTGGGGATACATGTACTGTACTGGGCAGCATATGGATGAGACATGGTTTGTACTGGGCATCATATGGGGAGACATGTACTGTACTGGGCAGCATATGGATGAGACATGGCTTGCACTGGGCAGCATATGGGGAGACATGTACTGTACTGGGCAGCATATGGATGAGACATGGCTTGAACTGGGCAGCCTATGGGGAGACATGTACTGTACTGGGCAGCATATGGATGAGACATGGCTTGCACTGGGCAGCATATGGATGAGAGAGACATGGTTTGTACTGGGTAGCACATGGGGAGACATGTACTGTACTGGGCAGCATATGGATGAGACATGGCTTGCACTGGGCAGCATATGGATGAGACATGGCTTGCACTGGGCAGCGTATGGGGAGACATGTACTGTACTGGGCAGCATATGGATGAGACATGGCTTGCACTGGGCAGCATATGGATGAGACATGGCTTGCACTGGGCAGCATATGGGGAGACATGTACTGTACTGGGCAGCATATGGATGAGACACGGCTTGCACTGGGCAGCGTATGGGGAGACATATACTGTACTGGGCAGCATATGGATGAGACACGGCTTGCACTGGGCAGCATATGGGGAGACATGTACTGTAGTGGGCAGCATATGGATGAGACATGGCTTGTACTGGGAAGCATATGGATGAGACATGGCTTGTACTGGGCAGCATATGGATGAGAGAGACATGGTTTGTACTGGGCAGCATATGGGGAGACATGTACTGTACTGGGCAGCATATGGATGAGACATGGCTTACACTGGGCAGCGTATGGGGAGACAAGTACTGTACTGGGCAGCACATGGATGAGACATGGCTTGCACTGGGCAGCATATGGGGAGACATGTACTGTACTGGGCAGCATATGGATGAGACATGGCTTGCACTGGGCAGCGTATGGGAAGACATGTGCTGTACTGGGAAGCATATGGATGTATGGATGAGACATGGCTTGTACTGGGCAGCATATGGATGAGACATGGTTTGTACTGGGCAGCATATGGATGAGACATGGCTTGTACTGGGCAGCATATGGATGAGACATGGTTTGTACTGGGCAGCATATGGATGAGACATGGCTTGCACTGGGCAGCATATGGGGAGACATGTACTGTACTAGGCAGCATATGGATGAGACATGGTTTGTACTGGGAATCATATGGCGAGACATGTACTGTACTGGGCAGCATATGGATGAGACATGGTTTGTACTGGGCAGCATATGGAGAGACATGTACTGTACTGGGCAGCATATGGATGAGACATGGTTTGTACTGGGCATCATATGGGGAGACATGTACTGTACTGGGCAGCATATGGATGATACATGGTTTGTACTGGGAAGCATATGGGGAGACATGTACTGTACTGGGCAGCATATGGATGAGACATGGCTTGCACTGGGCAGCATATGGGGAGACATGTACTGTACTGGGCAGCATATGGATGAGACATGGCTTGAACTGGGAAGCGTATGGGGAGACATGTACTGTACTGGGCAGCAAATGGATGAGACATGGCTTGCACTGGGCAGCATATGGATGAGAGAGACATGGTTTGTACTGGGCAGCACATGGGGAGACATGTACTGTACTGGGCAGCATATGGATGAGACATGGCTTGCACTGGGCAGCAAATGGATGAGACATGGCTTGCACTGGGCAGCGTATAGGGAGACATGTACTGTACTGGGCAGCATATGGATGAGACATGGCTTGCACTGGGCAGCATATGGGGAGACATGTACTGTACTGGGCAGCATATGGATGAGACATGGCTTGTATTGGGCAGCATATGGATGAGACATGGCTTGCACTGGGAAGCATATGGGGAGACATGTACTGTACTGGGCAGCATATGGATGAGACACGGCTTGCACTGGGCAGCGTATGGGGAGACATATACTGTACTGGGCAGCATATGGATGAGACACGGCTTGCACTGGGCAGCATATGGGTAGACATGTACTGTACTGGGCAGCATATGGATGAGACATGGCTTGCACTGGGCAGCATATGGGGAGACATGTACTGTACTGGGCAGCATATGGATGAGACATGGCTTGTACTGGGCAGCGTTTGGGGATACATGTACTGTACTGGGCAGCATATGGATGAGACATGGCTTGCACTGGGCAGCGTATTGGGAGACATGTACTGTACTGGGCAGCATATGGATGAGACGTGGCTTGCACTGGGCAGCATTTGGGGAGACATGTACTGTACTGGGCAGCATATGGATGAGACATGGCTTGCACAGGGCAGCGTATGGGGAGACATGTACTGTACTGGGCAGCATATGGATGAGACATGGCTTGCACTGGGCAGCATATGGATGAGACATGGCTTGCACTGGGCAGCATATGGGGAGACATGTACTGTACTGGGCAGCATATGGATGAGACATGGCTTGTACTGGGCAGCATATGGATGAGACATGGCTTGCACTGGGAAGCATATGGGGAGACATGTACTGTACTGGGCAGCATATGGATGAGACACGGCTTGCACTGGGCAGCGTATGGGGAGACATATACTGTACTGGGCAGCATATGAATGAGACATGGCTTGCACTGGGCAGCATATGGGGAGACATGTGCTGTACTGGGCAGCATATGGATGAGACATGGCTTGCACTGGGCAGCATATGGGGAGACATGTACTGTACTGGGCAGCATATGGATGAGACATGGCTTGTACTGGGCAGCATATGGATGAGAGAGACATGGTTTGTACTGGGCAGCATATGGGGAGACATGTACTGTACTGGGCAGCATATGGATGAGACATGGCTTACACTGGGCAGCGTATGGGGAGACATGTACTGTACTGGGCAGCATATGGATGAGACATGGCTTGCACTGGGCAGCATATGGGGAGACATGAACTGTACTGGGCAGCATATGGATGAGACATGGCTTGCACTGGGCAGCGTATGGGAAGACATGTGCTGTACTGGGAAGCATATGGATGAGACATGGCTTGTACTGGGCAGCATATGGATGAGACATGGTTTGTACTGGGCAGCATATGGATGAGACATGGCTTGCACTGGGCAGCGTATGGGAAGACATGTGCTGTACTGGGCAGCATATGGATGAGACATGGCTTGTACTGGGCAGCATATGGATGAGACATGGTTTGTACTGGGCAGCATATGGATGAGACATGGCTTGCACTGGGCAGCATATGGGGAGACATGTACTGTACTAGGCAGCATATGGATGAGACATGGTTTGTACTGGGCATCATATGGCGAGACTTGTACTGTACTGGGCAGCATATGGATGAGACAGGGTTTGTACTGGGCAGCATATGGGGAGACATGTACTGTACTGGGCAGCATATGGATGAGACATGGTTTGTACTGGGCATCATATGGGGAGACATGTACTGTACTGGGCAGCATATGGATGAGACATGGTTTGTACTGGGAAGCATATGGGGAGACATGTACTGTACTGGGCAGCATATTGATCAGACATGGCTTGCACTGGGCAGCGTATGGGGAGACATGTACTGTACTGGGCAGCATATGGATGAGACATGGCTTGCACTGGGCAGCGTATGGGGAGACATGTACTGTACTGGGCAGCATATGGATGAGACATGGCTTGCACTGGGCAGCGTATGGGGAGACATGGCTTGCACTGGGCAGCATATGGATGAGACATGGCTTGCACTGGGTAGCATATGGATGAGACATGGCTTGCACTGGGCAGCATATGGGGAGACATGGCTTGCACTGGGCAGCATATGGATGAGACATGGCTTGCACTGGGCAGCGTGTGGGGATATATGTACTGTACTGGGCAGCATATGGATGAGACATGGTTTGTACTGGGCATCATATGGGGAGACATGTACTGTGCTAGGCAGCATATGGATGAGACATGGCTTGCACTGGGCAGCATATGGGGAGACATGTACTGTACTGGGCAGCATATGGATGAGACATGGCTTGAACTGGGCAGCATATGGGGAGACATTTACTGTACTGGGCAGCATATGGATGAGACATGGCTTGCACTGGGCAGCGTGTGGGGATACATGAACTGTACTGGGCAGCATATGGATGAGACATGGTTTGTACTGGGCATCATATGGGGAGACATGTACTGTACTGGGCAGCATATGGATGAGACATGGCTTGCACTGGGCAGCATATGGGGAGACATGTACTGTACTGGGCAGCATATAGATGAGACATGGCTTGAACTGGGCAGCGTATGGGGAGACATGTACTGTACTGGGCAGCATATGGATGAGACATGGCTTGCACTGGGCAGCATATGGATGAGAGAGACATGGTTTGTACTGGGCAGCACATGGGGAGACATGTACTGTACTGGGCAGCATATGGATGAGACATGGCTTGCACTGGGCAGCATATGGATGAGACATGGCTTGCACTGGGCAGTGTATGGGGAGACATGTACGGTACTGGGCAGCATATGGATGAGACATGGCTTGCACTGGGCAGCATATGGATGAGACATGGCTTGCACTGGGCAGCATATGGGGAGACATGTACTGTACTGGGCAGCATATGGATGAGACATGGCTTGTATTGGGCAGCATATGGATGAGACATGGCTTGCACTGGGAAGCATATGGGGAGACATGTACTGTACTGGGCAGCATATGGATGAGACACGGCTTGCACTGGGCAGCGTATGGGGAGACATATACTGTACTGGGCAGCATATGGATGAGACACGGCTTGCACTGGCCAGCATATGGGGAGACATGTACTGTACTGGGCAGCATATGGATGAGACATGGCTTGTACTGGGCAGCATATGGATGAGACATGGCTTGCACTGGGCAGCGTATGGGAAGACATGTGCTGTACTGGGCAGCATATGGATGAGACATGGCTTGTACTGGGCAGCATATGGATGAGACATGGTTTGTACTGGGCAGCATATGGATGCGACATGGCTTGCACTGGGCAGCATATGGGGAGACATGTGCTGTACTGGGCAGCATATGGATGAGACATGGCTTACACTGGGCAGCGTATGGGAAGACATGTACTGTACTGGGCAGCATATGGATGAGACATGGCTTGCAATGGGCAGCATATGGGGAGACATGTACTGTACTGGGCAGCATATGGATGAGATATGGCTTGCACTGGGCAGCGTATGGATGAGAAAAGGTTTGTACTGGGCAGCATATGGATGAGACATGGCTTGCACTGGGCAGCGTATGGGAAGACATGTGCTGTACTGGGCAGCATATGGATGAGACATGGCTTGTACTGGGCAGCATATGGATGAGACATGGTTTGTACTGGGCAGCATATGGATGCGACATGGCTTGCACTGGGCAGCATATGGGGAGACATGTACTGTACTAGGCAGCATATGGATGAGACATGGTTTGTACTGGGCATCATATGGCGAGACATGTACTGTACTGGGCAGCATATGGATGAGACATGGTTTGCACTGGGCAGCGTATGGGGAGACATGGCTTGCACTGGGCAGCATATGGATGAGACATGGCTTGCACTGGGCAGCATATGGGGAGACATGGCTTGCACTGGGCAGCATATGGATGAGACATGGCTTGCACTGGGCAGCGTATGGGAGACATGTGCTGTACTGGGAAGCATATGGTTGAGACATGGTTTGTACTGGGCATCATATGGGGAGACATGTACTGTACTGGCCAGCATATGGATGAGACATGGCTTGCACTGGGCAGCGTATGGGGAGACATGTACTGTACTGGGCAGCATATGGATGAGACATGGCTTGCACTGGGCAGCGTGTGGGGATACATGTACTGTACTGGGCAGCATATGGATGAGACATGGTTTGTACTGGGCATCATATGGGGAGACATGAACTGTGCTGGGCAGCATATGGATGAGACATGGCTTGCACTGGGCAGCATATGGGGAGACATGTACTGTACTGGGCAGCATATGGATGAGACATGGCTTGAACTGGGCAGCATATGGGGAGACATTTACTGTACTGGGCAGCATATGGATGAGACATGGCTTGCACTGGGCAGCGTGTGGGGATACATGTACTGTACTGGGCAGCATATGGATGAGACTTCGTTTGTACTGGGCATCATATGGGGAGACATGTACTGTACTGGGCAGCATATGGATGAGACATGGCTTGCACTGGGCAGCATATGGATGAGAGAGACATGGTTTGTACTGGGAGCACATGGGGAGACATGTACTGTACTGGGCAGCGTATGGATGAGACATGGCTTGCACTGGGCAGCATATGGATGAGACATGGCTTGCACTGGGCAGCATATGGGGAGACATGTACTGTACTGGGCAGCATATGGATGAGACATGGCTTGTATTGGGCAGCATATGGATGAGACATGGCTTGCACCGCGAAGCATATGGGGAGACATGTACTGTACTGGACAGCATATGGATGAGACACGGCTTGCACTGGGCAGCGTATGGGGAGACATATACTGTACTGGGCAGCATATGGATGAGACACGGCTTGCACTGGGCAGCATATGGGGAGACATGTACTGTACTGGGCAGCATATGGATGAGACATGGCTTGTACTGGGCAGCATATGGATGAGACATGGCTTGTAATGGGCAGCATATGGATGAGAGAGACATGGTTTGTACTGGGCAGCATATTGGGAGACATGTACTGTACTGGGCAGCATATGGATGAGACATGGCTTACACTGGGCACCGTATGGGGAGACATGTACTGTACTGGGCAGCATATGGATGAGGCATGGCTTGCACTGGGCAGCATATGGGGAGACATGTACTGTACTGGGCAGCATATGGATGAGACATGGCTTGCACTGGGCAGCCTATGGAAACACATGTGCTGTACTGGGAAGCATATGGATGAGACATGGCTTGTACTGGGCAGCATATGGATGAGACATGGTTTGTACTGGGCAGCATATGGATGAGACATGGCTTGCACTGGGCAGCGTATGGGAAGACGTGCTGTACTGGGCAGCATATGGATGAGACATGGCTTGTACTGGGCAGCATATGGATGAGACATGGTTTGTACTGGGCAGCATATGGATGAGACATGGCTTGCACTGGGCAGCATATGGGGAGACATGTACTGTACTAGGCAGCATATGGATGAGACATGGTTTGTACTGGGCATATGGCGAGACATGTACTGTACTGGGCAGCATATGGATGAGACATGGTTTGTACTGGGCAGCATATGGGGAGACATGTACTGTACTGGGCAGCATATGGATGAGACATGGTTTGTACTGGGCATCATATGGGGAGACATGTACTGTACTGGGCAGCATATGGATGAGACATGGTTTGTACTGGGAAGCATATGGGGAGACATGTACTGTACTGGGCAGCATATGGATGAGACATGGCTTGCACTGGGCAGCGTATGGGGAGACATGTACTGTACTGGCCAGCATATGGATGAGACATGGCCTGCACTGGGCAGCGTATGGGGAGACATGTACTGTACTGGGCAACATATGGATGAGACATGGCTTGCACTGGGCAGCGTATGGGGAGACATGGCTTGCACTGGGCAGCATATGGATGAGACATGGCTTGCACTGGGCAGCATATGGGGAGACATGGCTTGCACTGGGCAGCATATGGATGAGACATGGCTTGCACTGGGCAGCGTATGGGAGACATGTGCTGTACTGGTAAGTATATAGTTGAGACATGGTTTGTACTGGGCATCATATGGGGAGACATGTACTGTACTGGCCAGCATATGGATGAGACATGGCTTGCACTGGGCAGCATATGGGGAGACATGTACTGTACTGGGCAGCATATGGATGAGACATGTCTTGCACTGGGCAGTGTGTGGGGATACATGTACTGTACTGGGCAGCATATGGATGAGACATGGTTTGTACTGGGCATCATATGGGGAGACATGTACTGTGCTGGGCAGCATATGGATGAGACATGGCTTGCACTGGGCAGCATATGGGGAGACATGTACTGTACTGGGCAGCATATGGATGAGACATGGCTTGCACTGGACAGCATATGGGGAGACATGTACTGTACTGGGCAGCATATGGATGAGACATGGCTTGAACTGGGCAGCGTATGGGGAGACATGTACTGTACTGGGCAGCATATGGATGAGACATGGCTTGCACTGGGCAGCATATGGATGAGAGAGACATGGTTTGTACTGGGCAGCACATGGGGGGACATGTACTGTACTGGGCAGCATATGGATGAGACATGGCTTGCACTGGGCAGCGTAAGGGGAGACATGTACTGTACTGGGCAGCATATGGATGAGACATGGCTTGCACTGGGCAGCATATGGGGAGACATGTACTGTACTCGGCAGCATATGGATGAGACATGGCTTGTATTGGGCAGCATATGGATGAGACATGGCTTGCACTGGGAAGCATATGGGGAGACATGTACTGTACTGGGCAGCATATGGATGAGACACGGCTTGCACTGGGCAGCGTATGGGGAGACATATACTGTACTGGGCAGCATATGGATGAGACACGGCTTGCACTGGGCAGCATATGGGGAGACATGTACTGTACTGGGCAGCATATGGATGAGACATGGCTTGCACTGGGCAGCATATGGGGAGACATGTACTGTACTGGGCAGCATATGGATGAGACATGGCTTGTACTGGGCAGCGTTTGGGGATACATGTACTGTACTGGGCAGCATATGGATGAGACATGGCTTGCACTGGGCAGCGTATTGGGAGACATGTACTGTACTGGGCAGCATATGGATGAGACATGGCTTGCACTGGGCAGCATATGGATGAGACATGGCTTGCACTGGGCAGCATATGGGGAGACATGTACTGTACTGGGCAGCATATGGATGAGACATGGCTTGTACTGGGCAGCATATGGATGAGACATGGCTTGCACTGGGAAGCATATGGGGAGACATGCACTGTACTGGGCAGCATATGGATGAGACACGGCTTGCACTGGGCAGCGTATGGGGAGACATATACTGTACTGGGCAGCATATGGATGAGACACGGCTTGCACTGGGCAGCATATGGGGAGACATGTACTGTACTGGGCAGCATACGGATGAGACATGGCTTGCACTGGGCAGCATATGGGGAGACATGTACTGTACTGGGCAGCATATGGATGAGACATGGCTTGTACTGGGCAGCGTATGGGGATACATGTACTGTACTGGGCAGCATATGGATGAGACATGGCTTGCACTGGGCAGCGTATTGGGAGACATGTACTGTACTGGGCAGCATATGGATGAGACATGGCTTGCACTGGGCAGCGTATGGGGATACATGTACTGTAGTGGGCAGCATATGGATGAGACATGGTTTGTACTGGGCATCATATGGGGAGGCATGTACTGTACTGGGCAGCATATGGATGAGACATGGCTTGCACTGGGCAGCGTATGGATGAGACATGTACTGTACTGGGCAGCATATGGATGAGACATGGCTTGCACTGGGCAGCGTATGGGGAGACATGTATTGTACTGGGCAGCATATGGATGAGACATGGCTTGCACTGGGCAGCATATGGATGAGACATGGCTTGCACTGGGCAGCATATGGGGAGACATGCACTGTACTGGGCAGCATATGGATGAGACACGGCTTGCACTGGGCAGAGTATGGGGAGACATGTACTGTACTGGGCAGCATATGGATGAGACATGGCTTGCACTGGGCAGCATATGGGGAGACATGTACTGTACTGGGCAGCATATGGATGAGACATGGCTTGCACTGATCAGCGTATGGGGAGGCATGTACTGTACTGGGCAGCATATGGATGAGACATGGCTTGTACTGGGCAGCATATGGATGACAGAGACATGGTTTGTACTGGGCAGCATATGGAGAGACATGTACTGTACTGGGCAGCATATGGATGAGACATGGCTTGCACTGGGCAGCGTATGGGGAGACATGTACTGTACTGGGCAGCATATGGATGAGACATGGCTTGCACTGGGCAGCATATGGGGAGACATGTACTGTACTGGGCAGCATATGGATGAGACATGGCTTGCACTGGGCAGCGTATGGGAAGACATGTGCTGTACTGGGCAGCATATGGATGAGACATGGCTTGTACTGGGCAGCATATGGATGAGACATGGTTTGTACTGGGCAGCATATGGATGAGACATGGCTTGCAGTGGGCAGCGTATGGGAAGACATGTGCTGTACTGGGCAGCATATGGATGAGACATGGCTTGTACTGGGCAGCATATGGATGAGACATAGTTTGTACTGGGCAGCATATGGATGAGACATGGCTTGCACTGGGCAGCATATGGGGAGACATGTACTGTACTGGGCAGCATATGGATGAGACATGGTTTGTACTGGGCATCATATGGCGAGACATGTACTGTACTGGGCAGCATATGGATGAGACATGGTTTGTACTGGGCAGCATATGGGGAGACATGTACTGTACTGGGCAGCATATGGATGAGACATGGTTTGTACTGGGCAGCGTATGGGGAGACATGTACTCTACTGGGCATCATATGGATGAGACATGGCTTGTACTGGGCAGCGTTTGGGGATACATGTACTGTACTGGGCAGCATATGGATGAGACATGGCTTGCACTGGGCAGCGTATTGGGAGACATGTACTGTACTGGGCAGCATATGGATGAGACGTGGCTTGCACTGGGCAGCATTTGGGGAGACATGTACTGTACTGGGCAGCATATGGATGAGACATGGCTTGCACTGGGCAGCATATGGGAAGACATGTACTGTACTGGGCAGCATATGGATGAGACATGGTTTGTACTGGGCATCATATGGCGAGACATGTACTGTACTGGGCAGCATATGGATGAGACATGGTTTGTACTGGGCAGCATATGGGGAGACATGTACTGTACTGGGCAGCATATGGATGAGACATGGTTTGTACTGGGCATCATATGGGGAGACATGTACTGTACTGGGCAGCATATGGATGAGACATGGTTTGTACTGGGCAGCGTATGGGGAGACATGTACTGTACTGGGCAGCATATGGATGAGACATGGCTTGCACTGGGCAGCGTATGGGGAGACATGTACTGTACTGGGCAGCATATGGGGAGACATGGCTTGCACTGGGCAGCATATGGGGAGACATGTACTGTACTGGGCAGCATATGGATGAGACATGGCTTGCACTGGGCAGCGTATGGGGAGACATGTGCTGTACTGGGAAGCATATGGTTGAGACATGGTTTGTACTGGGCCTCATATGGGGAGACGTACTGTACTGGGCAGCATATGGATGAGACATGGCTTGCACTGGGCAGCATATGGTTGAGACATGGTTTGTACTGGGCATCATATGGAGAGACATGTACTGTACTGGGCAGCATATGGATGAGACATGGCTTGCACTGGGCAGCGTATGGGGATACATGTACTGTACTGGGCAGCATATGGATGAACCATGGTTTGTACTGGGCATCATATGGGGAGACATGTACTGTACTGGCCAGCATATGGATGAGACATGGCTTGAACTGGGCAGCGTATGGGGAGACATGTACTGTACTGGGCAGCATATGGATGAGACATGGCTTGCACTGGGCAGCGTATGGGGAGACATGTACTCTACTGGGCAGCATATGGATGAGACAAGGCTTGCACTGGGCAGCGTGTGGGGATACATGTACTGTACTGGGCAGCATATGGATGAGACATGGTTTGTACTGGGCATCATATGGGGAGACATGTACTGTACTGGGCAGCATATGGATGAGACATGGCTTGCACTGGGCAGCATATGGGGAGATATGTACTGTACTGGGCAGCATATGGATGAGACATGGCTTGAACTGAGCAGCGTATGGGGAGACATGTACTGTACTGGGCAGCGTGTGGATGAGACATGGCTTGCACTGGGCAGCGTATGGGGAGACATGTACTGTATTGGGCAGCATATGGATGAGACATTGCTTGCACTGGGCAGCATATGGATGAGACATGGCTTGCACTGGGCAGCATATGGGGAGACATGTACTGTACTGGGCAGCATATGGATGAGACATGGCTTGTACTGGGCAGCATATGGATGAGACATGGCTTGTGCTGGGCAGCATATCGATGAGAGAGACATGGTTTGTACTGGGCAGCATATAGGGAGACATGTACTGTACTGGGCAGCATATGGATGAGACATGGCTTGCACTGGGCAGCATATGGGGAGACATGTACTGTACTGGGCAGCATATGGATGAGACATGGCTTGCACTGGGCAGCATATGGGGAGACATGTACTGTACTGGGCAGCATATGGATGAGACATGGCTTGTACTGGGCAGCATATGGATGAGACATGGCTTGTACTGGGCAGCATATGGATGAGAGAGACATGGTTTGTACTGGGCAGCATATGGGGAGACATGTACTGTATTGGGCAGCATATGGATGAGACATGGATTGCACTGGGCAGCGTATGGGGAGACATGTACTGTACTGGGCAGCATATGGATGAGACATGTCTTGCACTGGGCAACATATGGGAAAACATGTACTGTACTGGGCAGCATATGGATGAGACATGGCTTGCACTGGGCATTGTATGGGAAGACATGTGCTGTACTGGGCAGCATATGGATGAGACATGGCTTTTACTGGGCAGCATATGGATGAGACATGGTTTGTACTGGGCAGCATATGGATGAGACATGGCTTGCACTGGGCAGCGTATGGGAAGACATGTGCTGTACTGGGCAGCATATGGATGAGACATGGCTTGTACTGGGCAGCATATGGATGAGACATGGTTTGTACTGGGCAGCATATGGATGAGACATGGCTTGCACTGGGCAGCATATGGGGAGACATGTACTGTACTGGGCAGCATATGGATGAGACATGGTTTGTACTGGGCATCATATGGCGAGACATGTTCTGTACTGGGCAGCATATGGATGAGACATGGTTTGTACTGGGCAGCATATGGGGAGGCATGTACTGTACTGGGCAGCATATGGATGAGACATGGTTTGTACTGGGCATCATATGGAGAGGCATGTACTGTACTGGGCAGCATATGGATGAGACATGGTTTGTACTGGGCAGCATATGGAGAGACATGTACTGTACTGGGCAGCATATGGATGAGACATGGCTTGCACTGGACAGCATATGGGGAGACATGTACTGTACTGGGCAGCATATGGGGAGACATGGCTTGCACTGGGCAGCGTGTGGGGAGACATGTACTGTACTGGGCAGCATATGGATGAGACATGGATTGTACTGGGCAGCATATGGGGAGACATGGCTTGCACTGGGCAGCATATGGATGAGACATGGCTTGCACTGGGCAGCATATGGGGATACATGTACTGTACTGGGCAGCATATGGATGAGACATGTACTGTACTGGGCAGCGTATGGGGAGACATGTAATGTACTGGGCAGCATATGGATGAGACATGGCATGCACTGGGCAGCATATGGGGAGACATGTACTGTACTGGGCAGCATATGGATGAGACATGGCTTGCACTGGGCAGCGTATGGGGAGACATGTACTGTACTGGGCAGCATATGGATGAGGCATGGCATGGATGAGGACAGTGCTGTGCAGGGTCTGGAGGAGACTAGACATGCAATGTGAAGTGTTCGGCGGGGATAAGGGCTGTGCTACACAGGGTATGTGGGGAGAGCAGCTCTGTACGGAGCAGTGTGCAGAAGAGAGAAGTACTGCTCTCATCAGTGCGTGGGAAGGGGAGGGATCATCTTTTTCCAAAGCCATACACATTGTGCAAGAGCTACATACCCTCCAGGACATAGCAAATTATTTTTAAATCCATGGCAGAGTATCTGAGAGTTCAACAGGAAATGGTGGACACTGCTCATTAGGCTCGAGGCAACTGCTTGCTATGAATGCACGCTCTTCGCCAAGTGACTCCCAAAATGGCTAAACTTGTGCTTCATCAGGCCACAATGCATGCGTCTGAAGGTCATCCCTTCACCTGAAGTAGAACGTTCACTTTAGTTATAGCTTTCTGGAGTCGTATCTGGGTGAACGGTGGGCCTTGACGTCTTCCCTTTGGGTGAGACGCGCATCTTTTTCCTAGATTGACCAGTGCAGGGGCAGCAGGCCCAAAACAACACAGATTGGTTTGCAGATTGGGTTTTGGGAACCTTTTCCGTCCCGGCTCACTTCGAGTCTGCCGGAAGTTCAGGCCCTTACGGCAGGATTTTCACTGAAGCACCGGCACCGTTACTCATGGTGTCCCATGGAGTGCTATGTGACTCCATGATATGCTATGATATGACAAGTCATTTGTAACGTGCCAGTAAACAAGTGTTTCTAGGTGTGACAAGACAAGGGAGGGAAGACAGAGCGAGGGCAAGACAAATGATCTTACTAGGCCTTGTGTCATTCAGATCATGCAAGTGCGAGAATGAGAATTGCAAGGGGAAAGGGACGGGGGAAGTGCAAGGGATAGGGGGAGGGGAAAACTGTGCAGCAATGGTTTGAGTGAGTGCAGCCAGGGCAGCACGGCTATGGGCAGTGCAAGGAGAACAAGGGACTGTAGGGTCACAGTTACAGTCCCTAAGTGCATGGTAGGCCCGGAGGCAGTGCAAGGGTGACTGATCAAGAAAGAGCCTGGTACCTAGTGAGACTCTGAGGGTAGCGAAGCAACCTGTCGGTACAGCAGACAGGTAGGTCAGGTAGGTTAGCGGGGGAGGGAGAGAGAGAAAGCAGAGGAGAAGAGGAACATTTTGAGCTGCTTCCAGGACTTCAGGGGTTCCGGCTCAGGTTTGAGAGGGGCAGGGAGGCCATTCCAGAGGGAGGCACCTGCAGAGCAGAGAGATCTACCCCCCACTCTCTGCCTGGGAACGGTAGCACCGGGATGTCAGGAGGCAGTAACGGTAATGCGAGGGTGCCGTAACCCGCCAGTAGCACTGGTGGTTACCGACAACCTTGTAATGAGGCCCCATGTCTCTTGCTGAGGTACGCCTCTGAATGGCCCTAAGGGGGCCCGGGCAGGATCAGACTAGACTGGAGCTCTTGAGTGACACCTTGTGTCTGCAAACAGAGAGGCACCATAAGCCTCCATGTGGGATGTGTCCCATCGCATAGACATGAGGCACTGATGCCATGCAGAGGCACTCCTTGTTAAGCTCACTGGCAGGCAACCCTTTGCACGTCACTTGCCGAGGCGTCCTTCCATAATGGCATGTCAGCACCCATCGCTCATTGTTGAAGGTTAGTAGTTTTCTTGATTGCTGCTAGTGTGCACATTTCCTACCGATGGACTTCACGATCCCCTGCCATGGTAGGCATGGTGGATGATGCATAGAGATTGAAGTGGATCCCCTCTTTTCTTATTGGGCGCCAGTGAAGTTTGCAGAGCGCTGTCATTATGTGTTTACATCTTTTCACTCTTTGCAGTTGCCTGGCAGCCAAGCTTTGAATTCTTTGTATTATGTTGGGGGGCGGAGCTGAGGTAAAGGCTGCATAGCCGAGTCTTCTGGTACCAGGGAGATAACTGCCATTGTCCAGCCCATGAGGGTCTAATAGGGCAGGGTGAAGAAGCAGCTCTTTACAAAGGCTTTCAGAAGAGACTCTGGAGCTGTCACGATCCTACCCGCCTTCCACCCAGCACCGCTACATGTGTGCATTCAGAGACTTTGCTCATGGCATACTTGCGCCGTTAAAACCTGCAAACTGCCTCTGCAATCATTTACTTGCTTTACTGCTGCAGTTTTGGACCAATTTAATTTGATGTTCCATTCCGGGTTTTGGGTTAAACCAGCAGATGCATTCTGGTACATGCATGCTGTCCAAGAGGTAGAGGGCTGGAGGAGGCATACTGAGTAAATTATAAGGGTATCTGTAATACCACTGGTCCTCCATGTAAGTTATGCGTGAACATATAAAAAATTGACCTTGATAATTGGGGTTAAAGAAATCTAAGATATAATCGATAGACAATTTTGACCTCGAAAGATTTTTTGTTTTTATTTTCAAATAGCAATTTCAATACTGTTTGCTCATAGAGCACATACATTCATATATATTCGACATCTTCTCATTCATTTCACCATCCATACACTTTACCATTCAACAGATCCAGTGATCAGTTTTTACAAAAATACAAAAAACAACAGGTAGTTCAACCTGAACATGAAAAACATCTCAATGCACATCTTTGTTACACCTATAACAATTCTTTGTGTGCAATTCTTTGTGTGAAATTATGTGGAAGCCAGGGCTGGGCTTGATTGGGCACAGCCGCCAGAGACTGCATTCAGCTCCACCCTGTTGGGCCGTTGGCTGGGAGGGCCTTTATAAGGTCACTTTGAACAGAAGCAGTTGTTCAGTAAATTGCTTCCACTGGGAGTCCGTGCTTGTGTGTGCCTGCGATCAGTGTCTGCACCTTTCCTGAATATCGTGATTTTTGACTTTTGAATCCTGTTTCTTGTCATTGCTTTACAACACCCTTTCCAGTCTGCTTTTGCAGTCTGCCTGCTTCTGAACCTTTCCTTAATTTCCACCTTTTGACTTCTGAAACCGTGTCCTGTTTTGCTGTTAAAGACATTCAACTCTGTACTGATATCTTTTCTGACTTTCTGGAAACACTGTTTTCTGTAAGCATTTCTGATTCACAGACTTGTCCTGTTTCTGCCTTGCTTTTCTCTCTCTCTCTCTCTCTGCAATCCCAGTTTATTGATGTTTTCCGGTTTGTTCCTTGCCTCCGATATTACCCGGCTTCAGCCCAAAGTTCTAGTGCCTGTTCTTAGGTACCCTGAGTTTCCTGAATCCCTCGTATTCGCTGACTTTGCAGCGACCTATCTTGCCTTATTCCCTTGCCTTGTGTATTCTGATATTCCAGTCTATGCTTTGTAGCCTGTCTTGTACCTGGTTACTTCTTTCAACACTGCTTTCCGCCTGTATTAGATCTTGGTCCACTGTTGTGCCTCTGCTCTGTATCCATGTACAGAGTGACCCCTGGGTTGGTCTCCATTCAGATCAGATAATGGAAATACTTCAGTTGCTGTAGCCTCGTCCATTGAAGATTTACCTGCCTCAGAATATGGCCTCCAGTTTTACTCTTGCAATGAGTACAACAGTCTCTTTCGGCACCCCTAACTCATGATGCTGCTGTATGACAGTTGTTAAGAGTAATCTGATGGTACTGATCCCAAGGGCTTTCCCTAATCCCTGGAGATATGATATGATAGGTTATTTATAATGTGCTTAATACCCAGAGGTTTCTAAGCACGGAATACCCAGAGGTTTCTAAGCACGGACCCGGGGATCTAACCCATGTTGCTCCATGTCGTCTTGCTTCCAAGGCGAGCATGTTGCCACCAAGCTATCCTCCTGAGACAGCTGAGTTATCCTCCCGAAATCCCTTATCATATTCCAGATCATCCTTTATTCTGATCAATCCGTGTTGTGCAGTATATTTGCAGTATATTTGGCTTCTCTCTGTCTCTTTGCTTACAGCCAGCTTGTGTCCCGGCACTTGCTGTCAATATCTGTATCATCTCAGATCTGCTTGGTATGTAGCCTGTTTCTGTTATACGCTAGCATTGCCTCCGGAATCTCCCCTAATCTATAGTGCATGCTGTGAGATGGTGCCTTTGCCCCGTGCTCCCCAACCAGACTCCTGACAAGTGCAAGGTTGCTGACCAATGGGATTCCAAGGTTCCTCATATTAGAAGCTGGTCGTGAGGGAGAGCACATTAGGTCCTGCTAGGGGGATGCATCGCAAATCAAGAGTTCTGTTTTGGAGGGGTTGAGCTAGAGGTCAATCAAGCGTCCATGTGTATAGGCACTTGTTTGTTGGGTCAGTCCTGCGTTTTTAGAGTTTTCATGTCATCTTGTGCTAAAAGCATGTGAGTGCCATGTTGCTGTTTTTCTATGTTGCCAGTGTTCCTGTGACTTTCCGCTCACCCCATAGAAGGAGGAGGGGTGTAGTTGCACACAGTGGCGGGTGTGGCCATCGTGTGGGTCCTGGCCATGCGGGACTCTCTCAGTTAATGGCACTGGTCCAAGCTAGCCTTTTACGACCTTGTAGCTCGCCCTGGGAGTGGAAGCACAGAGCAAAGCTGGAGGCGGGTGTTCATCTCATGCCCGCTGGGCAGCTTCAGGGCTGTGATAAGAGGCAGAAGTTCCATGCACGGCAGGGCCTGGGCTGGCAGCCTGACACTTAGTATGGCTTTCGCTGTTTTGAGGACTCAATAATTACTAGATAGAGCACTCGCAAGCCTTAATCAGATGCTTCAGAGGGCAAAATGCGACAGTTATGCGCACAGGAAGGCTTTGAGGCTTCACTGGATGTTAAATGTTGCTCAGATGCAGGTGGACTGAGAGAGAGTTCCACATCTGTGCCATCTGGACAGCAAAAGCACTGCCACCAGAAGTTAATTTTTTGTACAAAGGCAATATCGGCAGACTGCTGCCAGCCATGTGTGCCCTGCTGCAGGGCCTGGGCACCCCTCCAGCCCCCCTCAACCGGGAAAAGCAATCTCTGCTAAATGCTCATATACTTTCAATGGAAATTCCATTAAATCTGGCCCTCAGCACCCCCGGTAAATCCCAAAATCCTCAAAGTATTACCGAGGGTCAGAAGCCTCACATGCCTTATGGTAAGTACAGATTGCCTTATAAAGGAACCGCTTTTCTATGGAGGGCCAGTGCAGACACCCCAGAGCCTGAGAGATGTGGGGGTTTCATTTCAAACCCATCACCACCCTCCCAGTAGCATTTTGCACCAATGGGAGACACCCAAAGTCGCCCTGGGGGGAACCAGAGGGTGAGATGGAGACTAACTTCTGAACGCCAGAGCCTCACCCCCGCCCCCTTGGGTGCTCCATGGAACTTCCGGCCTTGCCAAAGAAAGAACACTATTCTCTGGCTGGGAACCGTTATCGAGCTGTACAGATCATGTCCATGGGGTCTGCACGTTTTAATCACGCTGCACGCAGGCGTAGTGACTGTAAACCGAGCAGGTGTCTATCAGCCATGGTCATTCTGAAGGTGACGACGGAAAAAAAACAAAGAAAATGGAGTAGGCACCCCGGTAACTCGGGCAGGGTCCTCCTCGCCTCCCTCCCCCCTGGGTAAGGGGGAGGAACAAGGAGATGCGCGCCAAGTGCTGGGAAAGCCCGCGAAGGGCAAACAAAGAAAGGGGGCGGGCTAAGCCCCATATAAAAAGCGGGCAGCATGGGCAGGGAGTATCCAGCCCCTCCGGCAAAGGACGTCGCCCGCTGCAGCAGGAAGGAGGATTTCGTTTTCCACCCACCCACCCTACAGGAAGGACAGCTACGGCAAGGCCTGGCCGTTGACGTCGCAGGACAGCAAGGCGGTGTTTGGGTGACCAAGCACAAAAGACAGACTCCGAACGAGCCAGGAGGAAGCCTTTTCTCAGACCAGCGCCTCTTGGGAGCCTAACGGCAGGAGCGTCTGGTGGTAACAATGAGAGGCTCAGCTTCCCCCCAACAAACGGCGCTCTCCCAGCCCAGGAACACCTGCAGGGGCAGGCGGGTCTCAGGCACGAAGGGTTGGGGGAGTTGGGCCTACTATGGACTGTGTTGTGAAAAGGGGGGAAGCAAGTTTTTGGACACGGAGCAGTCGCCGCATCTTCGCAGCTATCTTCACAGATGTTGCCTGTGTTTCATTATATGTGTGAAAATAAAATCTGCGTCCTTTTATGCCATAAAGGAAACATGTCTCATTCTCAACCTCACTGGTGGGGGAAAGTAAGGGGCCAAGAGAAAGGAACAAGACTAATGATTATTGGCATAGTAATGGACAAATGGCCGGGTCATGAGGGTGTCCGTCAGTCTGGACTTATAACCAGAGGAGAGCTGACAGAGATCTCACACTGTCACGTGTCTTGTGAGAGATGATCAGCCGGCCCTGCTCTTCAGCCTTCCATAGCTCTGCATTCTGGAACTTGTAGTCCTCGAGGGGAACCAAAAGCTATAAGCACTGTAGCGGAATTCAAGATGATGTCATGAGCTAAAACAGCAGGACTTGCACAGCACCTCAGCCCTGGCAGGGGACAACTTTAATGCTATTTTCCTGTGTGCTTCTTAAAAATCAGTCTAAAAAGACTTGACAGTGGTGTGTAAGTGTCCAAAGCTTTCACGTGTTCTTACTGACCGCAGATGGAATATAGCCCCCATATGATTCATTGATCTAAGTTTTGAGGCCAGTAAGGTAAGGCACCCCCCCCCCCCAATGCAACCTGGTCAATTTGAGTTCCTCTCCGATGGTGTGCACCGCTCACTTCCTAGCGTGGCCAACTTTACAAAATGGTTTCGCAGGAAGCTAAATGTCTGATTCATGGAACTTTTAGTGCAGTGCAAAAGTGGCGCAAAGTAACGTTTTCTTCAAAAATATACTTTGCACCGCTCTGTGAATCAGGGTATTTATGGGCCATGCAAAGTCACTTTGTTCTGCGCTAAAAGTTCCATGTATCAGACCCTAAACGTGTAAGCGCACAAAAGCAGTCTGCGGTGCGCGCGGGTCCATACAGCGCAGTTCACAAGCCTCCTGGCCCCAGTAGACCACTTTTTTAGCAAGCAACATTAGCGGCAAATGACATGCCATAGCATAAAAGACACTGAGGTGCTAGATTTCTCGCTAGGGCCGGCCCTATGATTTCCCAAGACCTCTGTGGCGAAAGATCCGTGGGTCTCCTAATCAGCATATGAATTGACGTCACAAATGACGTCACGTAAAAGGAAATACGTGTCTGTCTTTAGAACTGGAGGGCATCGAAGGAGGCGACACTGGGAAAAGTTGCCACGAGCAAACCAAGAGACACATAGCTGTGTGGTGCGCAGTCAGTGAATGTCGTGATTCTTATTATGGACACAGCAGCAACTACATGGAAACCACGAGTCAGGCTTGGGCTGCAAAGTGAATCGCTCCTGTGGACTTCCAGTGTTGCCAGAAGAGACACAGCATAAAAGCAGGATTCCAGCCCATTCTGCAAATTCGACAACATATCGTCACAGCTTTGAGTTTTGCAAGTATGTAAGGTTTGGAACAGCTACAAATAATACTTCGTTTTATAGAGATGCCTCCCACAGTGAAACATTGCTTAATAAACAAACCTAACAATATTGGAATCATTTAGAGGTATTCTGCGCCGAATGAGTCTGATCATAGCTTTATTTCCCTATCTTATTCTATGATAAGCTGTCTAAACCATGCAACGTCTCCCCTGGCACGGTCTCCGTGCACTCACGCGCATCGTAAGAGAGTGGGTCAGGTAGGTAAGTGGGAGCATAGGGAGTAGGATGGAGGTTGTGCTTTTCTGTTGGTGCTTGTAGAACCAGGAGGGGCTGGCGTCTGTGCAAGCCGTCTTTCTGGGTCCATTTGGATTGTGTGCACTGGGCATATTGTGTCCGGAAGGGCCACGTCCAGTGACTGGGATGTTTGTTTTGTGGTGAATGTGTGTGTTGTGTGTTTGTGTGGGGTATGTGTGGGGTGTGCTGGTGAGGAACGGGGAAGGTCATTGGTTGATACAGTGTGTTTATTTTATTTTTGGTTCCAGAATCTTTATTGTGATTGGATCTTCTTGGGTTCCCGGTGATATTGCTCCCGGCTCCTGTTTTGTGCTCATCATTGTGACTGGAATCGCCAGGTTTTCAGTCATTTTCTGAAGGTGAGGTGGTCTTCTGTCGTTCTTATCTCCTTCTGGACATAGTTCTATAGGTTGGCAATTGGATGTGAGAATGCAGTTCCTCTGAATTTCCATTTTTGTTTGGTTTCATTTCGATTTGGAGGTGGTTGCTTGATCTTAGGTTTCTTCCTGGTTGGTTGTGTTTGATTTTGGCTTCGAGGAATTTGGCTCCTTATCTGTGTAGTGATTTGTGAGCCATGCAGGGGGCTTTGAAGTTAATGCATATTTTACTAGGAGCCGGTGTAGGCTTCTCCGGGCTGGTGTGATGTGGTCTCTTCTCTTTAGTCTCAGGTGTATCCTTGCTGCAGTGTTTTGGATGTGTTGGAGTTTTTTAGTGAGCTGTTCTCCCATTGCAAGCTAGAGGCTGTTCGCGTTGTCAATTCTTGACAATACCAGGGAGATGATTGTGGGAGTTCTGTGTGGGAAGGAGAGATGCAGGGGGATCCCTTAAGTAGCCGCAGGAGGTAGAATCATGTATTTGCTCTACCATTGACTTGTGGTTCTAATGAGAGTCCGTTGTCCATGAGTATTCCCATGTTTTTTATCACGGCTGATGCTTCTGGTTGGGTTCCAGTGGCAGGTGGCCAGTTCAGTTGTGTGTCTGTTGTGTTATCCTCCGGGGGTGAAATCATTATTCTGTTTTGGTCGCGTTTATCTTGAGGTTGTTGGTTGTCATCCCGCTGCATATGTCGGATAGGCAATTGTTGAGGGTATTGTTTGGGTCTTGGGTTGTGGCTAATGAGAGACGATGAGTTGGGTATCATTTGCATAATTGTAGATGGTCATTCTGCAGTTTTGAATAACTTCCATAAAGGGGGGACATGTAGCTGTTGAAGAGGAGTGGGGTGAGGCTATTGCCTTGTGGTACTCCACAAGAGATCTTTTTGGTGTTAGAGGAATATGGTGGTAGGTAGGATCTTTCAGTTAGGTTTATGAGGAAAGATTTTAGCTGTTGTAAAGCTGTCTTTTACACTGCATTCCTCCGGTCTCTCAATTAGTGTTGTGTATCTGATTGTGTCTAACGGGGCTGATATGTCCAGTAGTATGAGGGCAGATTATGTGCTGTTGTCTGCATTTATTTTAGGTTATCCCATATGGATAGATGTTCTGATTCTGTTTCTCTCATGGGTCTGAAGCCGACTTGCGAGTGGCCGAGTATTCTGTTTGTTTCTATGTGGTTGAGTAGGATTTTGTATACATGGTTCCCCAGTAGCTTCGCCAGATATGGTAGAGTCCGTCTCTACAGAAGATTGCGTCCAAACTATGTCCAACATTGTGGGTGGATCCCCTAACTATTTGTTTGAAGTGGAGTGTTTCCATAGAGGCGCTGAGTGAGTTTGCTGTGGTTTTGTTCTCTCTTTCAAACCAGATGTTGAAACCCCCCAGAACGATTGATCATGATAGGTGGAAAGGTTGGCAATGGAGTCAGTGAGCTTTGTTGCAAAGTTTGGGTTGTAGAATGGCGGTCTGTAGATCAGAAGGAACACTACGTTGGTTTGGTCACTGAGCCTGATCTTGATGAGGAGACATATGCATTCTTCTGTGTCCATTGAGGGGGGCTGGCGTGGCACAGAGGTGGTCTTTGTGCGCCATTACGATTCTGCCTTCTTCTCTGTTGGCATGTATTAGTTTTAAATGGTCTTGTACGGCCTTGTGGTTGATTGTCTTGTAGGCTTCAGGTAGCCATGTTTCTGTGAAGAAGAGTCCGTTGATGCCACGCTCACTTAGGAGGTCATAGATTTCTGTTGTTTCGCCGTGGATCTTACGTTGCGTTTGCTGAAGTGCAGTTTGTCTGTTTTTCCTTGTCAGGTGCTGCTTATCCTTTCATGAGTCGCAGCGGGTGTGGCATTTGTTGGGTTTTCATTTCTTGTGTTCTCTCTTGGCTGAGGCTGTTTGGTGGGATTGTGGCTGGGTGCTCTCTCTTTGTTGAGGAATTTAATTAGGTTGATGGCAGGGTCTCTTAGTTCTGGTTTGTGGTGGTTGGTTGCATTGTATTCCATTGTACCAGGACTTGTAAAGTGCAACTATGGCCCTGGGCTTCTAGGCGCTGAACAAAAAACAGACATTCCAGGGGGAAGAAGAGAACCTGTAACGTGGAAAGAGTTTAATTAAAAAAGATATGTTTTAAGTGCCCTGCGGAATGGCAAATACTCCTCCATTTCCCAAAGAGAAAGGGGCAGCCCATTCCGCAGGGTAGGAGCAAGGACTGAAAAGGAGCAACCCCCCAGATGGGCACGTTGCTACCGGGCACTTTTAAAAGTGTAAGGGAAGACGAGCGAGGGCACCTAACAGGGTGGTAGTGCTCCATCTTACATTTCAAATACATAGCACCTGTATCGTGAAGAGCCCGATGTGTCACACACAGAGCTTTAAACTCAACTCGGGCCTTCGCCGGCAACCGGTGAAGTAGATGCAGCAGGCTCGCAGACAAAGACAATCTGGGTGCATTTAAAGCTAGCCCAGCCGCTGAGTTTTGGGGTACTTGCAGCCACTGCAACTGTTGTTTTGGTTGCCCCAGGGAGACCCCATTACAATATTCCAGCAATCCCATGATCGCCGAAGTGACTACCTTAGTTCAACAGTCGGGCAGGAAGGAGTATTGAGTCAGAAGGGGGAAGCCTCACCCCTAGAAATATTACAGACGTGCTGGGAGTTGGGCAAGGGGCAAGAGAATCAGGCCAGAACTGGGAGCTCCAATTACTAGTAGCCGTCTGGGGCCCGAACACGAGAACTGGATTTTTTCCCCTTTGGGCTTTAACCAGTTGCAAGACATCCAACTGCAATGGTGGAGAGACAGTCTCCCAGTTTATGAGGAGGCTCATTAGTCGGAGGATGTAGACGAAACACCAATTGGGTATTGTCTTGCGTATGTGTAAAAATGGACCCCAGCCTCTGAAATGAGATCTGCCAGTGGGCGTAAATAATAAACAAAAGTGGAGACAAGCTGATCCTGCGGCACCCCACAGGGGAGAGAAGAGGAAGAGGAATGGTAGGCCTAAACTGATTAATGCACTCAGCAAAGAATGAAGTGAACCAGGCCAGCCGAACCCCCGAAATCCCTGAAATCCCCACCTGCTCCAGATGGGCGAGAAGAATGCCATGATATGATATATGATATGATATGATGTGGCATTTATAACGCGCCTATACACAAGTGTTTCAAAGCGCGACGAGGCAAGGGAGGGGGAACAGAGGGAAGACAGACAGCCATCTTACTAGGCCAAGTGTCAATCAGATCGCGCAAGTGCAAAGGAAGGTGTAGGGGGGAAAGTGCAGTGTATGGGATAATAGAACAACAAGATAAATAAACGGCCAGCAGGTGGCAAGTGCAGGGTGAGTGCAGAAAATAAGTGCTAGTGGGGGGGACTGTCAGGATACAGAAAACAGTCCACAGATGCAAGGGTTGCCAGGGTGGCAGTGCAGGCGTGCAACTGGCAAGGCTAGGGCCCAAGATAAGATGGGTGGCCAGGTAACCAGTGCAGTTTCAGTAACAGCCAGGACATTAGCAGGGGAGAGGGGGAGAGAAAGCAGAAGCAAAGAGGAGGGTTTTCAGGTGCTTCCGGAACCGCAGGTGGTTCTCCTCAAGTTTCAGGGAGGCAGGGAGGCTGTTCCAGAGGGAGGCCCCAGCCGAAGAGTGAGATCTGCCACCAACTCGTTGCTTGGAGAAGCGACTGACCCTGAGGGAGTTGGAGGCGGATGAGCGAAGAGCTCGGGAGGGAAGGTATCTAGGAAGAGAGAGTTGAAGGTATTGAGGCCCCAGACCCTAGAAGGCCTTGTGGACGATGCAGAGGGTTTTGAACTTAATCCTCGCAGCCAGCGGGAGCCAGTGCAGAGATGTCAGTCCTGGAGAGATACGATCCCTGGGCTTGAGGCCAAGGACAAGTCTTGCAGTCCTGTTCTGGATGAGTTGCAGAGGGCGTAGAGTGGAAGGAGGCTGTTGCAATAGTCCAGTTTAGAGAGAGCCAGTGCTCGAGAGACAGTGACCTTCTGGGGGAAGGAGAGGAAAGAAAGAATACCTCTGAGGAGGTGCAGCTGGTAGTGTGACTTCTTAGAGACGTCAGAGATGTGAGGCGAGAAATAGAGTGTGGAGTCGAAGATGACCCCAAGGTTTTTAGCCTTGCAGGTGGGAGCGTGGAGTGGGCCAAGAGAGGCCGGCCAGAGAGCTACAGGGAAGGAGGGAGTGGGTGTGCTGATGAGGAGAATCTCAGTCTTACTGGCATTAAGGCAGAGGCCATTGGCGGCGCACCACTCCTGGATAGAAGACAGACAGTCAGAGATGAGGGATGGAGAAGAGGTGGCCAAAGGTAGCCTGAAAATGAGCTGAGTGTCATCCGCATAGCACTGAAAGTTGGGGCAGAGAGCGGCAATATGGTGGGCAAGGAGTGCCAGGTATTGGTTGAACAGCCAGGGACAGAGGTTAGACCCCTGGGGGACACCACAGGTAGAGAAGAAGATAGCAGAGAGGAAGGATCCAAGTTGGACCTGGGAGGTCGGTCGGAGAGGAAGGAAGTAAGCCACTCCAGGGCCTGACCGGTGATCCCTAGATTAACACGGAGACAATTAAGCAGGATGGCATGGTTGACAGTGTCAAAGGCAGAAGAAAGATCAAGCAAGATGAGGACACAGGGGGTGTTAGAGTCAAGGTTGGAGAGCAGGTCTTCACAGATGTTCAGGAGAGCAGTTTCCGTGCTTCTGGCAGCTCTGAAGCCAGACTGATGGTCATTAAGACAACTAACAGATTCAGTGTGGAGATTTAGCTGGGAGATGGCCAGTTTCTCCAGGAGCTTGCCCAGGAAGGGAGTGATGGAGATTGGGCGATAGTTAGCCGGGCAAGAGGGATCGGCAGAGGGTTTCCTAAGAAGAGGGTGCACAAGGGAGTGCTTCAGGGGGGAAGGAAAGATCCACACTATCAAAGGCCGCAGGGAGGTCAAGAGGAATCAACCCTGTGACCCCTCCATGGTCCTGAAGCAAAGCTAGGTCATCCAAAAGTGAGATCATCTGTGCCCATCAGGGGCCTAAAGCCTGATTGATAGGGGTGCAAGCAATTATTAGCTTCTAAAAACGCTTGTTTGTATGTGAGGTTTTTTTTCGGTCTTTGGTTATGTATGGGTGTGGATGGTTATGGTTTCAAGTTTGCCCCTGATACGTTTTGGGGTCTTACTGAAGCTGTTTTCCAAGTGCTGTGTTTTGTGTTTTGAGATGTTTGATGTGGCGTCATGTTGGGGTGCAGGTTTGTTTGGTTTCTTGCTTGTGGGTTATTTGTCGTTGTTTGTTTTCCGTTGAGTTGGAGTCGTAGGTGGAGAGGTAGTGTGAGATGTAGTCCATGTTCCCTCCTTTCTTGGTCTGTTTCCTTAGTCCATCTAATGGTTCCCCACTGGGTTTCTGGGTGTTGTTAATTTTGGCAAGTAGTTTCCATTCTCACGGAGTTTCCATTCTGTTGCGGTGCGGTTTCCTTTGTTTTCCTTTGTTGTTTCTTTGTCTTTCTTGTATCGAGACAGGTTAGTGGTCTATGTTTATTGTTTTGGTTTGGTCTGGGTTTGCGATGTATTCCAGGGATGTGTGTCCTCCTTGATGTCCTTTTTTATTTTATTTGGAATAAGGCATGTAACCTTCACGTGTGGTGTACAATTGTGTCAGCTCGCTATGGCTGTAGCTTTTAGGCTCTGTTTCGGGTTTTGGTTGAGATGTGTTCTGGTGTTTTTCCACGGGAGGGTGCGCTCCTGGGTCGGTTGTTTCTTAGTCTCCATTTATATCAGTGTATTTCAATGCTTTCCCAGTTTCCTTGTGGTCTGACGTGCAGTGTTGTCTACCTTGCTCTGATTGTTGTGGAGTTCCTCTGTTCAAGGTTTGGGTTAGAGGATAATTTGTGTATTTGTATGTAGTGAATGAGTCTCAGTCTCAGAGTCGTGTGGGGCCTGGGGCTTCCAGTCGCTGGGGTTTTGTCACAGTATGAGGTTCGCGGTTGTGACTGCCACTCTCTGGTGGTTGTGTCTCCTTCATGGGTTCTTGAGTCTTTTATGTTGACGAGGAAATTGGATACGGTTTGCTCTCCTGCTGGCGGCTCAGTTTTTCCTTTTTTTTTGGAGAGTGGCATGGATTATGTTGTTCTCCCGTCAGCTTGGTCTCTCATTATGGGGTCCTGTCTGGTATCAATTGGTTCTATCTGAGGTGGTTGTATGTCAGTCTTGTAACATTGTGGGACTTGTGATCCTTGGAAAGCTGGGATTTTAATGTTGAAACTTCTTCCGTGGTGGTTGTGTTTGCGTCTCAGAATCTCTTTCTAAAAGGTCTTCGTCCCTCTTGTGTTCATGTGTGACCTGGGTTGGGTTTATTCTCCCAGTGGATTTGCTCTATGCTTTTGGGGTCTTGTAAAGTTCTCTGCTTCACAGTGGTGAGGTCCTCTTGTGTGGTGGTTGGATATTGTGGGTTCTATTGGGTTGACAGTGGTGGAAGCCTCCCTGTGGTCGCCCTATAATACTTCAAATTGGTGAAGATCTCTCTGTGGTGGTCCAGTAGTAAGGTTGTAAGGTGCAGATGGCCTTGTGTCCGAGCTGCACTGTGGGGAAACGTACAGTGTGGTGTAAACTGGGCACAGCAAAGACAGGTAAATCTACGTCCAATATCATGGTTGTTGTGGACCGAGAGTGATCTGTGGGAGGAACGCTGTATTATCTAGACTCAGAATGCAACCTTACCTCTATAATGGAAGAGACTTAACTGTGTTTCACTGCAGGCGGTTACCTCTGTGCTTTGCGGGGAGGGGTGCATGGCAGGCTCCTGAGTGTTGGATAGCCTTTGGTGTTATCTGGGTTCAGCACAGGACTAGCTTTCCCACGCAGCTAGGATGTGGGTGAGTGTCACACTGTCAGCCTCTGAGCACAGCAAGGTTTAAGCAAACGGCAATCGCAGTGTCTGGCTTCGGTTGCGGAGAGGTTTAAACCATAGTCACGATAATGGGTACCTGGGCTCTACTTGACACGTGACTTTGAAGTGCAGCAAGATTTTAAGTGGTGGCAATCGCAATGTCTGGGTTCGGAGTACTCCAAGATTGAGCCAAGGCGATCACTGTGGGAAGTTTCAGAGAGAGGCAACATTCATAGTGCAGAAAGATTTGAACAGTGGCAATAATCTTTCCTTTCCAGCTACATCTACCTCGAAGCATTGATGGGCGTGGATCGCTCGATCCGCACCAAGGAATGCCACTAGACCACAGGGATCTGTTTTTGAAGTGGGGGGTTGGGGGGCCGCTTACTGTTAGGGAGAATGATCATTCTATGACTATTTGCCCTTACCTATAGAGTCCCCCAGCAGCTTTGCTGGATTTGAAGGGTTTGTTTTTTTCTCCTGCTAAGAGTGAGACTCTTTTTCCCACTCTTAGGCATTTTTGCTATGTGTGTTCTAGGCTATTTTGTGTTTAATGCCTATGGGATCTTTCTCAACCCCATAGGAACCAACTTTATTCACATGTGTTACACAGCACCCTCAGTGCAGTTACACAAGGGTGTCGTAGCGACCCCCAAACATAGACTCCATACCCTGGGACTGACTACTTTCTCCCAGGGCATGTAAAATCCCCATTGACTTTACTAGTCAATTTATGTGAACTAAACCAGTACAACCCATCTCACTATGGAGGTACTGGAATGGGTTAATAGTTTTTCCCTTATGTTCATCTTCGAAATCGTACTGTACAGTCCTTCTCTCCAAAGTTTCTGGCTGGTGGCAGTGGTTACTACCAAAAATATTCAACAGCAAATATTTTCCTATGGGATTTTCCCATTGTTCGAGGCTACCACATTTTCTGACAGCCTCTAACATACCGCCGGTGCATTTGAATATTAACTTTGCTCCGGTAGGTTTTATTTCCCAGAACTTTAATATAACTTCTTTCTCGTGTCTTTCTCTAAACTCCTAACCCATGTCGACGATCCTTTGTTCGTCCTTTGGCAGGCTTCTGCCGAGAAGCCCTCCTTTCGGCGCCACTGAGTCTGGGGTGGGTCCATTGTGTGGGAGGGGGAGTAGGACCCCTGGACAGGGTTGCATCAGCAACCCATGTCGCACTCTATCCTGATAGGCTGGAGGGTCTCCCGCCAATATGACCACTTCACTGTGTGAGTGACAGCTAGGCTGTATGAATGGGGATCTTTTTGCATAAAAGCAGGGTCCTGAGTACTGGAAGAGCAAGACGTCACCACTGGAAGTAAGAAGCCGAACAGGAAAGAAGCCAAAGACATCTGCAATGACTGAACCACCGGTGAAGCCCTGCTGCAGCGTCTTACCACTTTTCTCCACACGACGAGAGAAGATCTTCATCTGCAAGAGCCTTCTTCCCTTGAGCTGGTGGGGCCAACCAGTTTGCCAATCGCCTTCCCGGACATGCCTTGGTCGAATCGCCGGTACCCTGTACTTGGAGACCGGATAGCCAGGCACCCGTCCAACCGGACCGCGATTTAAAGGAGCGTACCTTTTATTCGTCGGGCAGCATGGCGGCTGGTTTCATCCCTGGGTAGTGCAGTAACTCGAACCTTCCTCCATGACGAGAGCCTCTCTTCCTCTGCTGGATCCCCCGAACTGCAGGAACTACCAGGAACAACCACCACCGCAGGAGCCACTTCTTAATTTTAAAGGTACATTGTTCCGCCAGGCCGCCCTTTCTGCGTGGTAGTGCTTAAGGTGTTTTAAATCCTTTACCTACCTGTTGGGTTGGCCGCCCTTCTCTTTAAACCTTGTCTTTCAACTTTTGCATCCACCTTTTCAAATCATTAACCGAAGATTTGACTGCAGCTACAAGAACATTTTGCTCCTGGTCCCTTGCCCTGTACCACTGACTCTGGCACAGGCCTACTGACTCTGGCTAAATTTGTTACAACTGCCTTCTCTAGATTTCTTCTCAACTAGAAATGTGTTGGTGCAACTACTTCTTATAACCACCCTTTCCTTCCCATTTTTAAAACCTTGTGAAATGCCATTTTGCTCAATTTTCATTTAAGTATTTTCTATACTGATGCACTGCCTTGCTTAATCTGGTTCACAAACTTATGGAAAGTGATGCTAGGGTGTGTAAAAATATATTTCTGTATAACTTGTGCTTTCCCTCCCTTGTGAGAAATTGCTAGAGTGCCATTTGTGTTTGGTTTACACTGTGCTGTTTTGCTCAGTTTTCCCTCTTGCTCAAACTTGTCTACAATTTAACTAGGGAGTTGTGTATACTTTCTTTGACTGAATTTAACTTGCTTTTAGAACTGTGATAGATGTGTTTAACTAGAAGTGTATAAAATAAATATATATCTACTTTTTAATACAAAGCTTTGGTCAGTGTTTCCTTGTACCATAGTGTAGTGGGCCTATTGTGTAAACCCTGAATACTGCTCATCTCCCTCTTGAGATAAGTCTGACTTCTCAGCCACAGCTACCAACTAAATCTTTGTGGTACAGACTGATATCAAAGGGGATTTATTGCTCTCACCTGTAGGCCTAATCTTTTGTAGTGCTCCCTAAGGGAACTGCACAGGATTCTGCCTAACACTTATTATATAATCGGCCCTCTACCCCCAGCCCCTAAAGCATGGGGCATAATGTTTAGCGCAGCCTGGCAGCAGATGGGCACACTAACGTGCCCATTTGCCCCTAGGGAAGGGGCAACACATTTTTATAAAACATACTGTTTTTTGGTGGGGTTTTTGTTGGGGGCGGGGGGTGCACTAGACCACCAGGGATTTGTGTGTATGAAAAGGGGGTGGCCCTCACCCCCAACCCAAATGGATGGGGGGCATGTCATGTAACCCTCCCTGGGGCAGATTGCCAGTGTAATCTGCCAATCTGCCCCTACGAATGGGCAAATGTGTTTTTACTGGGTGGTGGGGGGTCACTAGACCACCAGAGAGGAGCGTGGGCAGGAAAAGAAGGATGCTGGCTGCTTTGCAGAAATACCAAGTGCATTGGTGAATGCGAATCACTGGATCTGCACCCCTAGCAATGGCACTAGACATTGGTGTGGGTGTGGTGCTTACTTCCTGTGTACAGTATTTTGACAGAGGAAGTGCGCACCATAGAAAGTGTGCATTGCACGTTTTTAAGGAATGAACGTTGTGACTACCACCCGTTGCTCAGCAGTGCAAGCCAAAGGTAGGAGCCTGATCATTTGGAATGCTTTTTGCAGGGCTGACACAGATAATCATTGTTTGTTGCTCTGTTTACAGGTCTAGTACAGCTGAAGCTTCTTTGTTATGTAAGTAGAGAGTCTGCTCTTTTTCAACATTGTATGGTATGCAGGGGGGAGGGGCAGATTTTTAGTGGGGTGGGTGGGACTGGGGCTGGATTGATTGTTGGTGGTGTGATCAGGAGTGGGCGCTCTGGAGAGGAATTTTGGTGGTCTGGGACGCACTTGCAGGGCCAAGCCATGAATTTTCCCATCAGTTTGCAGGTTACCTTCCTTGGTGGCCGATGACTGGTATGTTCTGTGTATCCGGCCCAAGGAAGGTAGACGTTTGCAGATAGCAGCCTGGACGTTTGGATGTGTTATTGCTGGGCTACAGATGATTATTTTCTTTTTGTTTCCTGTGCAGTTGTGTCTAGTCGAAAGCTTTTGCTGACTTATGTAAGTAGGACGAAATGTGCTTTTGTTATTATGCGTTGTAGTTGGGGGGTGATTGGTTGGTGTGGTGGGCGGGACTGTGGCTGGAGTGTCAGTGGTATAGGTGGGAACGGGTCGTGCAGAGGTAATCTGTAGAATTACGTGTGTGTCCTGAACAGAGGCTGTTGGCTGCTTTGTATGAAAAAACTTTAGTAAACATAGTGACTACCACTTTCTGAAACATGTTTGGGCTAGAAATGTAGATTTTAATTTCTGAGCATGCAATGCACACTTGGTATGGAGCGCTTTTGTTTCATTAGAATGGTCACCATTTGTGTCGACCGTCTCCAACTGTTCTCACCCAGCGGCCACAGTGGCTTCTCTCCGTGACAAGCCCACGCACCAGAAAAAGGAGAGAGACTACCTGGCACGTCGAGGCCTGCAAGATACCATCGACTCAGAAAGCTCAGGTGAGGAGAGCGTGTGCACAGGGGGGACTCAGCCAAGGGTACCGTTCAAGTCACAGTCTCTTGAAACTTTTAATCTTGACATCAAAACCCTTCAAGATCAAATAGCAAAATTTAAATCGGCTAAAGACCCCTCAGAACTTTTAGAGGATATTAATTTGAAACTAGCCAACTATAAAACTGATATAGAACAAAGAAAACTACGGAAGTTTAAGAGAGATACTTTCGACTATCTTAACAACATAGTATATAACTGGCAGGAATACTACCGGCAAAGGAACTTTAACCGTAGTAAGCAACAAAACACGGGCTCAACAAACTCTGGCAACAGCAGTGACAGTAGCGTAGGTGAACCAATACAAAGACCCTCCACGGATCAGACCAGTGGATGCGAATTACCTGAGGACACCACCAGACCAAGAGCACCTACATCTCCAGCTAATAAAGAAACTGATCCAACACCTCTGGAGGGTTTTTTTTAGGTACAAGGAGAGGGAAGAAAGTTACAAACAAAAAAGAGGAACAAATAAAGGGAAATAATCTGGTAGTCAACATCTCCAGCAAGACTCTTACAACAGAGCAACTTAAGATACTGAATAAAGGATTATCTTTTGTGCCACGTGCAATACCTAATTGTTCCAAGAAAAAATCTGTGTTCACAGGTTATTGAGGAAACTATGATTAAAAATGTTCTTTGACGCCCAATCCGAAATGGATCCAAGACCAACTGAAGACACTATGCTAGAGATACGGCCTAAGAGCAAGTTTGACCCCCAAATACAACATTCTATTCTGAATTTATTTGAGAAAAGTGTTTTACAGGACCTAAGCAAAATAAATTACAAGAGGAAAACACCCATCAACATTAAGAATCGTCAACTAGATCTAATAGACGAGCTTGCCAAGAGCGAAGAGATCACTATCAAACCGGCTGACAAGGGCGGGGCAATTGTGATTATGGATACACCATTCTATCTAAAAAGATGCACTGAACTTCTCAGTGACACTGATACCTATGCAATACTTGATAGGGTTCCACTACCAGAAATCAGAACACTAATTAATAAGACTTTATTGAAAGCAAAGGAGAATGAATGGATTAATGACAAAACATATCAATTCCTTATTAACTCTCATCCGATCACACCAGTCTTTTATGGGCTCCCTAAAATTCACAAGGACAAACTGAATCCACCACTTAGACCCATCGTAGCTGGCACCAAGAGCGTGTTTGATCCTCTTGCTATCTACATTGATAAACTACTACAACCAGTTATACAAGCTACGTCCACCTATTTAAAGGACACAACAGATTTCCTGAACGATCTTAAAGATTTTTCAGTCATCAGTTCCGAATGGATACTCTTCAGTCTAGACGTATGCAGCCTATATACTTCAATCCCCCAAAGTGAGGGTATGGAGTCTGTTGAATGGTTACTCCTCAACAATCCTGAGATTAAAGGGAATACACAATTTATCTTAGAACTACTTGGCTTGATCCTCTACAACAGTTACTTCACATTCCAGGGCAAATACTTTTTACAGACATCAGGTACATCGATGGCCTCATCGATGGCACCCGTCTATGCGAATACTTTTATGTTTCAGTTTGAAAGTCAACACATACTGGAACACCCAATCTGGTCACCTTACATCATAACATGGAAGAGGTTTATTGATGATATTTTTTGTATCTGGTGTGGCACACAGGTAGAACTAAATAGGTTCTTTGAATAAATCAACCTTGTGCACCCTAGAATTAAGTTTACCATTGAAATTGGTAACCCTTACCTACACTTTCTGGACGTAAATTTGAAAATCATTAACAATAAAATTGCTACATCTATTTACCATAAGCCAACTGATGCCAATAATGTCTTGCACTATTCAAGCGTCCATCCAAGAGCTATGCTTCAAAGCCTATCATATAGTCAAATCTTGAGACTTAAAAGAATTATCTCGGATCCAGAAGACCTGGACAAAGAATGTACAAACCTTGTCAGCAAATTTCAAAATAGAGGATATCCCCCAGAGATCCTAGAAGAAGCCAAAAACAGAGCCGCAGAAATTACATGTGCTGACCTACTAAGAACTAAATCAAATGTGAAAGACACTCCACTGTTGTTTATATCCAAATTCTCCAGACAAAGCTTCCAGATCTCAAGATGCATAAAAAAACATTGGAGCATATTACACAACAATCAAACTTTGCAAAAATAATTTCCTACTCCATCGATGATGTGTTTTAAAAGAGGAAAGAACGTCAGAGATAAGCTTGTGAAAGCAGAAAAAATCCCCAAGGAAAATCAACAATTCTTAACTACTAAAAAGTTGGGAACCTTCCCCTGCTTGGGATGCACACACTGCAACAACGTGATTAAAGGTGATGTAGTGACTCATCCGAGAAATGGACAAAAGATTAAGCTTAGACATTTCTCCCCCTGCCTTTCATCTGGAGTGATCTACCTATTAAAATGCCCTTGTGGAAAAGTCTATGTAGGCCAGACTACACGACCGATCAAACTGAGATTGACACAACACAAGTCCAATATCAGATGTAATAACCAGTACTCACCAGTGGCTCGCCACTTCAATTCACAAAAGCACTCTATTGCACAATTCAAATTTCAGGTACTTGAAGTCGTTAAACGACCCACAAGAGGAGGTGATTACCAGTCCCTCCTATTACAAAGAGAGGCATACTGGATCGATAAAATTGGCTTCTTGCAGCCCTGGGGTTTGAACGAGGACTTTACCTTAAATTGCTTCTTGTGATCTAGAAGCAATACAACACTAGTGACAGGCCTGTAATATTGGGAATTAGAACCAAATGTGTTTATATTCATGTCTAGAAGTTACTATGTAATTGGATTATATAGTATTTTTTACTGCTTCACATTGATAAACTGTATGTCTGAATTTATGTAGATACTTAACTGAGTACTGCTGGACTATGTCCAACAAAGGTTACATATGTTGCGGAAATTAGGTGTATAGTATGATGAATTGTGCTCTAACTTATCTAAATTGAACTTTGACTCAGCCACAATTTGGATTCAAGATTGGCTTGACTACTCACCGTTCTGACAGCTTGACAACACTATTAGATCTATCATTTTCCTATTTCCCCCACCGCCTCTACTTACGGGAGGAGGCATATTTTCATCATTTTTTACTTTTTTAAACATTTTGGATGACCATTTCTTCTTTCATTTTTTGACTTCCTTTTATGACCATTTGGTCTATACAGTAATTTATCTTTGCCACTCTTCAGTGATTATAGCTCCATTCTTCTTTGACCACTTTAAAATGGGCGTACTTTTATCTAGTAATTTTAGTCCTTTCTCTACTTTACAGTTATCCCAGTCCTCTCTTTTCTGACACTACCCATGATCCTCCATGGCGCATGGCGTTTCCATGGCTGCTATGGAAGGACGCGGAACCGTGAATCCAATTCAGCTCCGAAAATAGATCCCGCAGATCGTTCTTTCCTGCACTCTAGGTAAGTGTCTCCACATTTTCACTTATGTTAGACACGTAGTCGTCTCTAGGATATTTCACTTCCTAAAACACATTCTCTTACTCTGCAGGCGCCCTTGCACGCTTGTTGCAGCGCTCACTGTGACCTGGATTTGCCGTCTCTACAGCAATACTGCCGAATTGATATTCCTCCACCTGTCTACTGAGCTAGACGCACCATTAAGGTACTTGTTATAGCAACTACTTATTTATTTACCAGAACTGTCTGTGCCAGTTTCTTTCACTGACCTCTTGATCCATTTCCTAAACCCATATACATAGGTTGGACTTCTGAATGCTGCCACCATCCGCTGGCATCATATTGAGTTATACCGTGACCTTTTCACCGCTCATCTTTATTTCATCACGCTTCATTTTTTGGTATGTCTATTCGTTTAGTTTCAGGTTAATATATTTGCTCATTAGTTTTTCATTTTCAGACATAGCGCTTTCTGAATATCGACAATAGTCATCCCCTCTTAACACTTTGTTTGCTTGAGATTGGAACCAGTAATATACACAGTTAATTACATATTTCCTCTTTATTTTTTATTTTTTACCATTCCTTACTCTATTCAATATTCATGCTTCTATCACAACCCACGGTTACTTAAAACCGGTGACTCTGAAAACAGCAATTGAATGACTCTGTTGCCAGTCCCACAGAATGATGAGTACTGAGCCAATGTTGATGTTTTCATGAACAACATTATACTAACCTAATCACTATATAAGAATAAGTTATGTCATTTTGAATTTTGGTTAACGAGGAGATTCAGTATTATCAAAAGTCATGGAGAATTACATATGTACACTATGTTACTGTATAATTCACTGAAATTGAATAATAGTTTTTGTTTTTTACAAGTAACTGAATGAATGTTTTCTCTTTGTGTTAAGAATCCAATTTGGGCCATATGAAGAAGAGGAAAGTATCCTCGAAACGCGTCGCCAAGTGAATTGGACTCCATATGTATACATCTCTTTCTTCAGAAAAAATCCTTTTTCGCTTTACAAAAAAAAAAATTCTCTCCAAACTTGATGTGATCTTTTGATACCATTTGTGCTTCTTTATGTTGTAAATTTCATGTCGAAAGAATTGAACCACATTATTTGTGATATATAAAAAATGTTTTTGTATAATTTTGTCTATTGACATTTCCTTTTATGAAGTATTACTCCTTAAACATTCTGTTGATGTATAAAAATAACAGTATTGGACTTGATCCAAACACCCAAAAGTGTGCAGGGGACGGGAGGATTCCTAGGTTGAATCCTTTTCTTTTTTTGTTTTAGGCGCCTGTCTCCCTTGTTGGTCGACCGTCCCCAAGTTCAGCGGCAGTCCCAGGGAGCCCCAGCAGGGTATCCATCCCTTCTCCAGGTGAGGAGCTGTAACGCAGCCAAGCCAGAGCTTCAGGATAGTCACGGCTAATGGTCCCGGCCTTGGGCACCTGTTTCCCATGTGGGTCGACCATCCCCAAGTCTTGTGGTGGTCCTAGGGAGCCCCATCAGGGTCCCCATTCCTCCACAGAGGAAAGGAGCTGTTACGCAGACCACCCAGAGGTCCAGGACAGTCGGGGGTGGTGTCGCTGACCTTGGGCGCCCGCCCGTCATGTGGGTCGACCATCCCCAAGTTCAGCGGGGGTCTACTCAACTCCGACTGCTGAGAAGGTGGAGGGCAACAAGAACTGGATGCACCTTAGTGTTACCCGAAGATACACTGCCAGCCCTCCAACGGAAAAGGAGCAGGCATAAAAGTTAGGTACGCCTTAAGAACTCACAGTTAGTTTCAGTGCAAAGGGGGGCAAACGAAAATCTGGAATTTAAATCATTTTGTTTAGGAACAGAAATGACTAAACTTGTAGGTGGTGTAAAAATGAATGTCTTTGAGCCTCATTACGAGTTTGGAGGTAGCCATGCCCTTAATAAGGGGTATTACCCAAATTGTTCGTTTACAATTGTTCTAATGAACAATTGACCGAATTTAAAGGGTCACAATTGACCTTTTCACAATTGACCGAATATATATATATATATATATAAATATATACATCAAAGAGCCAGAAGAACCTGTTAAGATGCAGACACGCATTTTTCTCTGTATTCTAAGGGTGATGGCACAGTGGCAGTTGGCACAAATGGGTACAGCACCCGCACGCTTCGCATCGCAGATCTGGTTGGAGGTACGGATGCACTTCAGGATAACTTCTCGACCTGAGGACAAAATGCATACAGGCAGTTGCCTCCAGGCTGGCGAGGTGTGTGCAGTTTCTCTGCTGTCAAATGCTCATTCTCAGTATCACAGAGGAACATTCAGTTTTGGCCCGTCAAATGCCTGAAGTTACATCGGTACCCCCTTTGTCACCTGTTGCCCCTGCATCCCTTGCATCACCTTATATGGACAAACCAAAGACTTTGTTTGACTGAGAAAATAAGGACCAATTGCAACATAAGAGGCAATCTAACTACCTTTCAGCAGCATCACCAGAGGCTTTAGTGAACAATCCCAATCGATACTGGCTGTTTAGCCACACCAACACTTTCATTGCCTCCCTTCTGGCATCTGGTACTCAAGCCGCGTTGATTTCTAAATGGCTCCAGGTGAACAGATGTGAACCTTTGCTTTTCGTGAACACTTCTGAGTCGTTGTTTAGTGCCATCAGGGAAGAGTTGTGGGCACTAAGGCTCATGACTTTTCAGAACCAGTACATACTCAATCTCCTGACAACGATGCAGGGCTGGGTATGCTGGGAAATCAGGAGTACCTGCTGTACATTTGTGCCTCCCAAAGATACAGAGAACAGTATACTCACATGAACCATTGCTGCTTTGCATATACTCAAAGTGATCACAGAGACTGAGGCTGAGATTGTCAATGAGTCGTGGTTTGACTCTCTATACTCCTGGGTACCTTCTTGGTTGAGCCTTTCTGCAAAGATTCTGTTGCATATTTGTGTCTTTTTTCTTATCCTTTTCTGTTCCTGTCAAATGTCCTTACTATCATGCTCTGCCCAGGTACCACTAGCTGCTGCCATGATGTCTGTGACCCTGTTTAGGGAAGGAGCAACTTCCGATTCATCCCATATGGGTACTGACACTGAAGGTATCGGGTGGCTTCCACCAAATGGCATGCTTGTGTGGAGCAGCATGTAGATTTCGGAAATAGTGGGGGGACGAGTTGGGGTTGTTCGGCGGCAGACTACGCCCATATTGCGACAGGTATAAAGGAAGGTTGTTGGGTTGCTCCCCAAGAAGATGATTATCATTTGTTAGTTATAGTATTAGCTAAAGGGGAAAAGTTGGGGTGGTCAGGAAAGGTCCCCACAAGCATGGGGGATTTATGGTGCGTGCGCCGTATTGATGACTGGGGGATGCAGCAAAGTAAGCGCAATGTTGCAATTTTAGACGATAAGTGCAGTTAATTGTGGATGGGATATGTTACTTTTAAAGTGTTCATTTTAATTTACTGTAATTTAACTGTAAAGGGGATGCTTGTCCGGCTCAGGTCATTAAAGACTGTGCCCGATCCCTTATCCCATTTATCACTGCCTTCATCAACTCTTCCTTCCAGTTGGGCCTTGTCTCAACGACACTCAAGGAAGCGTGGGTCCACCTGCTCTTAAAAAAACAGTCCCTTGACCTATTGGTCCCTGGGAACTACAGGCCTATTACGACTGTGCCTTTCCTACAAAAAATTCTGGACAAAGCAGCCTACCTGAAAGTCCAAAAATTAATCGAGGATAACCACCTTCTGGGTCTCTGGCAGTCCTGCTTCCGACCTAAGCATGGCACGGAAACGGCCCTGCTTGATTTAAAAAATCAAATGGACGACCTTAGAGGTGTAGGCAACCCTGCGCTCCTTCTTCTCCTCGACCTATCCGCTCTTTTCCATCTGGTGGATCACAAGACTTTCTGCCACCAACTCTCCACCGCAGCTAACCTCTCCCCGGGGGCCTGTGCCTGGATAACCTTCTTCCTACAGGACAGAGTGATGACGTTTTTTTCTGAATCTTCATGTGCCAACCCTAGTCTCATCAAGTGTGGGGTCCCACAGGGTTCTTGCATTGCTCTCACACTCTACAACCTTTTCACCAGGCCTCTACTCAAAATCTTGGACGCCCTAGGCATCTCATACACTACCTATGCAGATGACAACCAGGTGCTCATCCCCCTCTCGGGTGATTATCTGGCCGACCTCAACACCCTCAACTCCATCTACTCAACAATCCAATCTTGGATGGTGGAGAACTGGTTATGTCTCAAGAGCGAGAAGACGAAACTTCTGTTAATTGGATCCCCGTCCACCTTTGGTAAATTGGACAAACAATATTGTTCCTTTACAGTTGACAACATGCCTATTGCTGTCTCCCAAGTAATTAAGACACCGGGTGTGTACATGGAACGTGACCTAACCATGAATAGACAGGTTAATTCTGAAGCCTCTGCCTCAGCGTACCACTCCAAACTTCTCAATGCAGCCAGACCCTTCCCAAGAGAACTGCCCCACCATTGCAAGGGCAATAATTGGCTCATGGCTTGACTATTGCAATGCCCTCTTGTAGGGACCTCCCGCAAAAATCTGGCCAAACTCCAACTCGCACAAAATAATGCCCTGAGGGCCGCAATGGGCATATCTAGGAGAGACCACATCTCGGCTGTCTGGAGGAGGGTCCACTGGCTACCCTTCAAGGAAAGGATTGTCTTCAAAACACTTGCCCTGATGCACAAATGCCTTCATGGGTTGGCCCCCCCACATAGCTCACAGAAATGACCCCCACACCACCCCTAGACCCTTGAGAGCTGCGTACTCCAACAGAATAACGGCACCCATCACACGCAGAGTGCCGGCGGGTGGCACCAGCTTCCTGAATATGGCTGCTACTTTCTAAAACTCTCTCCCCCCTGAACTACGACAGATTGACTCTCACTCAGCTTTCAGGAAAGTTATTAAAACCAGGTTCTTGTGTGAAATGTTCCTCATGTTCTCTTGAAAGCTTCTGTACACATTGTTGTTTTCCTGTAATGTAACTGAGCACTCTGCATTAAGTAACCTGTTGGGCCGCATTCATGTAACCCTGAATCAAGCGTTCATATATGTCCCTAATAGCGCCTCGATGCCTGCGGGCTGTAGTGTGCTTTATAAATTCAAATAAATAAATAAAATAAAATAAAAAATAAATGTAGAACTGATACATATTAGCTTGCACGCGCACAGCAAGATTAATTGTTAAACACCAAATGTAACATAAACACAATTCACAAATGGGGTGCTTTGAAGTACATGCAAACTAGGGCCCGGGAAGGGTTTTAATGTACAAAGAGACAGTTATTTAAATTACTGTGTTCCAATGAAACGAGTGACCTTCATTAAGAGATAGTATCGCTAACTCAAAGAGAAAATATTTACCCAGCATTCCCCCATATCGCTTGGAATATATATTTTTTTATTTGTATAGAGCCCAATAGCCTGTGGGCATTGAGCGCTGTTACAGAGATAGGTAAGCTCCTTAGTTACAGTGGTACATACACATACATTGAATATCATAGCTTTTACAGCGGTAGGTTAATTCGTTACAGTGGTAAAGGACATAACACATCAAGTGTACACAGTTGGTTACAGGGAACGTGACTATGAAAGAGTAGGTCAAAAACGGGGGCGCAAGGTTAGTGCAACAGCCATGTAGTTAAGCTAAGGGTAACCAATGGAAACATGGGAGTTGGAGAAAGAAGGCAAAGATGGTTTTTGTCTAATCACATTTGGGGGTGGATTGTAATAAAATATCTGGGAGTGTTTTAACTGTTGCAAACATTCATATAAGATGTGAACTGATTTGGTTTGTTGAGACTTGGCTTCGTTTGGTCCTACCGTACCATATAACTGCTCCCAGGATAATAGTACAATAAACCTGCTTTATGTACAAAATGTGCATTCATTCTTCAAGTGGTGGGCCGGCTTGGGTTGAGGTGATTAAGGTGCCTGCCCTTACACATTGAAAACGTCATTGTCGCCTAATTCGACGCCATTGCTGCGTTCAGGCACACCTGGGAAGATCACTTATCCCACCTGAAACAAGTGCTTCAGGCGCTGCAGAATGCAGGCCTAACATAAAGGCCACAAAGTGCCAGACAGTGCAGGGTACTGTGACTTACTGTGACTTACCTAGGCCACCTGGTCAGTGGAGGTAAGAAACAACCTCTCAAAGTGAAGGTACAGGCTGTGAAGGATTGGGACATCCCCACCACACAGATGCAGGTGAGAATATCACTGGGTACTAATGGTCATTCATCAGAGGGTATGGGACCATTGCCATGCCACTGAATGATGTAACGTCCAAAAAGATGCCAAAGAAGAACACTTGGACCCCCGCCTGTGAAACCCCCTTCCGGGATTTAAACGATGGATTTTGCAGGGCCCTGGTTCTGAAAGTGCCAGACTATGGTTAGGAATTCATTATCCAGACAGTGCCTGTGATTATGGGGTTGTAGCAGTGCTAGCGCAGCTGAACTCTCAAGGGGTAGAGCAACCTGTTGCCTACATTAGCCTACGATTGACAAAAAGGGAAAAGAACTGGGCTGTCTTTGACAAAGGGCTTACGCGGACGTGCGGGTAGCAAAAAAGATGAAACCCTACATCTTTGGGTCGCACTTTATTACCCAAACTGTCCACCTTCACTGGTTAATGGTCATGGAATGGCAGAAACCTAAGCTTGTGCCTTGGACCATATCCCTACAGGGATTAGATATGGACATAAAGCAGAAGCCAGGCTTCCAGCATGGAAATGCAGAAGGCCTCAGCCTGTAATTTTGCCTTGATGATGAACCAGACCCTCAGTAGGGTGGTGGTTGTAAGAAATGTGAGGAATTCGACCATCCACATGGTGGGTGTGTGCTCACTGTTCTTTTTTTAAAAAATTTTAATGAAATGGAATGATGGTAGACTAACCTCAAGAAAATGTGTGGGGCTAATCCACACACATTTTTCTATGCTTACAGCATGACAAACACATATACCTGTGTACATAGCCTACAGGGAAAGTTCCCCATGTCATATTTTGTTGGGATATGACAGCATGGGGTACACAATGGATATCCAGAATGGGGAGGACCAAATACTCCTCTTGCCATGGCCAGCCTGATCAATTGGCAAAGGCTCCATAGATCTGCCCTGCTGTTTGTTGGGCCCTGCAGCTGGTGGCAGCAATTAATATATCAATTAGAGGGTAATTTAAACAGGCCCCCAAAGGGCCTGGCTGCAGAGGTTAACAAAGGAGACAGGAACCCCCAATAACTTTTCATATGCAACTGTGTCAACCTGAATCCAGCTCCCACCCTCAGTATCTATGACACTAAGTTGGCATGTCTGGGACTGCGTGTTTATAGTAGTTCAACCCGCACAGGGACACCATTCATAAGGTATGAGAATGTGGTTTGCAGGAGCCAGAGAGTCTGGTCTTGCCTCAGCTTCAAGGGAGACATACTGCTTTAATCAGGAACCACAGGGAGATCCATTAACCAGAGAGACTCTTTAATCCACAACAGACAGGAAGATGGGTGGGACTTAGTATCACATGTTTTCACCCCTTTATCTTTCGTTTTGCAAAGCACTCTGGTTATGACTTCATGCATACAGGAGATTGTTGGTGGGGACCCAGGATTGGTTCATTAAGATAATCCTCGCCTACACCAATCACTGGGGCCCATTTGGCTTTAAAAGAGGGCTGAGCCCCTCTTTTTGCAGATCATCTGAAGACTTTGCAAAGAGTAGCAAGAAAAACTATAATTGGACCCTGGCTGAAGGTATAGTCTGCCTCACATCTTCCATCAGTGGAGGAAGGCCAGGACCTCCAAGAGGAAAGCAAGATCCCCCCGATAAACATCTCCCAGGGAACAGAGGGAGATACCGAAACCAGAGGACCCTCAAACATCTCAAGAACCACAACCCAGTCAGCAATCAACACGCCCTGCTTGACTCTGCAGCAAACTTCCTGGGTGGGAAGTGCCAGAAGGACAAGGCAGCTGCCTGCAACACACTCCTCAGCTTTGGCCCGTCCACCTTAAAGGACAACATGAACCCGGTGAAGATGCTAAGAGGAGTGCCTTGATGAGCATCTACCACAGTCTACCGTAAAGGACATTTTAGAGCCAGTCATGTTCCTCAAGTTGCACCCGACTACAATGTTGACCGTTGTCAAGCCACAGTCATTTAAATACATTCAAGATGACTCGACCAGTGTTTCAGAACCACCAAAGAGCACTGAGACACAATTCCTGACCCCGAGCTGCTGTGTAGGTCAGCCCGCAGCTGTTTGTCCATCTTCGATCAGCGAACCGTCTTGCCGCCTGATACTGATAGCTGACTGCCATCCTGAACTCTGTCACAGAAGTCTACAAAGCAACCTGAAGCTGACTCGACCCCGTCAAGCACGAAGAACACCTACAGCACAAGGTACATTGTGGTTCTGCCCCCTGGTCCTTCCCAGAAGGCCTGTGGGGACATTATAAGACCCATTGCTCCCTTTGTGCTAAAGCAAAGAAACCTTAAACTGTTGTGGTTATTAACCGTACTGACTACCCTCCTGTCAATATTCAGAGTGCATCCCCTTTCCTTCTTTGAAATTGTCTGTCCTCTGCATTCCTTTACAGGGTGGGTTGTATTACGTAGTATGTTACTAGAACTTTCTGTTGTGATATAAATAATGTAGATATGTTTATACAACCTTGACTGGACTGTCTCTTTTATCATTGGGTAACAATTGTATTTTCACTGTGTTGCAACTAACGAACGATCTATGACCTTGTGGCAATAAGCCTGCCATTTCGTCCACGTTACCAAAATTGGACAATAAGTTTTATAATTTGCTTGTGTTTCCCATCTGTTCCGATCCCTTCTGTTGTACCAGAAGTGTGGGGCTGATTGATGGTTTGGAAACCGATATTCATTCCTGGACCACTGGTTCCCCGGAAGTTGATTTGCCATGAATGTACCTCGTATTTTGGCACTTATATTCTTGTGTGCTTTGTAAAAATATAGTTTTATTCATGGTAATGTACTGCCTTTATTAAATTGAATCTTCCTGAAGGAAGGTTAGCTTTTGGGGGTGTTTTAAAACCAGGATCCAGTCTGTGCTGGCGAGTGACGGGCAGCATATGATTTGCGTCGCTGAAATACTAATTCTTGATTTTCGATGAAAGGATGGGTCACACATTATCAGACAATTGATAATTAATGTGGCAGAAGCGAAGAGCAGAAGCAGATGTTTAAACTATGCTTTCTTCTTAGGTTCTGCGGGACAGTACGTGGACGGGAAGCATCCGATATAGTCAAAGCAACCCCTGAAGGACTGCAGGGGAGTTCGGCTTCGGGGTGATGGGGTTTCACTGCAGGAACCTCTTTATGAAAAGGTCTCTTTTGGAGTCTTCACAGTCCTGGAAAGGGTTAACACTTAGTTGGAAGCAGCAGGCGCCATGTTGGGACAGGCATGGTTGGCATGGGCGCCTGCCCTCGGAAGGAAAGCACTGGGCTGTGGACTAGCTCCTACCCCATAGCTTGGACTCAGGCACCTTCAGAGAGCGGCATCAGAAAGCTGAAAAGAGGGACTTTTTCTAAATATAGCTGCCTGCAGTGAAGTGCCTGGCTGCCCAGAGGCACGGTAGGATCACGCAGCCCATGTCCTATGTTCTATGTGAAGAGCCAGGAATGAGAGTCGTACACAAGGGGTTCATAGTTTTGGTCAAAGGCTATTATTAAAATAAAGAGGGGGTGGGAAAGGCCTCTCTGTCCCTGCTCTAGAGGTGTTTCCCTACCTAAAAACCAAAACTAAGGATCTGTTGGCTGTCAGAATGTCCAAAGAACAACCTACTGTGTCCAAAGTACTATTCTGGCCCTCTCATTCTACTAAAACAACTCTGAGGTGAAAAGGGATAATGTATTTTGCCTCCCGTTGTGATTACATGTTCAAAAAGGAGATGCGAAACTTTAACACAAAAGTTCAAAAAGCACAGAGCTCCTGGTTCCAGGGGGTGGTTACCTTCCCCTGGATTTCTCTTCTTTCTTGTTTGTCTTTAGAAATGTCAGTTCCTTGGATCCCTCTTGTTAAATAACACAACTAGAACAAAACAACTTGGTTTCAATCTTTGTCTTGTTAGGACACCTGGTACACTCTCCTGCCAGGCTTTTCCTGTCCTCTCTTGTATTTTCAGAACCTTTTCCTGATGTATGTTTTTCTCTTAGACACTGTACATCTTGACTTTGCCTGGCCAGGGCTTTTCCACATACACATGCTCATAACTTGTGTCCACCTGGTACACTCTCCTGCCAGGCTTTTCCTGTCCTCTCTTGTATTTTCAGAACCTTTTCCTGATGTATGTTTTTCTCTTAGACACTGTTCATCTTGACTTTGCCTGGCCAGGGCTTTTCCACATACACATGCTCATAACTTGTGTCCACCTGGTACACTCTCCTGCTAGGCTTTTCCTGTCCTCTCTTGTATTTTCAGAACCTTTTCCTGATGTATGTTTTTCTCTTAGACACTGTTCATCTTGACTTTGCCTGGCCAGGGCTTTTCCACATACACATGCTCATAACTTGTGTCCACCTGGTACACTCTCCTGCCAGGATTTTCCTTTATGAATGTACCTACAATTGCCTTGTGTACTCCCCTGCCACGTCTTTTCATTCAAGCCAACACCTGCAATTTGTATTTGCCTGGTACACTATCCTGCCAAGGCTTTTCTGAAGTGTGTTTTGCTGCCACCTCCAAGTTTGATAGTTCACGTTTTCTACTGTTCCATGTGCCTGGAATATTATTCTGCCAGAGATTTTCTTATCTGTACTGCGTATACATTTAGACACTTGAAAGTTTCTTAGTGTGGTTTTGTTTTCCCCTTTAAAGCGATTGTTATCAGCTTGCTTGCTTTTGTGTGCTTTATTAACAAATGATTGCCTTTGGTATAACACTCCATACGCCCTGGTGTCCCCGCTTCCCTTAGGAGGACTTGCCGGTTCTTTGTGGCGTTTTCTGTGTTTCCCGAAGGTAAGCCTGCAGCGTTTGGCCGGCATCTTCTGCTTGTTCACTGCCTCAGCTTCTTGGCTTTCCTCATGGTCACAGCTGGGCTTCTTGGTGGCATCTCTGGTTTCAGCACAATGGAGGCTTCCTGGTAACACTTGCAAATGCCTAGAAGTCTTCTGTTGGCGTCTGGTGTCCCTGCAGCGTGTTCATGTTTCTGGACAGCTCTCCTTCTCCTCCCACATAAGCCGCTTGGCTCCAGGGAGTCTTCTCTCATCTCATGGTCCCTCCATCAATAACGAGAGAGAGAGCCTTCTCTCACCAGTAGCGCGCTGCAGGCAGCTGTTTCCCTTGTTTAAATCTCCTGGCTGCAGGTGAATGTTCACAACAACTAGAGCGGTGCTTGCTTTCGTGGCCTTCATCGCTCCACATTGTTCGACTCATCTTCCTCGTCTCTGTATTTTGGTGTTTATGGGAATGGAAGTCCACATCAATGTCTTCAATGATTTTCAAGGGCAATTAAATTCTGGAGGATTTGTAGGTAGAGTCTGAAAAGATGTTTTCTCGAGTTTTAAAAGGCAGACTAGATTTTGATGTTTTGACTTCACATTTTATAAAGAGGTGTTCGGTACTCTGCCTAGGTGGTCAAGGGGAAGCATGACAATATGCCATGAAGGCACGGGCATGAACGGGGTACCTTCTGAATAATAAGGGGGATACCATATCTCATCCGACGATGCCATGACACTCTACCGGAGGCTCCCCCACCCCCCTGTGATCCTCCCTCATTTTGCCGCACCCAGGGTCAGGATCAGGTAGGGGCTATCCTCCTCTGGCCTCATGGGGAGAGTCATGACCCCATCGGATTCATCGCACCATTGGATAAAACTTCTCCAATAGACCTACTTCTCACTCCAGTAACACTGTTCAATTCTGTCCCTGGTTCTGATGCGTTCATACTTAGTATAGCTCCACTCTGCATCTACATGTGTACAGTATTTCCAATCCAAGTTTTACATGGACATGCATTCACATATTTCCTTAGCCTGTCTTTCCCTCCTTCTCTCCTTCCCTCCTTCCCTCCTTCCCTCCTTCCCTCCTTCTCTCCTTCCCTCCTTCCCTCCTTCCCTCCTTCCCTCCTTCCCTCCTTCCCTCCTTCTCTCCTTCCCTCCTTCTCTCCTTCCCTCCTTCCCTCCTTCCCTCCTTCTCTCCTTCCCTCCTTCCCTCCTTCCCTCCTTCCCTCCTTCCCTCCTTCCCTCCTTCTCTCCTTCCCTCCCTCCCTCCTTCTTTCTTTCTTTCTTTCTTTCTTTCTTTCTTTCTCTCTTTCTTTCTTTCTTTCTTCCTTTCTTTCTTTCTTTTTTTCTTTCTTTCTTTCTTTCTTTTTTTCTTTCTTTTTCTTTTCTTTGCTTTCCTTTCTCCCATTAATGTGTGCTCGGGGCCAACATGCCAATGGGGTTCTTAGCAATATTATATTATTGTATTTGTTTATTCATGTCATCTATGTATATCCCATATCGGGGGTCTTATAGCCTCTATATACACTGTATGTAACAGTTTGCTGTTACTGGTCGAAAAAGCGATCTGAAATGTATAGGGTTATTTCGGGTGCAATCAAACATGTAGGCTTCATGCCGTCATCTATATAGAAACCATGATGATGAGCTTAACCATTTTATACGCAATTTATATAAAATTAATATAAATCTATATCAACAATTTTGGTGTCCAGTTACAATTTTCTGGGATGCATTAAATGTAGAGGGGTCAATACATCATCTATGTGTAGCCCATATTGGGGTTATTATCAAATTTATATAATAAAGGTTGGCGGTGAATACAATTTATGTCAAACATTTTGGGGGACAATCAAATGTATATGGGTTCAGGGGCGTGGAAAGAAGCCGGGAAAGGAGTGGGCCACAAGTCAAATTTAACATTGACATTAAAGGTACCCCCTACAACTGCTATCCTGATATGAGGGATGAAGCGTGGTCCTATTTGGTCTAGTCAATAGAGCTCCTTGCCTCCAGAGCTATGGCGCCCCCTCCTGGACAGGGAGTCTCCCCGTCCCTCGGGCGAGCCATTCCCAGTAACGCATTAATAAAAGCATGAGTTGGAAATGGGCACCAGGCTTCCCAGGAAGGCCAAGCCATCATCAGAAGGTTGAGAATACAAGCAGTATCCGGGATGAACCAGTAAACAGTGATGGCCGGAACCCGCTGAGCTTCCCAACGGCAGCCAGATGTGTGCTCACATCCAGTGTCCAGTCTGCCACAAGCGGCAGTGCCAGGGCGCTGCCACCGTCGGCCATTAGTGTCATGAAGAAGACATTGCTGGAAATGCGGGTACTAGTCTACGTAGCAGCCCCGAAATGCCAGGCAACTCTCCTCGCCAAGGTCCCAACAGCAAGCCCAGGCACGTGTTTCTGCCTCCTTGGGCCTCATCAGGGGGGTGAAGCTGTGTCTCTCCAGGCGCTGATAGGCAGGGGTTCACGCCTGGGTTACCCTTAATAACTTGGGGTGAACCTCAAGCCTTGCACCCTCTTTACTGGGAAGCTTGAACTGGCTGTTCTGTGGGAAGGCGCCCACTCAGGGGGTCTCAGAACACCTCCCCAGAAGAGAACATCACATTCCATCTCGAAGGTCCCCCACAATCCCCCAACGCTGCCAGATTCCCCAGCGTGTCCAGCCTTTCTATTGCCCCCCAGCAGCGAGCGCCCTCTACAGTCTGTCCTAGTTGCACCCGCATGGCTTTGCCCCAGTTGTCACCCGGGCTCCGGCGCATCGCCGCCAGGTCTGCGCCACAGGAAGCCCCGCAAGCGCACACTGGAGGGAATGGGGAAGACGCCTCTTCCCAGACAAGCAGAGAGGCCGTGCAGCATTCCCAGCACCCGCTGAGCTGCAGGGAGAGGTGGCGGTGGCCTGGGCTCCTGTGCCACCTCTCTCGGGAAGCTAGGCCATCATTGTGGTGTGCTTGGGGTTCACCTCAGGAAGCAGGCACCGTCAGAGCCCATCTGCTGGAGCTGGATGACGCGGGTGACGGTGGCCTGTGGGCCCAGACACTGCCGGTTCCCTTCACACAGCCTGCCCACCCCCTCGCTGACCATGGAGATATGAGGACCACCACCAGGCCCCCACCTGGGCCATGAGGGTCAGTTCCAGAAACGCCCCAGATGTTCCCGCTGCCTCCTGTCAGCAATTCAAGACACCAAGACCTCAGTCCACGAGGGAGCGTCTGCCCCAACCACCCCTGCCAGTCCCCCTTCACGGCGTGCCCTGAAAAGCCCACTGCGGCCTGGCAAGGGTTCAGGGCTAAGGTGACCGGGGGATGCACCCATCCATCTGCCGAGGTGATTGCGTGTGCAGAGTGTATCTTGCGAGCACGCATGACGTCATTTACCCAAACAACACCCAAAATATCCTAGCAGGCATAACATGGCACACTGTTACAGAGCAGAACATAACGTAAGCATTGCAATCATAACATATCCTAGCAAGCGTAACATAGCCTAACATAACATGGCATAGCCTAGCCTAACATAACATGGCATAGCATAGCCTAACATACCATGGCATAGCATAGCCTAACATAACATGGCATAGCATAGCCTAACATAACATGGCATAGCCTAGCATAACATGGCATAGCATAGCCTAACATAACATGGCATAGCATAGCACACTGCTACAAAGGAGAACATAATGTAAGCATTGCAATCATAACATATCCTAGCAAGCATAACATAGCCTAACATAACATGGCATAGCCTAGCATAACATGGCATAGCATAGCCTAACATAACATGGCATAGCCTAGCATAACATGGCATAGCATAGCCTAACATAACATGGCATAGCATAGCACACTGCTACAAAGGAGAACATAATGTAAGCATTGCAATCATAACATATCCTAGCAAGCGTAACCTAACCTAACATAACATGGCATAGCATAGCCTAACATAACATAGCATAACATGGCACACTGTTACAGAGCAGAACATAATGTAAGCGTTGCAATCATAACATAGGGTAGCAGACATAACATAACCTGCCCTAACATAACATGGCATAGCATAGCACACTGCTACAAAGGAGAACATAATGTAAGCATTGCAATCATAACATATCCTAGCAAGCATAGCCTAACATAACATGGCATAGCATAGCACACTGTTACAGAACATAATGTAAGTGTTGCAATCATAACATATCCTAGCAAGCATAACATAGCCTAACATAACATGGCATAGCACAGCCTAACATAACATGGCATAGCATAGCACACTGCTACAAAGGAGAACATAATGTAAGCATTGCAATCATAACATATCCTAGCAAGCGTAACCTAACCTAACATAACATGGCATAGCATAGCCTAACATAACATAGCATAACATGGCACACTGTTACAGAGCAGAACATAATGTAAGCGTTGCAATCATAACATAGGGTAGCAGACATAACATAACCTGCCCTAACATAACATGGCATAGCATAGCACACTGCTACAAAGGAGAACATAATGTAAGCATTGCAATCATAACATATCCTAGCAAGCATAACATAGCCTAACATAACATGGCATAGCCTAACATAACATGGCATAACATAGCCTAACATAACATGGCATAGCACAGCCTAACATAATAATGCATAGCCTAGCCTAGCATAACATGGCATAGCATAGCCTAACATAACATAGCATAGCATACTTTTACAGAGCCGAACATAATGTAAGAATTGCAATCATAACATAGCACAGCGTGGCATAACATCACACAATATAACCTAACATAGCATACCCTAACAGCGATGCCCATGGTCCCCTTGCTCCTGTTTGCAACCAGCGAACCCCCCACACTGATCGCGTATGGTGCACTGTGAAGCCTCGCGTGCCTCCTATGAGGTCAGCACTGCCTGCACAGAATCATCGAGAGCGAGTGCACTGCTACAAGCTATGAAAAGCAGCACTACTATTGTAGAGTTAGAAACACATGCATTACATCAGCTTGTGGTAAAAGACACTACATACCTATCACTCGACAATGTGTCCCGACTCTTTCTTGTGTGCACACTCATGCTATGTTTCACTCCAAATTCTATTTAAAAAAATCTACATAAGAATCAGTACCCAAATGTTGTTTTTAAAAAATAAAAAAAAATATTACTAAAGTGCAAAATAGTCTGGATCAGGGCAATTTAACATACATTTCTTATTGCAAAACCAATTCTGCATTTTTTTTTAAAGAGATCTCTAAGGATCTGAATGAGTGTGGGCACTAGATACCATGTTCCTCTATCTATGAGTGGCTTTTCTGTGAGTGGGTATCAGAAATGTTGCCACCTCATTGATCAATTAAGAGGCTCGTTCTTAGATGGTCCATGTTGTAGATAAGTGCTTGGTGCCTCTGTACTGGTGATGCCTACTAGCAAAAAGTACTATTCAGCATTATTTAATGGCTACGTCCAGAAAGGAACAAGTCTCTGTAGCTACACTAGCGCAGGTTTCGACGCACGCAACATCTTCTTCAAGACTGAATTGTTCATGGGTATTTATGACTTGGGTGCTCCTCTGTGCACGGTGTAGGGGGGATGCAAGACAAATCTGTCTGCCGCCTAACCTGGGGCAACCCACTTCCATGTGTTTCTCCTGGATTAGAACCTTGGCCATGGATTCTTTCTCCTTGCGGCTCTAGTTGCGCGTCTGCGTTGTAAGAAGGTTTCTCATCTGCAAATGCTTTTAACTGCGCATTTGGGTACTGTCAGTGCCCGACACGGTACTCCATTTCCTGGTGCCAATATGTGGATCTTGCATCGGGAGAATCGTAATTCCTCTGCCTCGTATGACACCTCATGGCGGCCTCTCCTAGGGCCTCTTGGCATTTGTAGCTTCAACAAAGAGGACCAGAGTCCTTCGAATGAGCGCTCATGTGGTGACGGACCACTATGCAGCTGGTCCTTCATGGGGTTTTCTCAAAAGTTCAATCACATTTAAGTTCTTTGTTTCTATAATGTTGCTGTTTGCAACCTTAGGTTCAACACAGTACGGTTTACTATCAGCTCTCTCCGACTCACTAGCTGTGCTGAACTCGTTGGCGTTTCTTGCCTCTGGAGTCAAGGACGGTACCATGGTGGCAAGTGCTTCTCGCCGCCTTGGCTATCAGTGTGGGGGGACGCTGTGCACCGTCGGCATCCGTCACACCACATGCCAGCTGTAGTTCCCTGTCTTATTGTTCCTTTCACTGAGGCTCCGCGGGTCTGGGTTGAAAAGGGCCAGGGCCCTTCCCTCCTTGTCGTCCTTTCAGGTCTTGCACCTTTCTCCTCCCTTTGAACTGCCGTCCTGGAATAGCTGCTTCCTCGTGCGTTTGGCCTAGCTCAAAATGTGCTCTGGTGCTCCACCTTTTATCCTTGTGGGGAAGGGAAAGTACAGTCAGGGGTGTGTGTAGTTATCGGCAATTGCCTGACTCAACCTGATCCTTGAGTTGGGACATGTCAGGTAAACGGCTCTGGTGTTAGTCCGTTGTCTGTCACAGTGTGAGAAAGTGTCCATATCGAAAAAGAGGGGGTAAAGTTTCTAAATATCCTATGGGGTAGGATGGGGAAAAGGTGTTATAAGGAAGGGGTGCCATGTCTCAGCCTTCAGTGTCCCACTTCCACTCCACAAAGACCCCCATCCAGGTGATCCTCCCTCACTGGGCCACCCGAGAAACTGGATCCAATAGCAATAGCTGTGTCCTGTCCACCTGGATGACAGATGCCTGGGGACTAGCGGGTGAGACACCTTCAGGTTTCTCACAGTGGGGAAGTGCAAGAAAGATTCTTCATGGCATTGTGGATCAGGAAGAAGGGGTATATATATATATATTATTTTTTTGGTTTTTTGGTTTTTAAAGGTCTGTTGTGTTTCAACACTGCTAGCTTTTCCAAGTGTGCAGGGAAATTAAAAATACAGAGTGCTGCATGTGTGAAATCCCTTTTGCAAATAGAAAGGTGTTGCATATTATGCAAATTAAACTTCATGTAAAATATAAGGTTAAGCGACTAATCTGTGCACGTTTAAAGGTGCTACATGAATCCCATGCAAAGTGTTTTGACTGTACATTTTGTGGGGTTATAGAGCCTGTGATCTGTGCTATCCTGAACCAACTATTGCTTTCATTTTGTGTAAAAAGAGAATTGCTAGGAAAGAAAAGCCTTTGGGCCATGGAGTGAAGTGGAAGATGTGTGTGATTTTGCACTAATATTAATGGTCCTATTCATTAATAAATATAAAATCTTTCTCAGTCAGTCGGTCAATATGTTTATTCAGATAAATTCATCCTTCGGACACAGAAAAAACAGTAGCCCATAAAATATCAAAAATACACCGTTCATCACAATTATAAAACCGCAATATCCGCGCTTCAAGTTCATTCCATAATCAATACATTATAAATACAATTTAGTTAAGAAGAATATAAATACAGTGCATGTCCAGTAGCATAACACGAAGAATCATCACAGCTGTGCCAAGACCCCCCTACTCTGGTACAAGAAGGACAGGAACGCCCAAGCCGCCAAAACAGAATCTGCTGCCAAAGGAAATAGTAGCGCCGGCCTGTGGGAACGAATACTCGATGAACTAAGGAGCGGTAAAATTGTGGACCTTCTAATGTCACTGTACACTGGACAAAACAATATAAGGTGCCTCAGATCCTCTCTATCCACCCCACAGGCAGGCCAACTTGATAAGTCGGGTGGCCCGGCCCAATTTAGGGTATTTCCCCTCAGCTGTAAAAAGTCAAATCTGGCCCGCGAGATCAGCCAACACGCGCCCTTTTTTACACTTAGGAAAAGGTGTGGCTGAGTCTCGTTCTCCCTGCTAATGGCGGCATGATTTCTGTCCCGATTAAGAACAAGTTCCACTGAATCCCTTTTCTCCTTCATTGCCAGATTCAAGATGCTCTTATAGGAGCACCGTTGCCCAGAGGTCAGCAAACTGGCTGGAGGAGAGAGAACCGGAACGTTACTTCTGGACACGCAACAATAAATGCTAGCCCAGGGATCTTATCCCAATTTGCCTTATCCATGAAGGTCCTGATAACGAAGTGACATAAAGTGGCATTTTCTTTCTGTCCACTGGCCTGATTCCTGGCTTACCCATTGCTAAAGGGTGAGGGTCCTATATGCTTCTATATGAGTCACAACGCACACAAGGTAGGTATGCGATTTGATATATATATGGGCTGAAAGTAGTTCTCCTGGATACAAGATCGCTGTTGAAACACGCTACAGATGAAACCTGGCTGCATAAGGCTGCCCGTCCAACCTTTGGCCTGGCAGTGCCTATGGGATATAGCTTGAAACGCAGGGATCGGCAAGAGGGGGCAGGGGGCAGAGTCACCATTATATATAAAGATGACCTTGAAGTTTGGGAGATAGACCTGCCGAACCCATAGGGCTGGGAAACACTTCAGGTCAAAATCAGAACTGATGCAGAAACAACAGTTAACTTGTTTTTGGTCTATAGTCCACCACCCGCTGTGCATGATGTTACACTGCATGTGTGCAACATGTTGCTACCTCTGCTCAAACCCACCGCTAAGGTCATGTTACTGGGTAATTTTAATTTGTAGCTGAAACCGATCGGGTAGCGAAGGGTTTTGAAGTTGCCCTTAGTAACTTAGATTATAGGCACTGGATCAGTGGTGCCACCCACACAGGAGGTACCACCCTGGACTGGATGGCCACGCATAATATCACGATGAATGATCTTGCTATTGACCCTTGCCCATAGTCTGATCATGTCTTCATCCAGTTAGTGATGGTACCAGGGAAAAGGATCAAGATCAGAGCCATAACTAAATCCCTTATAACCTCTAGAAGTACTAGAAAGCTCTGCCCGGAAGCCTGCAAGTCGGGATCACCCGCTTAGTAGACGGAGTGGGTGGGATGGCACCAGTGGACGAGATGGCCAATGCCTATCCGGAGACTTTTCTGAAAGCAACTAATGCCACAGCACCCTTGGAAACCAGGTTAGTGTCAGATACAAAAGTGAATACATGGTTCTCTCCAGAACTCCAAACGCATAAAGCCAGAAGCAAATAAATGTTTCTATGCCTGGGAACTCTCGAAGGAGATCACAAAGAAGGATGCTTACAACATGGCTTCGAAGGATTATAAACTGGCAGTGACGTCTGCCAAAAATAGAATGTGTGATATCAGGATTTCCGCTCATTCTGAAACTAAAGACTTATTCAAGGCGGTAAACGAGCTGGAAAACCCTTGTCAGACTAAACAGGAGCGCCCCAAAAAAGATGGAAAATGGTGCATGTCTATACAAGAGGCCGTGCTGAAGAAACTTGACCTCATCAAACAACATATCGAGGTGAGTAGGAAGACGGGGAAACCAAAAATGGCTTTCCCTACTACAGGAAGAACAGGTCTCAGCCCTCTGGTGCCACGAATGACACCGTTTCTATTGAACATTTTAGATCGTGTTGCGTACAATCAGATTTTAGAGCACCTGACCAAACACGATATTGTAAATAAATGGCAGTCTGGCTTCAGGCCAGGGCACGGCACAGAAACAGCCTTGTTGGATCTGACATCCAGGCTGTTTCAAGTGATGGACAAACTGCAATACTTATTCTGCTTGACTTAGCCGCGGCATTCGGTCTCGTTACCAAATGGTCACCAAGTTGAAAGAACTGGCTGCTTTCTCTGACTAGGTGACATTGTGCATTCAGACATTCTTGAGTAATAGACAGACTAGGGTGTGCAGCGAGAATGCAGAGGGAGCACTGGCCCTGCTGGTTTTTGTGGTGTCGCAGGGGGTGTGCCTCTGTACCTCCCTTTGATTTACTGGAAGAGAAAGGCGTTTGGTTTACGAACTATGCAGATGAGACACAATGTGTAATACCTTTGTCTGGCCCTCGTGAGGAGGATACCAGGAAGGTCAGTAAGATGTATCACGTGATACAGGCTTGAATGGTGGAAAGTGGCTTGGCCCTGAATAACGAGTTGACGGCTGTAGGCACTAAAAATAAATCGTTAAGCTTGGAGCAGAATACTCACAGTTTCCGGTCGCTGATTGCACGATTGCCACCAAAAAGAAATTAAAACCTCTTGGGATATATTTAGATCAGAATCTTAATATGCCAGTTCATAGCCTGTTCTCTTCCTCTGCTAACTACATTAAGCTGCTGGCACAGCTGCGACCACATATCTCAACAACGAATTGCGAGACGGTTGCAAGGCCCATTATTGGTTCTAAAACAGACTACGGTGGTAGTTTGCTTGTGGGGGTATGTAGGAGTGAGTGTGCAAGGCTGCAAATAATACAGAATAGTGCAGTAAGGATTACTGCTGGCTTAAAAAGAGGGACCGGGCATCTGATGCCAGGAGAGGAATGCATTGGCATCCGATTGAGGCAAGGATTTAATACCATCTCTTTATGATCCCTTTGGAGAGCAAACTGCTCGCACGAGATCTTAGGTCCAGAAATCTGAATGTATTGAAGGTACACAGGTATAAAAGTACACAGGTAGAAAAGGGGGTCTTCTCTGCAGCAGCACCGAGAGCCTGTTACCCGATCCCTCCGGACAGGAAGAAACTGATCATTCGCCCCTCCCCCACACCCCTCTCACCCCCCCTTCCTTTTGGCTATGCCCGCCTGCTGCGCTGCTTTGGTTCACGCACGGGATTCATATTTATTGATTGTTTGTCTAGCACCCTCATGCCTCCCGGCCACTTGGCACCCTCATGCCTCCCGGCCACTTGGCACCCTCATGCCTCCCGGCCACTTGGCACCCTCATGCCTCCCGGCCACTTGCAGCGTCATACAAATATATTACAACGAAATATGACTATAAAGCCTCATTCCAGGGGCTAGAATATCTAGAATCACAAAACAGGAGTGCAATGAAGGTATAATTCAAACAAGAATACTGCTGTTTATTTAAATAATGTGTGTAGCCACATCTGCTGGCTGTAGCACAGACAATTTGTATTTATGTTATTTATAAAGGGCGGCCGGGCCCGGGGGCAACCGGGCGCGTAAGTTAGATCTGGTTACAGTTACATTTAAAAGCAGTTAACAAAGGTTACGTTACAGTTACAGGTAGGTACATGCTTAGTATTGTAAATGCATACATACATAGTCTAAGATAAATACATAATTACAATAGTGTGCCGTCAGCAGTCAATCATGCTGGGATCAGGAGGTTAGGCTGTCATAGAGTCCTTGTTGTGAAGCCAACACTTCGTGTTGTGTTTGAAGCGGTTAAATGAAGGTTCTGCTCGCAAAAGCGCAGGGATTGTGTTCCATAATTTAGAAGCTTGTACAGGGAAGCTAGCTCCACCCGAGTTATGAAGTTTGAATCTCGGTATGGACATGGTGTTAGCTTGTGCTGCTCTGAGTGGTCTTGAAGAAGTGTGAGGTCTAAGTTGGTTGGTGAGGTAAGCTGGTGCAAGGTTAGCCCTGGCTTTGTGTGTGAGGGCCAGAGTATTGAGTGACAATAAATAGTGGTAAACATAATACTCATATCAAGAATACATAATAAATATGTAAAGTGCAAAGTGCAAAAAGTGCATTCCCAATTCTAAAAGCCTAAAGTGCAAAAAGTAGCCATCACCTCCGAATCAATAAGGATAAAAAGGACTCCAAATTGATTCACAATCTAAGACATTAAATTGGTAGAATCAAACAAACAAGCAAGTTTGATTGAATAGCATGTTTGATTGAATAGCACGCTTGATTGAATAGCAAGTTTGAGTGAATAGCAATCTTGATTGAATAGCAAGTTTGATTGAATAGCAAGCTTGATTGAATAGCCAGCTTGATTGAATAGCAAGTTTGATTAAATACCAAGCTTGATTGAATAGCCAGCTTGATTGAATAGCAAGTTTCATTGAATAGCAAGTTTGATTGAATGGGAAGTTTGATTGAATAGCAAATTTAATTGAATAGCAGGCATACAGCATTTTTTTAACTATGCTGAGGCCTTCTTACCCAACATGAGTATGTGGGGAATGGGCGCATCACTTATATCACTGAGGCATATCACCCTGTGGTAATTGATTAATGGAGCAGGCCACCACATCACGTGATTGATAATTGTTCAATGAGCGTGTCCACCGTGCCGCTGAGACTTACCTATTTCTTAAATCACGTTTGTCTTTGTAAAGTAGTATTGATGCGATAGGTGTGCAAGAAAACAGCATAGCAATGGACGGAGATAGCTGCTGTCACCAGCACACACCATGGACATGGGACAGTCGTGTGCATGGGACATTAAAAAAATGTGGCAAGAAAAAATGTTAGTTTAAAAAATACAGGTTTGAAAATGACAGGTTTAAATATTGTCATATTACTTAGAGAACTGATTTGCAGAGTGAACGCCTAGAGGGGAGTAGAACGAAGATTGGTGAAGATTAGTGAATGACACAGAGTATACCATGGTCTCCGTGGAAATACAGGGAGCCCTGGTGTGATGGATAGCTGCAACCTACCTTCCAATTCTATATCGAAGAAAATGACAGCAGAGTCAGGAACACTCCATGTGTTCATGGAAATGCGGGCAGCTCGGGGGTGTGGGGGGGATTCATGTGGATGGAGAGTGAAGGTGAAGAAATAAGTGAAGGCAGTGCCAGACTCAAACACCTAGAAAGGTACTCCCTAAAAGGTTTAAAGAATATTTCTCGTGCGCTCTAAAAACACACTCAAGTTGCTCATGGCCGTCCACTGTGCATCAGGTCTTCAAAGCTGCTCTTGGCCGCCCACCGTCCATCAGGTCCTGAAAGTTGCTCATGGCCGCCCACCGTCCATCAGGTCCTGAAAGTTGCTCATGGCCGCCCACCGTCCATCAGGTCTTGAAAGTTGCTCATGGCCGCCCACCGTCCATCAGGTCTTCAAAGCTGCTCTTGGCCGCCCACCGTCCATCAGGTCCTGAAAGTTGCTCATGGCCGCCCACCGTCCATCAGGTCCTGAAAGTTGCTCATGGCCGCCCACCGTCCATCAGGTCCTGAAAGTTGCTCATGGCCGCCCACCATCCATCAGGTCTTGAAAGTTGCTCATGGCCGCCCGCCGTCCATCAGGTCTTGAAAGTGGCTCATGGCCGCCCACCATCCATCAGGTCTTGAAAGTTGCTCATGGCTACACACCGTCCATCAGGTCGTGAAAGTTGCTCATGGCCGCCCACTGTTCATCAGGTCCTGAAAGTTGCTCATGGCCGCCCACCGTCCATCAGGTCCTGAAAGTTGCTCATGGCCGCCCACTGTCCATCAGGTCTTGAAAGTTGGTCATGGCCGCCCACCGTCCATCAGATCTTGAAAGTTGCTCAGGGCTACACACTGTCCATCAGGTCCTAAAAGTTGCTCCCATTAGGTCTTGAAAGTTGCTCACGGCCACCCACCATCCATCAGGTCTTGAAAGTTGCTCATGGCCGCCCACCATCCATCAGGTCTTGAAAGTTGCTCATGGCCTCCCACCGTCCATCACATCTTGAAAGTTGCTCAGGGCTACACACCGTCCATCAGGTCCTGAAAGTTGCTCTTGCCACCCACCGTTCATCAGGTCCTGAAAGTTGCTCATGGCCGCCCACCGTCCATCAGGTCCTGAAAGTTGCTCATGGCCGCCCACCGTCCATCAGGTCCTGAAAGTTGCTCATGGCCACCCACCGTCCCTCAAGTCCTGAAAGTTGCTCATGGCCACCCACCGTCCATCAGGTCCAGAAAGTTGCTCATGGCCGCCCACCGTCCTTCAGGTCCTGAAAGTTGCTCATGGCCACCCACCGTCCACCAGGTCTTGAAAGTTGCTCATGGCCGCCCACCGTCTATCAGGTCCTGAATGTTGCTCAACCGTCCATCAATTCCTGAAAGTTGCTTATGGCCACCCACCGTCCATCAAGTCCTGAAAGTTGCTCATGGCCACCCACCGTCCATCAGGTCCTGAAAGTTGCTCATGGCCGCCCACCGTCCTTCAGGTCCTGAAAGTTGCTCATGGCCACCCACCGTCCTTCAGGTCCTGAAAGTTGCTCATGGCAGCCCACCGTCCATCAGGTCCTGAAAGTTGCTCATGGCCGCCCACCGTCCATCAGGTCCTGAAAGTTGCTCATGGCCGCCCACCGTCCTTCAGGTCCTGAAAGTTGCTCATGGCCGCCCACCGTCTATCAGGTCCTGAATGTTGCTCAACCATCCATCAATTCCTGAAAGCTGCTTATGGCCACCCACCGTCCATCAAGTCCTGAAAGTTGCTCATGGCCACCCACCGTCCATCAGGTCCTGAAAGTTGCTCATGGCTGCCCACCGTCCTTCAGGTCCTGAAAGTTGCTCATGGCCGCCCACCGTCCTTCAGGTCCTGAAAGTTGCTCATGGCCACCCACCGTCCATCAGGTCTTGAAAGTTGCTCATGGCCACCCACCGTCCATCAGGTCTTGAAAGTTGCTCATGGCGGCCCACCGTCCATCAGGTCCTGAAAGTTGCTCATGGCTGCCCACCGTCCATCAGGTCTTGAAAGTTGCTCAGGGCTACACACTGTCCATCAGGTCCTAAAAGTTGCTCCCATTAGGTCTTGAAAGTTGCTCACGGCCACCCACCATCCATCAGGTCTTGAAAGTTGCTCATGGCCGCCCACCATCCATCAGGTCTTGAAAGTTGCTCATGGCCTCCCACCGTCCATCAGGTCCTGAAAGTTGCTCATGGCTGCCCACCGTCCATCAGATCATGAAAGTTGCTCATGGCCTCCCACCGTCCATCAGGTCCTGAAAGTTGCTTATGGCCACCCACCGTCCATCAAGTCCTGAAAGTTGCTCATGGCCACCCACCGTCCATCAGGTCCTGAAAGTTGCTCATGGCCGCCCACCATCCTTCAGGTCCTGAAAGTTACTCATGGCCACCCACCGTCCATCAGGTCTTGAAAGTTGCTCATGGCCGCCCACCGTCTATCAGGTCCTGCATGTTGCTCAACCGTCCATCAATTCCTGAAAGTTGCTCATGGCCGCCCATCATCCATCAGGTCCTCAAATTTGCTCTTGGGTGCCCACCGTCCATCAGGTCTTGAAAGTTGCTCATGGCGGCCCACCGTCCATCAGGTTCTGAAAGTTGCTCATGGCTGCCCACCGTCCATCAGGTCTTGAAAGTTGCTCAGGGCTACACACTGTCCATCAGGTCCTAAAAGTTGCTCCCATTAGGTCTTGAAAGTTGCTCACGGCCACCCACCATCCATCAGGTCTTGAAAGTTGCTCATTGCCGCCCACCATCCATCAGGTCTTGAAAGTTGCTCATGGCCTCCCACCGTCCATCAGGTCCTGAAAGTTGCTCATGGCTGCCCACCGTCCATCAGATCATGAAAGTTGCTCATGGCCGCCTACCGTCCATCAGGTCCTGAAAGTTGCTTATGGCCACCCACCGTCCATCAAGTCCTGAAAGTTGCTCATGGCCACCCACCGTCCATCAGGTCCTGAAAGTTGCTCATGGCCGCCCACCATCCTTCAGGTCCTGAAAGTTACTCATGGCCACCCACCGTCCATCAGGTCTTGAAAGTTGCTCATGGCCGCCCACCGTCTATCAGGTCCTGAATGTTGCTCAACCGTCCATCAATTCCTGAAAGTTGCTCATGGCCGCCCATCATCCATCAGGTCCTGAAATTTGCTCTTGGGTGCCCACCGTCCATCAGGTCCTGAAAGTTGCTCATGGCTGCCCACCGTCCATCAGGTCTTGAAAGTTGCTCATGGGTGCCCACCGTCCATCAGTTCCTACAAGTTGCTCATGGCCGCCCACCGTCTATCAGGTCCTGAAAGTTGGTCATGGCCGCCCACCGTCCATCAGGTCCTGAAAGTTGCTCATGGCCGCCCACCGCCCACCAGGTCCTGAAATTTGCTCATGGCCACCCACCATCCATCAGGTCTTGAAAGTTGCTCATGGCCGACGACAGTCTATCAAGTCCTGAAAGTTGCTCAACCGTCCATCAATACCAGAAAGTTGCTCATGGCCGCCCACCATCCATCAGGTCCTGAAATTTGCTCATGGGTGCCCACCGTCCATCAGGTCATGAAAGTTGCTCATGGCTGCCCACCGTCCATCAGGTCCTGAAAGTTGCTCATGGCTGCCCACCGTTCATCAGGTCTTGAAAGTTGCTCATGGGTGCCCACCGTCCATCAGGTCCTTAAAGTTGCTCAAGGCCGCCCACCGTCCATCAGGTCCTGAAAGTTGCTCATTGCCCCCCACCGTTCATCAGGTCCTGAAAGTTGCTCATGGCCGCCCACTGTCCATCAGGTCCTGAAAGTTGCTCATGGCCGCCCAACGTCCATCAGGTCCTGTAAATTGATCATGGCTGCCCACCGTCCATCAGGTCCTGAAAGTTGCTCATGGCCGCCCACCGTCCATCAGGTCCTGAACATTGCTCATGGCCGCCCACCATCCATCAGGTCTTGAAAGTTGCTCATGGTCGCCCACGTCTATCAGGTCCTGAAAGTTGCTCAAGCGTCCATCAGTTCCAGAAAGTTGCTCATGGCCGCCCACCGTCCATCAGGTCCTGAAATTTTGCTCATGGGTGCCCACCGTCCATCAGGTCCTGAAAGTTGCTCATGGCCGCCCACCGCCCACCAAGTCCTGAAAGTTGCTCATGGCCGCCCACCATCCATCAGGTCTTGAAAGTTGCTCATGGTCGCCCACGTCTATCAGGTCCTGAAAGTTGCTCAAGCGTCCATCAATTCCAGAAAGTTGCTCATGGCCGCCCACCGTCCATCAGGTCCTGAAAGTTGCTCATGGCCGCCCACCGTCCATCAGGTCCTGAAAGTTGCTCATGGCCGCCCACCGCCCACCAGGTCCTGAAAGTTGCTCATGGCCACCCACCATCCATCAGGTCTTGAAAGTTGCTCATGGCCGCCGACCGTCTATCAGGTCCTGAAAGTTGCTCAAGCGTCCATCAATTCCAGAAAGTTGCTCATGGCCGCCCACCGTCCATCAGGTCCTGAAATTTTGCTCATGGGTGCCCACCGTCCATCAGGTCATGAAAGTTGCTCATGGCTGCCCACCGTCCATCAGGTCTTGAAAGTTGCTAATGGTCGCCCACTGTTTATCAGGTCCTGAAAGTTGCTCAACCGTCCATCAATTCCTGAAAGTTGCTCATGGCCGGCCACCGTCCATCAAGTCCTGAAAGTTGCTCATGGCTGCCCACCATTCATCAGGTCTTGAAAGTTGCTCATGGGTGCCCACTGTCCATCAGGTCCTTAAAGTTGCTCATGGCCGCCCAACGTCCATCAGGTCCTGAAAGTTGCTCATGGCCTCCCACCGTTCATCAGGTCCTGAAAGTTGCTCATGGCCGCCCACTGTACATCAGGTCCTGAAAGTTGCTCATGGCCGACCAACGTCCATCAGGTCCTGAAAGTTCATGGCCGCCCACCGTCCATCACGTCCTGAACGTTGCTCATGGCTGCCCACCATCCATCAGGTCTTGAAAGTTGCTCATGGCCGCCCACTGTCTATCAGGTCCTGAAAGTTGCTCATGGCCGCCCACCGTCCATCACGTCCTGAACGTTGCTCATGGCCGCCCACCGTCCATCAGGTCTTGAAAGTTGCTCATGGCTACACACCGTCCATCAGGTCCTGAAAATTGCTCATGGCCGCCCACCGTTCATCAGGTCCTGAAAGTTGCTCATGGCCGCCCACCGTCCATCAGGTCCTGAAAGTTGCTCATGGCTGCCCACTGTCCATCAGGTCTTGAAAGTTGGTCATGGCCGCCCACCGTCCATCAGATCTTGAAAGTTGCTCAGGGCTACACACCGTCCATCAGGTCTTAAAAGTTGCTCCCCTTAGGTCTTGAAAGTTGCTCACGGCCACCCACCATCCATCAGGTCTTGAAAGTTGCTCATGGCCGCCCACCATCCATCAGGTCTTGAAAGTTGCTCATGGCCGCCCACCGTCCATCAGATCTTGAAAGTTGCTCAGGGCTACACACCGTCCATCAGGGCCTGAAAGTTGCTCTTGCCACCCACCGTTCATCAGGTCCTGAAAGTTGCTAATGGCCGCCCACCGTCCATCAGGTCCTGCAAGTTGCTCATGGCTGCCCACCGTCCATCAGGTCCTCAAAGTTGCTTATGGCCGCCCACCGTCCATCAAGTCCTGGAAGTTGCTCATTGCCGCCCACCGTCCATCAGGTCCTGAAAGTTGCTCATGGCCGCCCACCGTCCTTCAGGTCCTGAAAGTTGCTCATGGCCGCCCACCGTCCATCAGATCTTAAAAGTTGCTAATGGCCGCCCACCGTCTATCAGGTCCTGAAAGTTGCTCAACCGTCCATCAAATCCTGAAAGTTGCTCATGGCCGCCCATCGTCCATCAGGTCCTGAAATTTGCTTTTGGGTGCCCTCCGTCCATCAGGTCCTGAAAGTTGCTCATGGCTGCCCACCGTCCATCAGGTCTTGAAAGTTGCTCATGGGTGCCCACCGTCCATCAGGTCCTTAAAGTTGCTCATGGCCGCCCATCGTACATCAGGTCCTGAAAGTTGCTTGTGGCCGCCCACCGTCCATCAGGTCCTGAAAGTTGCTCATGGCCGCCCACCGCCCATCAGGTCCTGAAAGTTGCTCATGGCCACCCGCAATCCATCAGGTCTTGAAAGTTCCTCATGGCTGCCGACCATCTATCAGGTCCTGAAAGTTGCTCAACCATCCATCAATTCCAGAAAGTTGCTCATGGCCGCTCACCATCCATCAAGTACTGAAATTTGCTCATGGGTGCCCACCGTCCATCAGGTCATGAATGTTGCTCATGGCCGCCCACCGTCTATCAGGTCCTGAAAGTTGCTCATGAGTGCCCACCGTCCATCAGGTCCTGAAAGTTGCTCATGGCCGCCTACTGTGCAACAGGTCCTGAAAGTTGCTCATGGCTGCCCACCATTCATCAGGTCTTGAAAGTTGCTCATGAGTCCCCACCGTCCATCAGGTCCTTAAAAGTTGCTCATGGCTGCCCATCGTCCATCAGGTCCTGAAAGTTGCTCATGGCCTCCCACCGTTCATCAGGTCCTGAAAGTTGCTCATGGCCGCCCACTGTCCATCAGGTCTTGAAAGTTGGTCATGGCTGCCCACTGTCCATCAGGTCTTGAAAGTTGGTCATGGCCGCCCACCGTCCATCAGATCTTGAAAGTTGCTCATGGCCTCCCACCGTTCATCAGGTCCTGAAAGTTGCTCATGGCTGCCCACTGTCCATCAGGTCCTGAAAGTTGCTCATGGCTGCCCACTGTCCATCAGGTCTTGAAAGTTGGTCATGGCCGCCCACCGTCCATCAGATCTTGAAAGTTGCTCAGGGCTACACACCGTCCATCAGGTCTTAAAAGTTGCTCCCATTAGGTCTTGAAAGTTGCTCACGGCCACCCACCATCCATCAGGTCTTGAAAGTTGCTCATGGCCGCCCACCATCCATCAGGTCTTGAAAGTTGCTCATGGCCGCCCACCGTCCATCAGATCTTGAAAGTTGCTCAGGGCTACACACCGTCCATCAGGTCCTGAAAGTTGCTCTTGCCACCCACCGTTCATCAGGTCCTGAAAGTTGCTAATGGCCGCCCACCGTCCATCAGGTCCTGAAAGTTGCTCATGGCTGCCCACCGTCCATCAGGTCCTCAAAGTTGCTTATGGCCGCCCACCGTCCATCAAGTCCTGGAAGTTGCTCATTGCCGCCCACCGTCCATCAGGTCCTGAAAGTTGCTCATGGCCGCCCACCGTCCTTCAGGTCCTGAAAGTTGCTCATGGCCGCCCACCGTCCATCAGATCTTAAAAGTTGCTAATGGCCGCCCACCGTCTATCAGGTCCTGAAAGTTGCTCAACCGTCAATCAATTCCTGAAAGTTGCTCATGGCCGCCCATCGTCCATCAGGTCCTGAAATTTGCTTTTGGGTGCCCTCCGTCCATCAGGTCCTGAAAGTTGCTCATGGCTGCCCACCGTCCATCAGGTCTTGAAAGTTGCTCATGGGTGCCCACCGTCCATCAGGTCCTTAAAGTTGCTCATGGCCGCCCATCGTACATCAGGTCCTGAAAGTTGCTTGTGGCCGCCCACCGTCCATCAGGTCCTGAAAGTTGCTCATGGCCGCCCACCGCCCATCAGGTCCTGAAAGTTGCTCATGGCCACCCACAATCCATCAGGTCTTGAAAGTTCCTCATGGCTGCCGACCATCTATCAGGTCCTGAAAGTTGCTCAACCATCCATCAATTCCATAAAGTTGCTCATGGCCGCTCACCATCCATCAAGTACTGAAATTTGCTCATGGGTGCCCACCGTCCATCAGGTCATGAAAGTTGCTCATGGCCGCCCACCGTCTATCAGGTCCTGAAAGTTGCTCATGAGTGCCCACCGTCCATCAGGTCCTGAAAGTTGCTCATGGCCGCCCACTGTCCAACAGGTCCTGAAAGTTGCTCATGGCTGCCCACCATTCATCAGGTCTTGAAAGTTGCTCATGAGTCCCCACCGTCCATCAGGTCCTTAAAAGTTGCTCATGGCCGCCCACCGTCCATCAGGTCCTGAAAGTTGCTCATGGCCTCCCACCGTTCATCAGGTCCTGAAAGTTGCTCATGGCCGCCCACCGTTCATCAGGTCTTGAAAGTTGGTCATGGCCGCCCACTGTCCATCAGATTTTGAAAGTTGCTCAGGGCTACACACCGTCCATCAGGTCCTAAAAGTTGCTCCCATTAGGTCTTGAAAGTTGCTCACGGCCACCCACCATCCATCAGGTCTTGAAAGTTGCTCATGCCGCCCACCATCCATCAGGTCTTGAAAGTTGCTCATGGCCGCCCACCGTCCATCAGATCTTGAAAGTTGCTCAGGACTATACACCGTCCATCAGGTCCTGAAAGTTGCTCTTGCCACCCACCGTTCATCAGGTCCTGAAAGTTGCTCATGGCCGCCCACCGTCCATCAGGTCCTGAAAGTTGCTCATGGCCGCCCACCGTCCATCAGGTCCTGAAAGTTGCTGATGGCCGCCCACCGTCCATCAAGTCCTGGAAGTTGCTCATTGCCGCCCACCGTCCATCAGGTCCTGAAAGTTGCTCATGGCCGCCCACCGTCCTTCAGGTCCTGAAAGTTGCTCATGGCCGCCCACCGTCCATCAGATCTTGAAAGTTGCTAATGGCCGCCCACCGTCTAGCAGGTCCTGAAAGTTGCTCAACCGTCCATCAATTCCTGAAAGTTGCTCATAGCCGCCCATCGACCATCAGGTCCTGAAATTTGCTCTTGGGTGCCCACCGTCCATCAGGTCCTGAAAGTTGCTCATGGCTGCCCACCGTCCATTAGGTCTTGAAAGTTGCTCATGGGTGCCCACCGTCCATCAGGTCCTTAAAGTTGCTCATGGCCGCCCATCGTACATCAGGTCCTGAAAGTTGCTCGTGGCCGCCCACCGTCCATCAGGTCCTGAAAGTTGCTCATGGCCGCCCACCGCCCATCAGGTCCTGAAAGTTGCTCATGGCTACGCACAATCCATCAGGTCTTGAAAGTTGCTCATGGCTGCCGACCATCTATCAGGTCCTGAAAGTTGCTCAACCATCCATCAATTCCAGAAAGTTGCTCATGGCAGCTCACCGTCCATCAGGTACTGAAATTTGCTCATGGGTGCCCACCGTCCATCAGGTCCTGAAAGTTGCTCATGGCCGCCCACTGTCCAACAGGTCCTGAAAGTTGCTCATGGCTGCCCACCATTCATCAGGTCTTGAAAGTTGCTCATGAGTCCCCACCGTCCATCAGGTCCTTAAAAGTTGCTCATGGCCGCCCACCGTCCATCAGGTCCTGAAAGTTGCTCATGGCCTCCCACCGTTCATCAGGTCCTGAAAGTTGCTCATGGCCGCCCACTGTCCATCAGGTCTTGAAAGTTGGTCATGGCCGCCCACTGTCCATCAGATCTTGAAAGTTGCTCAGGGCTACACACCGTCCATCAGGTCCTAAAAGTTGCTCCCATTAGGTCTTGAAAGTTGCTCACGGCCACCCACCGTTCATCAGGTCTTGAAGGTTGCTCATGCCGCCCACCATCCATCAGGTCTTGAAAGTTGCTCATGGCCGCCCACCGTCCATCAGATCTTGAAAGTTGCTCAGGACTATACACCGTCCATCAGGTCCTGAAAGTTGCTCTTGCCACCCACCGTTCATCAGGTCCTGAAAGTTGCTCATGGCCGCCCACCGTCCATCAGGTCCTGAAAGTTGCTCATGGCCGCCCACCGTCCATCAGGTCCTGAAAGTTGCTGATGGCCGCCCACCGTCCATCAAGTCCTGGAAGTTGCTCATTGCCGCCCACCGTCCATCAGGTCCTGAAAGTTGCTCATGGCCGCACACCGTCCTTCAGGTCCTGAAAGTTGCTCATGGCCGCCCACCGTCCATCAGATCTTGAAAGTTGCTAATGGCCACCCACCGTCTATCAGGTCCTGAAAGTTGCTCAACCGTCCATCAATTCCTGAAAGTTGCTCATAGCCGCCCATCGACCATCAGGTCCTGAAATTTGCTCTTGGGTGCCCACCGTCCATCAGGTCCTGAAAGTTGCTCATGGCTGCCCACCGTCCATTAGGTCTTGAAAGTTGCTCATGGGTGCCCACCGTCCATCAGGTCCTTAAAGTTGCTCATGGCCGCCCATCGTACATCAGGTCCTGAAAGTTGCTCGTGGCCGCCCACCGTCCATCAGGTCCTGAAAGTTGCTCATGGCCGCCCACCGCCCATCAGGTCCTGAAAGTTGCTCATGGCTACCCACAATCCATCAGGTCTTGAAAGTTGCTCATGGCTGCCGACCATCTATCAGGTCCTGAAAGTTGCTCAACCATCCATCAATTCCAGAAAGTTGCTCATGGCCGCTCACCGTCCATCAGGTACTGAAATTTGCTCATGGGTGCCCACCGTCCATCAGGTCATGAAAGTTGCTCATGGCCGCCCACCGTCTATCAGGTCCTGAAAGTTGCTCATGAGTGCCCACCGTCCATCAGGTCCTGAAAGTTGCTCATGGCCGCCCACTGTCCAACAGGTCCTGAAAGTTGCTCATGACTTCCCACCGTCCATCAGGTCCTTAAAAGTTGCTCATGGCCGCCCACCGTCCATCAGGTCCTGAAAGTTGCTCATGGCCTCCCACCGTTCATCAGGTCCTGAAAGTTGCTCATGGCCGCCCACTGTCCATCAGGTCCTGAAAGTTGCTCATGGCCACCCACAATCCATCAGGTCTTGAAAGTTGCTCATGGCTGCTGACCGTCTATCAGGTCCTGAAAGTTGCTCAACCGTCCATCAATTCCACAAAGTTGCTCATGGCCACCCACCGTCCATCAGGTACTGAAATTTGCTCATGGGTGCCCACCGTCTATCAGGTTATGAAAGTTGCTCATGGCCGCCCACCATCTATCAAGTCCTGAAAGTTGCTCATGAGTGCCCACCGTCCATCAGGTCCTGAAAGTTGCTCATGGCCGCCCACTGTCCAACAGGTCCTGAAAGTTGCTCATGGCTGCCCACCATTCATCAGGTCTTGAAAGTTGCTCATGAGTCCCCACCGTCCATCAGGTCCTTAAAAGTTGCTCATGGCCGCCCACCGTCCATCAGGTCCTGAAAGTTGCTCATGGCCTCCCACCGTTCATAAGGTCCTGAAAGTTGCTCATGGCCGCCTACTGTCCATCAGGTCCTGAAAGTTGCTCATGGCCGCCCAACGTCCATCAGGTCCTGAAAGTTGCTCATGGCCGCCCACCGTCCATCAGGTCCTGAATGTTGCTCATGGCGCCCACCGTCCATCAGGTCCTGAAAGTTGCTCATGGCCGCCCAACGTCCATCAGGTCCTGAAAGTTGCTCATGGCCGCCCACCGTCCATCAGGTCTTGAAAGTTGCTCATGCCGCCCACCATCCATCAGGTCTTGAGGGTTGCTCATGGCCGCCCACCGTCCATCAGATCTTGAAAGTTGCTCAGGACTATACACCGTCCATCAGGTCTTGAAAGTTGCTCATGGCCGCCCACCGTCCATCAGATCTTGAAAGTTGCTCAGGACTATACACCGTCCATCAGGTCCTGAAAGTTGCTCTTGCCACCCACCGTTCATCAGGTCCTGGAAGTTGCTCATTGCCGCCCACCGTCCATCAGGTCCTGAATGTTGCTCATGGCGCCCACCGTCCATCAGGTCCTGAAAGTTGCTCATGGCCGCCCAACGTCCATCAGGTCCTGAAAGTTGCTCATGGCCGCCCACCGTCCATCAGGTCTTGAAAGTTGCTCATGCCGCCCACCATCCATCAGGTCTTGAAAGTTGCTCATGGCCGCCCACCGTCCATCAGATCTTGAAAGTTGCTCAGGACTATACACCGTCCATCAGGTCTTGAAAGTTGCTCATGGCCGCCCACCGTCCATCAGATCTTGAAAGTTGCTCAGGACTATACACCGTCCATCAGGTCCTGAAAGTTGCTCTTGCCACCCACCGTTCATCAGGTCCTGAAAGTTGCTCATGGCCGCCCACCGTCCATCAGGTCCTGAAAGTTGCTCATGGCCGCCCACCGTCCATCAGGTCCTGAAAGTTGCTGATGGCCGCCCACCGTCCATCAAGTCCTGGAAGTTGCTCATTGCCGCCCACCGTCCATCAGGTCCTGAAAGTTGCTCATGGCCGCCCACCGTCCTTCAGGTCCTGAAAGTTGCTCATGGCCGCCCACCGTCCATCAGGTCCTGAAAGTTGCTGATGGCCGCCCACCGTCCATCAAGTCCTGGAAGTTGCTCATTGCCGCCCACCGTCCATCAGGTCCTGAAAGTTGCTCATGGCCGCCCACCGTCCTTGGCCGCCCACCGTCCTTCAGGTCCTGAAAGTTGCTCATGGCCGCCCACCGTCCATCAGATCTTGAAAGTTGCTAATGGCCGCCCACCGTCTAGCAGGTCCTGAAAGTTGCTCAACCGTCCATCAATTCCTGAAAGTTGCTCATAGCCGCCCATCGACCATCAGGTCCTGAAATTTGCTCTTGGGTGCCCACCGTCCATCAGGTCCTGAAAGTTGCTCATGGCTGCCCACCGTCCATTAGGTCTTGAAAGTTGCTCATGGGTGCCCACCGTCCATCAGGTCCTTAAAGTTGCTCATGGCCGCCCATCGTACATCAGGTCCTGAAAGTTGCTCGTGGCCGCCCACCGTCCATCAGGTCCTGAAAGTTGCTCATGGCCGCCCACCGCCCATCAGGTCCTGAAAGTTGCTCATGGCTACCCACAATCCATCAGGTCTTGAAAGTTGCTCATGGCTGCCGACCATCTATCAGGTCCTGAAAGTTGCTCAACCATCCATCAATTCCAGAAAGTTGCTCGTGGCCGCCCACCGTCCATCAGGTCCTGAAAGTTGCTCATGGCCGCCCACCGCCCATCAGGTCCTGAAAGTTGCTCATGGCTACCCACAATCCATCAGGTCTTGAAAGTTGCTCATGGCTGCCGACCATCTATCAGGTCCTGAAAGTTGCTCAACCATCCATCAATTCCAGAAAGTTGCTCATGGCCGCCCACTGTCCAACAGGTCCTGAAAGTTGCTCATGACTTCCCACCGTCCATCAGGTCCTTAAAAGTTGCTCATGGCCGCCCACCGTCCATCAGGTCCTGAAAGTTGCTCATGGCCTCCCACCGTTCATAAGGTCCTGAAAGTTGCTCATGGCCGCCTACTGTCCATCAGGTCCTGAAAGTTGCTCATGGCCGCCCAACGTCCATCAGGTCCTGAAAGTTGCTCATGGCCGCCCACCGTCCATCAGGTCCTGAATGTTGCTCATGGCGCCCACCGTCCATCAGGTCCTGAAAGTTGCTCATGGCCGCCCACCGTCCATCAGGTCCTGAAAGTTGCTCATGGCTGCCCACCGTCCATCAGGTCTTGAAAGTTGCTCATGGCCGCCCACCGTCCATCAGGTCTTCAAAGCTGCTCTTGGCCGCCCACCGTCCATCAGGTCCTGAAAGTTGCTCATGGCCGCCCACCGTCCATCAGGTCCTGAAAGTTGCTCATGGCCGCCCACCGTCCATCAGGTCCTGAAAGTTGCTCATGGCCGCCCACCATCCATCAGGTCTTGAAAGTTGCTCATGGCCGCCCGCCGTCCATCAGGTCTTGAAAGTTGCTCATGGCCGCCCACCATCCATCAGGTCTTGAAAGTTGCTCATGGCTACACACCGTCCATCAGGTCGTGAAAGTTGCTCATGGCCGCCCACTGTTCATCAGGTCCTGAAAGTTGCTCATGGCCGCCCACCGTCCATCAGGTCCTGAAAGTTGCTCATGGCCGCCCACTGTCCATCAGGTCTTGAAAGTTGGTCATGGCCGCCCACCGTCCATCAGATCTTGAAAGTTGCTCAGGGCTACACACTGTCCATCAGGTCCTAAAAGTTGCTCCCATTAGGTCTTGAAAGTTGCTCACGGCCACCCACCATCCATCAGGTCTTGAAAGTTGCTCATGGCCGCCCACCATCCATCAGGTCTTGAAAGTTGCTCATGGCCTCCCACCGTCCATCACATCTTGAAAGTTGCTCAGGGCTACACACCGTCCATCAGGTCCTGAAAGTTGCTCTTGCCACCCACCGTTCATCAGGTCCTGAAAGTTGCTCATGGCCGCCCACCGTCCATCAGGTCCTGAAAGTTGCTCATGGCCACCCACCGTCCCTCAAGTCCTGAAAGTTGCTCATGGCCACCCACCGTCCATCAGGTCCAGAAAGTTGCTCATGGCCGCCCACCGTCCTTCAGGTCCTGAAAGTTGCTCATGGCCACCCACCGTCCACCAGGTCTTGAAAGTTGCTCATGGCCGCCCACCGTCTATCAGGTCCTGAATGTTGCTCAACCGTCCATCAATTCCTGAAAGTTGCTTATGGCCACCCACCGTCCATCAAGTCCTGAAAGTTGCTCATGGCCACCCACCGTCCATCAGGTCCTGAAAGTTGCTCATGGCCGCCCACCGTCCTTCAGGTCCTGAAAGTTGCTCATGGCCACCCACCGTCCTTCAGGTCCTGAAAGTTGCTCATGGCAGCCCACCGTCCATCAGGTCCTGAAAGTTGCTCATGGCCACCCACCGTCCATCAGGTCCTGAAAGTTGCTCATGGCCGCCCACCGTCCTTCAGGTCCTGAAAGTTGCTCATGGCCGCCCACCGTCTATCAGGTCCTGAATGTTGCTCAACCGTCCATCAATTCCTGAAAGCTGCTTATGGCCACCCACCGTCCATCAAGTCCTGAAAGTTGCTCATGGCCACCCACCGTCCATCAGGTCCTGAAAGTTGCTCTTGGCTGCCCACCGTCCTTCAGGTCCTGAAAGTTGCTCATGGCCGCCCACCGTCCTTCAGGTCCTGAAAGTTGCTCATGGCCACCCACCGTCCATCAGGTCTTGAAAGTTGCTCATGGCCACCCACCGTCCATCAGGTCTTGAAAGTTGCTCATGGCGGCCCACCGTCCATCAGGTCCTGAAAGTTGCTCATGGCTGCCCACCGTCCATCAGGTCTTGAAAGTTGCTCAGGGCTACACACTGTCCATCAGGTCCTAAAAGTTGCTCCCATTAGGTCTTGAAAGTTGCTCACGGCCACCCACCATCCATCAGGTCTTGAAAGTTGCTCATGGCCGCCCACCATCCATCAGGTCTTGAAAGTTGCTCATGGCCTCCCACCGTCCATCAGGTCCTGAAAGTTGCTCATGGCTGCCCACCGTCCATCAGATCATGAAAGTTGCTCATGGCCGCCCACCGTCCATCAGGTCCTGAAAGTTGCTTATGGCCACCCACCGTCCATCAAGTCCTGAAAGTTGCTCATGGCCACCCACCGTCCATCAGGTCCTGAAAGTTGCTCATGGCCGCCCACCATCCTTCAGGTCCTCAAAGTTACTCATGGCCACCCACCGTCCATCAGGTCCTGAAAGTTGCTCATGGCCACCCACCGTCCATCAGGTCCTGAAAGTTGCTCATGGCCGCCCACCATCCTTCAGGTCCTCAAAGTTACTCATGGCCACCCACCGTCCATCAATTCCTGAAAGTTGCTCATGGCCGCCCATCATCCATCAGGTCCTCAAATTTGCTCTTGGGTGCCCACCGTCCATCAGGTCTTGAAAGTTGCTCATGGCGGCCCACCGTCCATCAGGTTCTGAAAGTTGCTCATGGCTGCCCACCGTCCATCAGGTCTTGAAAGTTGCTCAGGGCTACACACTGTCCATCAGGTCCTAAAAGTTGCTCCCATTAGGTCTTGAAAGTTGCTCACGGCCACCCACCATCCATCAGGTCTTGAAAGTTGCTCATTGCCGCCCACCATCCATCAGGTCTTGAAAGTTGCTCATGGCCTCCCACCGTCCATCAGGTCCTGAAAGTTGCTCATGGCTGCCCACCGTCCATCAGATCATGAAAGTTGCTCATGGCCGCCTACCGTCCATCAGGTCCTGAAAGTTGCTTATGGCCACCCACCGTCCATCAAGTCCTGAAAGTTGCTCATGGCCACCCACCGTCCATCAGGTCCTGAAAGTTGCTCATGGCCGCCCACCATCCTTCAGGTCCTGAAAGTTACTCATGGCCACCCACCGTCCATCAGGTCTTGAAAGTTGCTCATGGCCGCCCACCGTCTATCAGGTCCTGAATGTTGCTCAACCGTCCATCAATTCCTGAAAGTTGCTCATGGCCGCCCATCATCCATCAGGTCCTGAAATTTGCTTTTGGGTGCCCACCGTCCATCAGGTCTTGAAAGTTGCTCATGGGTGCCCACCGTCCATCAGTTCCTACAAGTTGCTCATGGCCGCCCACCGTCTATCAGGTCCTGAAAGTTGGTCATGGCCGCCCACCGTCCATCAGGTCCTGAAAGTTGCTCATGGCCGCCCACCGCCCACCAGGTCCTGAAATTTGCTCATGGCCACCCACCATCCATCAGGTCTTGAAAGTTGCTCATGGCCGACGACAGTCTATCAAGTCCTGAAAGTTGCTCAACCGTCCATCAATACCAGAAAGTTGCTCATGGCCGCCCACCATCCATCAGGTCCTGAAATTTGCTCATGGGTGCCCACCGTCCATCAGGTCATGAAAGTTGCTCATGGCTGCCCACCGTCCATCAGGTCCTGAAAGTTGCTCATGGCTGCCCACCGTTCATCAGGTCTTGAAAGTTGCTCATGGGTGCCCACCGTCCATCAGGTCCTTAAAGTTGCTCAAGGCCGCCCACCGTCCATCAGGTCCTGAAAGTTGCTCATTGCCCCCCACCGTTCATCAGGTCCTGAAAGTTGCTCATGGCCGCCCACTGTCCATCAGGTCCTGAAAGTTGCTCATGGCCGCCCAACGTCCATCAGGTCCTGTAAATTGATCATGGCTGCCCACCGTCCATCAGGTCCTGAAAGTTGCTCATGGCCGCCCACCGTCCATCAGGTCCTGAACGTTGCTCATGGCCGCCCACCATCCATCAGGTCTTGAAAGTTGCTCATGGTCGCCCACGTCTATCAGGTCCTGAAAGTTGCTCAAGCGTCCATCAGTTCCAGAAAGTTGCTCATGGCCGCCCACCGTCCATCAGGTCCTGAAATTTTGCTCATGGGTGCCCACCGTCCATCAGGTCCTGAAAGTTGCTCATGGCCGCCCACCGCCCACCAAGTCCTGAAAGTTGCTCATGGCCGCCCACCATCCATCAGGTCTTGAAAGTTGCTCATGGTCGCCCACGTCTATCAGGTCCTGAAAGTTGCTCAAGCGTCCATCAATTCCAGAAAGTTGCTCATGGCCGCCCACCGTCCATCAGGTCCTGAAAGTTGCTCATGGCCGCCCACCGTCCATCAGGTCCTGAAAGTTGCTCATGGCCGCCCACCGCCCACCAGGTCCTGAAAGTTGCTCATGGCCACCCACCATCCATCAGGTCTTGAAAGCTGCTCATGGCCGCCGACCGTCTATCAGGTCCTGAAAGTTGCTCAAGCGTCCATCAATTCCAGAAAGTTGCTCATGGCCGCCCACCGTCCATCAGGTCCTGAAATTTTGCTCATGGGTGCCCACCGTCCATCAGGTCATGAAAGTTGCTCATGGCTGCCCACCGTCCATCAGGTCTTGAAAGTTGCTAATGGTCGCCCACTGTTTATCAGGTCCTGAAAGTTGCTCAACCGTCCATCAATTCCTGAAAGTTGCTCATGGCCGGCCACCGTCCATCAAGTCCTGAAAGTTGCTCATGGCTGCCCACCATTCATCAGGTCTTGAAAGTTGCTCATGGGTGCCCACTGTCCATCAGGTCCTTAAAGTTGCTCATGGCCGCCCAACGTCCATCAGGTCCTGAAAGTTGCTCATGGCCTCCCACCGTTCATCAGGTCCTGAAAGTTGCTCATGGCCGCCCACTGTACATCAGGTCCTGAAAGTTGCTCATGGCCGACCAACGTCCATCAGGTCCTGAAAGTTGTTCATGGCCGCCCACCGTCCATCACGTCCTGAACGTTGCTCATGGCTGCCCACCATCCATCAGGTCTTGAAAGTTGCTCATGGCCGCCCACTGTCTATCAGGTCCTGAAAGTTGCTCATGGCCGCCCACCGTCCATCACGTCCTGAACGTTGCTCATGGCCGCCCACCGTCCATCAGGTCTTGAAAGTTGCTCATGGCTACACACCGTCCATCAGGTCCTGAAAATTGCTCATGGCCGCATACCGTTCATCAGGTCCTGAAAGTTGCTCATGGCCGCCCACCGTCCATCAGGTACTGAAAGTTGCTCATGGCTGCCCACTGTCCATCAGGTCTTGAAAGTTGGTCATGGCCGCCCACCGTCCATCAGATCTTGAAAGTTGCTCAGGGCTACACACCGTCCATCAGGTCTTAAAAGTTGCTCCCATTAGGTCTTGAAAGTTGCTCACGGCCACCCACCATCCATCAGGTCTTGAAAGTTGCTCATGGCCGCCCACCATCCATCAGGTCTTGAAAGTTGCTCATGGCCGCCCACCGTCCATCAGATCTTGAAAGTTGCTCAGGGCTACACACCGTCCATCAGGGCCTGAAAGTTGCTCTTGCCACCCACCGTTCATCAGGTCCTGAAAGTTGCTAATGGCCGCCCACCGTCCATCAGGTCCTGAAAGTTGCTCATGGCTGCCCACCGTCCATCAGGTCCTCAAAGTTGCTTATGGCCGCCCACCGTCCATCAAGTCCTGGAAGTTGCTCATTGCCGCCCACCGTCCATCAGGTCCTGAAAGTTGCTCATGGCCGCCCACCGTCCTTCAGGTCCTGAAAGTTGCTCATGGCCGCCCACCGTCCATCAGATCTTAAAAGTTGCTAATGGCCGCCCACCGTCTATCAGGTCCTGAAAGTTGCTCAACCGTCCATCAAATCCTGAAAGTTGCTCATGGCCGCCCATCGTCCATCAGGTCCTGAAATTTGCTTTTGGGTGCCCTCCGTCCATCAGGTCCTGAAAGTTGCTCATGGCTGCCCACCGTCCATCAGGTCTTGAAAGTTGCTCATGGGTGCCCACCGTCCATCAGGTCCTTAAAGTTGCTCATGGCCGCCCATCGTACATCAGGTCCTGAAAGTTGCTTGTGGCCGCCCACCGTCCATCAGGTCCTGAAAGTTGCTCATGGCCGCCCACCGCCCATCAGGTCCTGAAAGTTGCTCATGGCCACCCACAATCCATCAGGTCTTGAAAGTTCCTCATGGCTGCCGACCATCTATCAGGTCCTGAAAGTTGCTCAACCATCCATCAATTCCAGAAAGTTGCTCATGGCCGCTCACCATCCATCAAGTACTGAAATTTGCTCATGGGTGCCCACCGTCCATCAGGTCATGAATGTTGCTCATGGCCGCCCACCGTCTATCAGGTCCTGAAAGTTGCTCATGAGTGCCCACCGTCCATCAGGTCCTGAAAGTTGCTCATGGCCACCTACTGTGCAACAGGTCCTGAAAGTTGCTCATGGCTGCCCACCATTCATCAGGTCTTGAAAGTTGCTCATGAGTCCCCACCGTCCATCAGGTCCTTAAAAGTTGCTCATGGCCGCCCATCGTCCATCAGGTCCTGAAAGTTGCTCATGGCCTCCCACCGTTCATCAGGTCCTGAAAGTTGCTCATGGCCGCCCACTGTCCATCAGGTCTTGAAAGTTGGTCATGGCTGCCCACTGTCCATCAGGTCTTGAAAGTTGGTCATGGCCGCCCACCGTCCATCAGATCTTGAAAGTTGCTCATGGCCTCCCACCGTTCATCAGGTCCTGAAAGTTGCTCATGGCTGCCCACTGTCCATCAGGTCCTGAAAGTTGCTCATGGCTGCCCACTGTCCATCAGGTCTTGAAAGTTGGTCATGGCCGCCCACCGTCCATCAGATCTTGAAAGTTGCTCAGGGCTACACACCGTCCATCAGGTCTTAAAAGTTGCTCCCATTAGGTCTTGAAAGTTGCTCACGGCCACCCACCATCCATCAGGTCTTGAAAGTTGCTCATGGCCGCCCACCATCCATCAGGTCTTGAAAGTTGCTCATGGCCGCCCACCGTCCATCAGATCTTGAAAGTTGCTCAGGGCTACACACCGTCCATCAGGTCCTGAAAGTTGCTCTTGCCACCCACCGTTCATCAGGTCCTGAAAGTTGCTAATGGCCGCCCACCGTCCATCAGGTCCTGAAAGTTGCTCATGGCTGCCCTCCGTCCATCAGGTCCTCAAAGTTGCTTATGGCTGCCCACCGTCCATCAAGTCCTGGAAGTTGCTCATTGCCGCCCACCGTCCATCAGGTCCTGAAAGTTGCTCATGGCCGCCCACCGTCCTTCAGGTCCTGAAAGTTGCTCATGGCCGCCCACCGTCCATCAGATCTTAAAAGTTGCTAATGGCCGCCCACCGTCTATCAGGTCCTGAAAGTTGCTCAACCGTCCATCAATTCCTGAAAGTTGCTCATGGCCGCCCATCGTCCATCAGGTCCTGAAATTTGCTTTTGGGTGCCCTCCGTCCATCAGGTCCTGAAAGTTGCTCATGGCTGCCCACCGTCCATCAGGTCTTGAAAGTTGCTCATGGGTGCCCACCGTCCATCAGGTCCTTAAAGTTGCTCATGGCCGCCCATCGTACATCAGGTCCTGAAAGTTGCTTGTGGCCGCCCACCGTCCATCAGGTCCTGAAAGTTGCTCATGGCCGCCCACCGCCCATCAGGTCCTGAAAGTTGCTCATGGCCACCCACAATCCATCAGGTCTTGAAAGTTCCTCATGGCTGCCGACCATCTATCAGGTCCTGAAAGTTGCTCAACCATCCATCAATTCCAGAAAGTTGCTCATGGCCGCTCACCATCCATCAAGTACTGAAATTTGCTCATGGGTGCCCACCGTCCATCAGGTCATGAAAGTTGCTCATGGCCGCCCACCGTCTATCAGGTCCTGAAAGTTGCTCATGAGTGCCCACCGTCCATCAGGTCCTGAAAGTTGCTCATGGCCGCCCACTGTCCAACGGGTCCTGAAAGTTGCTCATGGCTGCCCACCATTCATCAGGTCTTGAAAGTTGCTCATGAGTCCCCACCGTCCATCAGGTCCTTAAAAGTTGCTCATGGCCGCCCACCGTCCATCAGGTCCTGAAAGTTGCTCATGGCCTCCCACCGTTCATCAGGTCCTGAAAGTTGCTCATGGCCGCCCACCGTTCATCAGGTCTTGAAAGTTGGTCATGGCCGCCCACTGTCCATCAGATCTTGAAAGTTGCTCAGGGCTACACACCGTCCATCAGGTCCTAAAAGTTGCTCCCATTAGGTCTTGAAAGTTGCTCACGGCCACCCACCATCCATCAGGTCTTGAAAGTTGCTCATGCCGCCCACCATCCATCAGGTCTTGAAAGTTGCTCATGGCCGCCCACCGTCCATCAGATCTTGAAAGTTGCTCAGGACTATACACCGTCCATCAGGTCCTGAAAGTTGCTCTTGCCACCCACCGTTCATCAGGTCCTGAAAGTTGCTCATGGCCGCCCACCGTCCATCAGGTCCTGAAAGTTGCTCATGGCCGCCCACCGTCCATCAGGTCCTGAAAGTTGCTGATGGCCGCCCACCGTCCATCAAGTCCTGGAAGTTGCTCATTGCCGCCCACCGTCCATCAGGTCCTGAAAGTTGCTCATGGCCGCCCACCGTCCTTCAGGTCCTGAAAGTTGCTCATGGCCGCCCACCGTCCATCAGATCTTGAAAGTTGCTAATGGCCGCCCACCGTCTAGCAGGTCCTGAAAGTTGCTCAACCGTCCATCAATTCCTGAAAGTTGCTCATAGCCGCCCATCGACCATCAGGTCCTGAAATTTGCTCTTGGGTGCCCACCGTCCATCAGGTCCTGAAAGTTGCTCATGGCTGCCCACCGTCCATTAGGTCTTGAAAGTTGCTCATGGGTGCCCACCGTCCATCAGGTCCTTAAAGTTGCTCATGGCCGCCCATCGTCCATCAGGTCCTGAAAGTTGCTCATGGCCGCCCACCGCCCATCAGGTCCTGAAAGTTGCTCATGGCTACCCACAATCCATCAGGTCTTGAAAGTTGCTCATGGCTGCCGACCATCTATCAGGTCCTGAAAGTTGCTCAACCATCCATCAATTCCAGAAAGTTGCTCATGGCAGCTCATCGTCCATCAGGTACTGAAATTTGCTCATGGGTGCCCACCGTCCATCAGGTCCTGAAAGTTGCTCATGGCCGCCCACTGTCCAACAGGTCCTGAAAGTTGCTCATGGCTGCCCACCATTCATCAGGTCTTGAAAGTTGCTCATGAGTCCCCACCGTCCATCAGGTCCTTAAAAGTTGCTCATGGCCGCCCACCGTCCATCAGGTCCTGAAAGTTGCTCATGGCCTCCCACCGTTCATCAGGTCCTGAAAGTTGCTCATGGCCGCCCACTGTCCATCAGGTCTTGAAAGTTGGTCATGGCCGCCCACTGTCCATCAGATCTTGAAAGTTGCTCAGGGCTACACACCGTCCATCAGGTCCTAAAAGTTGCTCCCATTAGGTCTTGAAAGTTGCTCACGGCCACCCACCATCCATCAGGTCTTGAAGGTTGCTCATGCCGCCCACCATCCATCAGGTCTTGAAAGTTGTTCATGGCCGCCCACCGTCCATCAGATCTTGAAAGTTGCTCAGGACTATACACCGTCCATCAGGTCCTGAAAGTTGCTCTTGCCACCCACCGTTCATCAGGTCCTGAAAGTTGCTCATGGCCGCCCACCGTCCATCAGGTCCTGAAAGTTGCTCATGGCCGCCCACCGTCCATCAGGTCCTGAAAGTTGCTGATGGCCGCCCACCGTCCATCAAGTCCTGGAAGTTGCTCATTGCCGCCCACCGTCCATCAGGTCCTGAAAGTTGCTCATGGCCGCCCACCGTCCTTCAGGTCCTGAAAGTTGCTCATGGCCGCCCACCGTCCATCAGATCTTGAAAGTTGCTAATGGCCACCCACCGTCTATCAGGTCCTGAAAGTTGCTCAACCGTCCATCAATTCCTGAAAGTTGCTCATAGCCGCCCATCGACCATCAGGTCCTGAAATTTGCTCTTGGGTGCCCACCGTCCATCAGGTCCTGAAAGTTGCTCATGGCTGCCCACCGTCCATTAGGTCTTGAAAGTTGCTCATGGGTGCCCACCGTCCATCAGGTCCTTAAAGTTGCTCATGGCCGCCCATCGTACATCAGGTCCTGAAAGTTGCTCGTGGCCGCCCACCGTCCATCAGGTCCTGAAAGTTGCTCATGGCCGCCCACCGCCCATCAGGTCCTGAAAGTTGCTCATGGCTACCCACAATCCATCAGGTCTTGAAAGTTGCTCATGGCTGCCGACCATCTATCAGGTCCTGAAAGTTGCTCAACCATCCATCAATTCCAGAAAGTTGCTCATGGCCGCTCACCGTCCATCAGGTACTGAAATTTGCTCATGGGTGCCCACCGTCCATCAGGTCATGAAAGTTGCTCATGGCCGCCCACCGTCTATCAGGTCCTGAAAGTTGCTCATGAGTGCCCACCGTCCATCAGGTCCTGAAAGTTGCTCATGGCCGCCCACTGTCCAACAGGTCCTGAAAGTTGCTCATGACTTCCCACCGTCCATCAGGTCCTTAAAAGTTGCTCATGGCCGCCCACCGTCCATCAGGTCCTGAAAGTTGCTCATGGCCTCCCACCGTTCATCAGGTCCTTAAAGTTGCTCATGGCCGCCCACTGTCCATCAGGTCCTGAAAGTTGCTCATGGCCACCCACAATCCATCAGGTCTTGAAAGTTGCTCATGGCTGCTGACCGTCTATCAGGTCCTGAAAGTTGCTCAACCGTCCATCAATTCCACAAAGTTGCTCATGGCCACCCACCGTCCATCAGGTACTGAAATTTGCTCATGGGTGCCCACCGTCTATCAGGTTATGAAAGTTGCTCATGGCCGCCCACCATCTATCAAGTCCTGAAAGTTGCTCATGAGTGCCCACCGTCCATCAGGTCCTGAAAGTTGCTCATGGCCGCCCACTGTCCAACAGGTCCTGAAAGTTGCTCATGGCTGCCCACCATTCATCAGGTCTTGAAAGTTGCTCATGAGTCCCCACCGTCCATCAGGTCCTTAAAAGTTGCTCATGGCCGCCCACCGTCCATCAGGTCCTGAAAGTTGCTCATGGCCTCCCACCGTTCATAAGGTCCTGAAAGTTGCTCATGGCCGCCTACTGTCCATCAGGTCCTGAAAGTTGCTCATGGCCGCCCAACGTCCATCAGGTCCTGAAAGTTGCTCATGGCCGCCCACCGTCCATCAGGTCCTGAATGTTGCTCATGGCGCCCACCGTCCATCAGGTCCTGAAAGTTGCTCATGGCCGCCCAACGTCCATCAGGTCCTGAAAGTTGCTCATGGCCGCCCACCGTCCATCAGGTCTTGAAAGTTGCTCATGCCGCCCACCATCCATCAGGTCTTGAGGGTTGCTCATGGCCGCCCACCGTCCATCAGATCTTGAAAGTTGCTCAGGACTATACACCGTCCATCAGGTCTTGAAAGTTGCTCATGGCCGCCCACCGTCCATCAGATCTTGAAAGTTGCTCAGGACTATACACCGTCCATCAGGTCCTGAAAGTTGCTCTTGCCACCCACCGTTCATCAGGTCCTGAAAGTTGCTCATTGCCGCCCACCGTCCATCAGGTCCTGAATGTTGCTCATGGCGCCCACCGTCCATCAGGTCTTGAAAGTTGCTCATGCCGCCCACCATCCATCAGGTCTTGAAAGTTGCTCATGGCCGCCCACCGTCCATCAGATCTTGAAAGTTGCTCAGGACTATACACCGTCCATCAGGTCTTGAAAGTTGCTCATGGCCGCCCACCGTCCATCAGATCTTGAAAGTTGCTCAGGACTATACACCGTCCATCAGGTCCTGAAAGTTGCTCTTGCCACCCACCGTTCATCAGGTCCTGAAAGTTGCTCATGGCCGCCCACCGTCCATCAGGTCCTGAAAGTTGCTCATGGCCGCCCACCGTCCATCAGGTCCTGAAAGTTGCTGATGGCCGCCCACCGTCCATCAAGTCCTGGAAGTTGCTCATTGCCGCCCACCGTCCATCAGGTCCTGAAAGTTGCTCATGGCCGCCCACCGTCCTTCAGGTCCTGAAAGTTGCTCATGGCCGCCCACCGTCCATCAGGTCCTGAAAGTTGCTGATGGCCGCCCACCGTCCATCAAGTCCTGGAAGTTGCTCATTGCCGCCCACCGTCCATCAGGTCCTGAAAGTTGCTCATGGCCGCCCACCGTCCTTGGCCGCCCACCGTCCTTCAGGTCCTGAAAGTTGCTCATGGCCGCCCACCGTCCATCAGATCTTGAAAGTTGCTAATGGCCGCCCACCGTCTAGCAGGTCCTGAAAGTTGCTCAACCGTCCATCAATTCATGAAAGTTGCTCATAGCCGCCCATCGACCATCAGGTCCTGAAATTTGCTCTTGGGTGCCCACCGTCCATCAGGTCCTGAAAGTTGCTCATGGCTGCCCACCGTCCATTAGGTCTTGAAAGTTGCTCATGGGTGCCCACCGTCCATCAGGTCCTTAAAGTTGCTCATGGCCGCCCATCGTACATCAGGTCCTGAAAGTTGCTCGTGGCCGCCCACCGTCCATCAGGTCCTGAAAGTTGCTCATGGCCGCCCACCGCCCATCAGGTCCTGAAAGTTGTTCATGGCTACCCACAATCCATCAGGTCTTGAAAGTTGCTCATGGCTGCCGACCATCTATCAGGTCCTGAAAGTTGCTCAACCATCCATCAATTCCAGAAAGTTGCTCGTGGCCGCCCACCGTCCATCAGGTCCTGAAAGTTGCTCATGGCCGCCCACCGCCCATCAGGTCCTGAAAGTTGCTCATGGCTACCCACAATCCATCAGGTCTTGAAAGTTGCTCATGGCTGCCGACCATCTATCAGGTCCTGAAAGTTGCTCAACCATCCATCAATTCCAGAAAGTTGCTCATGGCCGCCCACTGTCCAACAGGTCCTGAAAGTTGCTCATGACTTCCCACCGTCCATCAGGTCCTTAAAAGTTGCTCATGGCCGCCCACCGTCCATCAGGTCCTGAAAGTTGCTCATGGCCTCCCACCGTTCATAAGGTCCTGAAAGTTGCTCATGGCCGCCTACTGTCCATCAGGTCCTGAAAGTTGCTCATGGCCGCCCAACGTCCATCAGGTCCTGAAAGTTGCTCATGGCCGCCCAACGTCCATCAGGTCCTGAATGTTGCTCATGCCGCCCACCGTCCATCAGGTCCTGAAAGTTGCTCATGGCCGCCCAACGTCCATCAGGTCCTGAAAGTTGCTCATGGCCGCCCACCGTCCATCAGGTCTTGAAAGTTGCTCATGCCGCCCACCATCCATCAGGTCTTGAAAGTTGCTCATGGCCGCCCACCGTCCATCAGATCTTGAAAGTTGCTCAGGACTATACACCGTCCATCAGGTCTTGAAAGTTGCTCATGGCCGCCCACCGTCCATCAGATCTTGAAAGTTGCTCAGGACTATACACCGTCCATCAGGTCCTGAAAGTTGCTCTTGCCACCCACCGTTCATCAGGTCCTGGAAGTTGCTCATTGCCACCCACCGTCCATCAGGTCCTGAATGTTGCTCATGGCGCCCACCGTCCATCAGGTCCTGAAAGTTGCTCATGGCCGCCCAACGTCCATCAGGTCCTGAAAGTTGCTCATGGCCGCCCACCGTCCATCAGGTCTTGAAAGTTGCTCATGCCGCCCACCATCCATCAGGTCTTGAAAGTTGCTCATGGCCGCCCACCGTCCATCAGATCTTGAAAGTTGCTCAGGACTATACACCGTCCATCAGGTCTTGAAAGTTGCTCATGGCCGCCCACCGTCCATCAGATCTTGAAAGTTGCTCAGGACTATACACCGTCCATCAGGTCCTGAAAGTTGCTCTTGCCACCCACCGTTCATCAGGTCCTGAAAGTTGCTCATGGCCGCCCACCGTCCATCAGGTCCTGAAAGTTGCTCATGGCCGCCCACCGTCCATCAGGTCCTGAAAGTTGCTGATGGCCGCCCACCGTCCATCAAGTCCTGGAAGTTGCTCATTGCCGCCCACCGTCCATCAGGTCCTGAAAGTTGCTCATGGCCGCCCACCGTCCTTCAGGTCCTGAAAGTTGCTCATGGCCGCCCACCGTCCATCAGGTCCTGAAAGTTGCTGATGGCCGCCCACCGTCCATCAAGTCCTGGAAGTTGCTCATTGCCGCCCACCGTCCATCAGGTCCTGAAAGTTGCTCATGGCCGCCCACCGTCCTTGGCCGCCGACCGTCCTTCAGGTCCTGAAAGTTGCTCATGGCCGCCCACCGTCCATCAGATCTTGAAAGTTGCTAATGGCCGCCCACCGTCTAGCAGGTCCTGAAAGTTGCTCAACCGTCCATCAATTCCTGAAAGTTGCTCATAGCCGCCCATCGACCATCAGGTCCTGAAATTTGCTCTTGGGTGCCCACCGTCCATCAGGTCCTGAAAGTTGCTCATGGCTGCCCACCGTCCATTAGGTCTTGAAAGTTGCTCATGGGTGCCCACCGTCCATCAGGTCCTTAAAGTTGCTCATGGCCGCCCATCGTACATCAGGTCCTGAAAGTTGCTCGTGGCCGCCCACCGTCCATCAGGTCCTGAAAGTTGCTCATGGCCGCCCACCGCCCATCAGGTCCTGAAAGTTGCTCATGGCTACCCACAATCCATCAGGTCTTGAAAGTTGCTCATGGCTGCCGACCATCTATCAGGTCCTGAAAGTTGCTCAACCATCCATCAATTCCAGAAAGTTGCTCATGGCCGCTCACCGTCCATCAGGTACTGAAATTTGCTCATGGGTGCCCACCGTCCATCAGGTCATGAAAGTTGCTCATGGCCGCCCACCGTCTATCAGGTCCTGAAAGTTGCTCATGAGTGCCCACCGTCCATCAGGTCCTGAAAGTTGCTCATGGCCGCCCACTGTCCAACAGGTCCTGAAAGTTGCTCATGACTTCCCACCGTCCATCAGGTCCTTAAAAGTTGCTCATGGCCGCCCACCGTCCATCAGGTCCTGAAAGTTGCTCATGGCCTCCCACCGTTCATCAGGTCCTGAAAGTTGCTCATGGCCGCCCACTGTCCATCAGGTCCTGAAAGTTGCTCATGGCCACCCACAATCCATCAGGTTTTGAAAGTTGCTCATGGCTGCTGACCGTCTATCAGGTCCTGAAAGTTGCTCAACCGTCCATCAATTCCACAAAGTTGCTCATGGCCACCCACGGTCCATCAGGTACTGAAATTTGCTCATGGGTGCCCACCGTCCATCAGGTTATGAAAGTTGCTCATGGCCACCCACCATCTATCAAGTCCTGAAAGTTGCTCATGAGTGCCCACCGTCCATCAGGTCCTGAAAGTTGCTCATGGCCGCCCACTGTCCAACAGGTCCTGAAAGTTGCTCATGGCTGCCCACCATTCATCAGGTCTTGAAAGTTGCTCATGAGTCCCCACCGTCCATCAGATCCTTAAAAGTTGCTCATGGCCGCCCACCGTCCATCAGGTCCTGAAAGTTGCTCATGGCCTCCCACCGTTCATAAGGTCCTGAAAGTTGCTCATGGCCGCCTACTGTCCATCAGGTCCTGAAAGTTGCTCATGGCCGCCCATCGTCCATCAGGTCCTGAAAGTTGCTCATGGCCGCCCACCGTCCATCAGGTCCTGAAATTTGCTAATGGGTGCCCACCGTCCATCAGGTCCTGAATGTTGCTCATGGCGCCCACCGTCCATCAGGTCCTGAAAGTTGCTCATGGCCGCCCAACGTCCATCAGGTCCTGAAAGTTGCTCATGGCCGCCCACCGTCCATCAATTCCTGAAAGTTGCTCATGGCCGCCCACCGTCCATCAGGTCCTGAAAGTTGCTCATGGCCGCTCACCGTCCATCAGGTCTTGAAAGTTGCTCACGGCCGCTCACCGTCCATCAGGTCCTGAAAGTTGCTCATGGCCGCTCACCGTCCATCAGGTCTTGAAAGTTGCTCACGGCCGCCCACCGTCCATCAGATCTTGAAAGTTGCTCAGGACTATACACCGTCCATCAGGTCCTGAAAGTTGCTCTTGCCACCCACCGTTCATCAGGTCCTGAAAGTTGCTCATGGCCGCCCACCGTCCATCAGGTCCTGAAAGTTGCTCATGGCCGCCCACCGTCCATCAGGTCCTGAAAGTTGCTGATGGCCGCCCACCGTCCATCAAGTCCTGGAAGTTGCTCATTGCCGCCCACCGTCCATCAGGTCCTGAAAGTTGCTCATGGCCGCCCACCGTCCTTCAGGTCCTGAAAGTTGCTCATGGCCGCCCACCGTCCATCAGGTCCTGAAAGTTGCTGATGGCCGCCCACCGTCCATCAAGTCCTGGAAGTTGCTCATTGCCGCCCACCGTCCATCAGGTCTTGAAAGTTGCTCATGGCCGCCCACCGTCCTTGGCCGCCCACCGTCCTTCAGGTCCTGAAAGTTGCTCATGGCCGCCCACCGTCCATCAGATCTTGAAAGTTGCTAATGGCCGCCCACCGTCTAGCAGGTCCTGAAAGTTGCTCAACCGTCCATCAATTCCTGAAAGTTGCTCATAGCCGCCCATCGACCATCAGGTCCTGAAATTTGCTCTTGGGTGCCCACCGTCCATCAGGTCCTGAAAGTTGCTCATGGCTGCCCACCGTCCATTAGGTCTTGAAAGTTGCTCATGGGTGCCCACCGTCCATCAGGTCCTTAAAGTTGCTCATGGCCGCCCATCGTACATCAGGTCCTGAAAGTTGCTCGTGGCCGCCCACCGTCCATCAGGTCCTGAAAGTTGCTCATGGCCGCCCACCGCCCATCAGGTCCTGAAAGTTGCTCATGGCTACCCACAATCCATCAGGTCTTGAAAGTTGCTCATGGCTGCCGACCATCTATCAGGTCCTGAAAGTTGCTCAACCATCGATCAATTCCAGAAAGTTGCTCATGGCCGCTCACCGTCCATCAGGTACTGAAATTTGCTCATGGGTGCCCACCGTCCATCAGGTCATGAAAGTTGCTCATGGCCGCCCACCGTCTATCAGGTCCTGAAAGTTGCTCATGAGTGCCCACCGTCCATCAGGTCCTGAAAGTTGCTCATGGCCGCCCACTGTCCAACAGGTCCTGAAAGTTGCTCATGACTTCCCACCGTCCATCAGGTCCTTAAAAGTTGCTCATGGCCGCCCACCGTCCATCAGGTCCTGAAAGTTGCTCATGGCCTCCCACCGTTCATCAGGTCCTGAAAGTTGCTCATGGCCGCCCACTGTCCATCAGGTCCTGAAAGTTGCTCATGGCCACCCACAATCCATCAGGTTTTGAAAGTTGCTCATGGCTGCTGACCGTCTATCAGGTCCTGAAAGTTGCTCAACCGTCCATCAATTCCACAAAGTTGCTCATGGCCACCCACGGTCCATCAGGTACTGAAATTTGCTCATGGGTGCCCACCGTCCATCAGGTTATGAAAGTTGCTCATGGCCGCCCACCATCTATCAAGTCCTGAAAGTTGCTCATGAGTGCCCACCGTCCATCAGGTCCTGAAAGTTGCTCATGGCCGCCCACTGTCCAACAGGTCCTGAAAGTTGCTCATGGCTGCCCACCATTCATCAGGTCTTGAAAGTTGCTCATGAGTCCCCACCGTTCATAAGGTCCTGAAAGTTGCTCATGGCCGCCTACTGTCCATCAGGTCCTGAAAGTTGCTCATGGCCGCCCATCGTCCATCAGGTCCTGAAAGTTGCTCATGGCCGCCCACCGTCCATCAGGTCCTGAAATTTGCTAATGGGTGCCCACCGTCCATCAGGTCCTGAATGTTGCTCATGGCGCCCACCGTCCATCAGGTCCTGAAAGTTGCTCATGGCCGCCCAACGTCCATCAGGTCCTGAAAGTTGCTCATGGCCGCCCACCGTCCATCAATTCCGGAAAGTTGCTCATGGCCGCCCACCGTCCATCAGGTCCTGAAAGTTGCTCATGGCCGCTCACCGTCCATCAGGTCTTGAAAGTTGCTCACGGCCGCTCACCGTCCATCAGGTCCTGAAAGTTGCTCATGGCCGCTCACCGTCCATCAGGTCTTGAAAGTTGCTCACGGCCGCTCTCCGTCCATCAGGTCTTGAAAGTTGCTCACGGCCGCTCACCGTCCATCAATTCCTGAAAGTTGCTCATGGCCGCTCACCGTCCATCAGGTCCTGAAAGTTGCTCATGGCCGCTCACCGTCCATCAGGTCCTGAAAGTTGCTCATGGCCGCTCACCGTCCATCAGGTCTTGAAAGTTGCTCACGGCCACCCTCCATCCATCAGGTCCTGAAAGTTGCTCATGGCCGCCCAACGTCCATCAGGTCCTGAAAGTTGCTCATGGCCGCCCACCGTCCATCAATTCCTGAAAGTTGCTCATGGCCGCCCACCGTCCATCAGGTCCTGAAAGTTGCTCATGGCCGCTCACCGTCCATCAGGTCTTGAAAGTTGCTCACGGCTGCCCACTGTCCATCAGGTCCTGAAAGTTGCTCATGGCCGCCCACCGTCCATCAATTCCTGAAAGTTGCTCATGGCCGCCCACCGTCCATCAGGTCCTGAAAGTTGCTCATGGCCGCTCACCGTCCATCAGGTCTTGAAAGTTGCTCACGGCCGCTCTCCGTCCATCAGGTCCTGAAAGTTGCTCACGGCCACCCTCCATCCATCAGGTCCTGAAAGTTGCTCACGGCCACCCTCCATCCATCAGGTCCTGAAAGTTGCTCATGGGCGCCCACTGTCTGTACCATGCCTTTTCCTGTGAAGCCAGGACTGTGCTATTTGGGATCGGAAGATTCCATCGCTGAATTTCCATTTTGGGAAAAATACATACAGGGCCCGATTCATGGACATTTTTGCACCGTTCAAAGTGACTTTCCACTGCTGAAAAGTGACTTTGTGCTGCCGACACAAACCCTGTTTCATGGAACTGTGAAAAGTGTATTTTGTCAGTGCAAAGTAATTTCTTTAGTACAAAATGAACTTTGCACTGGCTTTGCAGTGCAAAAATACACTTTGCACATTTGCATGAATAAAGATTTGTGTCGATAGTGCAAAGTCACTTTTCAACAGTGCAAATTCCACGGTTCCGGCCCAAATTGTTTCCATCACATTTTGCCAAAAATGTTTCTGGGGGGTGGGTTAGAGTAATAATAGAGGTAGGAGGACTTGGGGGGTGCAGCGGGGAGGCGGGGGAATGGACGGTGGTTCCTCTCGCATACATTTGCGGTAAAATGTCCTATATAGAAAGAAATGTCATGAGTTCTCCCAGAATGAAACATTCTCGCTGGCATCGCTGGAGCCGCGCTATTCACCCGACACCAGTTGGGGGCATGGGGAGGGGGGTCTCTGTGTGACTATTAAAAGACTGTTGCTCAAGCAGGACACTGATGGCCCTTGATAACATCCCCACTGGGGAATTGGGGGCTGAGAAGCTCCCACCCTCCCCCCGACCTTCCAGAGACCCCAGTCTAGCATGGCCACACTACTGCATTAATATCAATATATAGGAATTGTATAATTTCCTATTTGGTGGCACTAGGGCGTTCAGTTAGTGAACTACTTGCCTACTCTATTGCCAATATGCCAGGTTTCTGTGTCCTATTGCCTGTCCTCCCCAACCACTGGCTACTCACTCCGAGAAGCCCTCAATCTATTGTAAAGGCGCCTCATCCGCCTACTGCCTCTGGGCGCCCCATCCCGGGACTGCCTCTGGGCGCCCCATCCTCGGACTGCCTCTGGGCACCCCATCCCGGGACTGCCTCTGGGTGCCCCATCCCGGGACTGCCTCTGGGCGCCCCATCCAGGGACTGACTCTGGGCGCCCTATCCCCGGACTGCATCTGGGTGCCTCATCCCGGGACTGCTTCTGGGTGCCTCATCCCAGGACTGACTCTGGGCGCCCCATCCAGGGACTGACTCTGGGCGCCCTATCCCGGGACTGCCTCTGGGTGCCTCATTCCGGGACTGCCTCTGGGTGCCCATCCTGGGACTGACTCTGGGCGCCCTATCTCGGTACTGCCTCTGGGTGCTCCATCCCGGGACTGCCTCTGGGTGCCCCATCCCGGGACTGACTCTGGGCACCCTATCCCGGCACTGCCTCTGGGCGCCTCATCCTGGGACTGCCTCTGGGTGCCCCATCCAGGTACTGCCTCTGGGTGCACCATCCCGGAACTGTTCTTTGTGCCCCATCCTGGGACTGCCTCTAGGTGCCCCATCCCGGGACTGCCTCTGGGCGCCCTATCCTGGTACTGCCTCTGGGTGCTCCACCCCGGGACTGCCTCTGGGTGCCTCATCCCTGGAATACCTGTGGGTGCCCCATCCCGGCACTGCCTCTGGGTGCCCCTTCACTGGGCTTCCTCTGGTCGCCTCATCCTGGGACTGCCTCTGGGTGCCTCATCCCGGGACTGCCTCTGGGTGCCCCATCCTGGGACTGACTCTGGGCGCCCTATCCCGGTACTGCCTCTGGGTGCTCCACCCCGGGACTGCCTCTGTGCGCCTCATCCTGGGACTGCCTCTGGGTGCCCATCCTCGGACTGACTCTGGGCGCCCTATTCCGGGAGGTTCCATGTAATAATGTCGCCACAAAAATATCGCCATACAAAAATATATATTATTTTTTTTTAAATGTTTTTTTTTTTTGCCCGGTCGCCATATATATGGTCACCCAAATAATATCCCCACAACATTTTCCCGGCAATATTATTTACGGCGACCATATATGTGGCGATATGATTACCTGATACCTCCCGGGACTGCCTCTGGGTGCCTCATCCCGGGACTGCCTCTGGGTGCCCTTCCTGGGACTGACTCTGGGCACCCTATCCCTGTACTGCCTCTGGGTGCTCCACCCCGGAACTGCCTCTGGGTGCCTCATCCCCAGAATACCTGTGGGCGCTCCATCCCGGCACTGCCTCTGGGTGCCCCTTCACTGGGCTTCCTCTGCGTGCCCCATCCCGGAACTGTTCTTTTTGCCCCATCCAGGGACTGCCTCTGGGTGCCTCATCCCGGGACTGCCTCTGGGCGCCGCATCCCCAGGCTGCCTCTGGGTGCCCCCGCCCGGGACTGCCTCTGGGTGCCCCCACCTGGGACTGCCTCTGGGCGCCTCATCCCGGGACTGCCTTTGGGTGCCCCATCACGGGATTGCCTCTGGGTGCCCCATCCCGGGACTGCCTCTGCGTGCCCCATCCTGGGACTGTCTCTTGGTGCACCATCCCGGAACTGTTCTTTGTACCCCATCCAGGGACTGCCTCTGGGCGCCTCATCCCGGGACTGCCTCTGGGCGCCGCATCCCCAGGCTGCCTCTGGGTGCCCCCGCCTGGGACTGCCTCTGGGCGCCTCATCCCGGGACTGCCTCTGGGTGCCCCATCCCGGGACTGCCTCTGGGTGCCGCATTCCGGGACTGCCTCTGGGCGCCCCATCCCCAGGCTGCCTCTGGGTGCCCCTGCCCGGGACTGACTCTGGGTGCCCCATCCAGGGACTGCCTCTGGGCGCCCCATCCCCAGGCTGCCTCTGGGTGCCCTGCCCGGGACTGCCTCTGGGTGCCCCCACCCGGGACTGCCTCTGGGCACCTCATCCCGGGACTGCCTCTGGGTGCCCCATCCCGGGACTGCCTCTGGGGGCCGCATCTCGGGACTGCCTCTGGGCGCCCCATCCCCAGGCTGCCTCTGGGTGCCCCCGCCCGGGACTGCCTCTGGGCGCCTCATCCCGGGACTGCCTCTGGGTGCCGCATCCCAGGAGTGCCTCTGGGTGCCGCATCCCGGGACTGCCTCTGGGCACCACATCCCCAGGCTGCCTCTGGGTGCCCCCACCCAGGACTGCCTCTGGGTGCCCCCGCCCGGGATTGCCTCTGGGCGCCTCATCCCGGGACTGCCTCTGGGTGCCTCATCCCGGGACTGCCTCTGGGTGCACCATCCCGGAACTGTTCTTTGTGCCCCATCCTGGGACTGCCTCTGGGTGCCCCTTCACTGGGCTTCCTCTGGGCGCCTCATCCCGGGACTGCCTCTGGGTGCCCCTTCACTGGGCTTCCTCTGGGCGCCCCATCCCGGGACTGCCTCTGGGTGCCCCTTCACTGGGCTTCCTCTGGGCGCCCCATCCCGGGACTGCCTCTGGGTGCTCCTTCACTGGGCTTCCTCTGGGCGCCCCATCCCGGGACTGCCTCTGGGTGCACCATCCCGGAACTGTTCTTTGTGCCCCATCCTGGGACTGCCTCTGGGTGCCCCTTCACTGGGCTTCCTCTGGGCGCCCCATCCTGGGACTGCCTCTGGGTGCCCCTTCACTGGGCTTCCTCTGGGCGCCCCATCCCGGGACTGCCTCTGGGTGCTCCTTCACTGGGTTTCCTCTAGGCGCCCTATCCCGGGACTGACTGTTTCCTGCATTGTTTTATATGTGCGTCATTTCTGGTTAGAAATGACCCATCAATCTGCAACACAAATGACTTTTGCAGCTGTTCCACAGACAAGCTACACTCCCCGAAAGCAGAAGCAAGGAGCGGAGGCAGGCAACTTTAGTCCATTAAGCCTGACCTCGGGGATGGGGGAGTTACTGCCAAATGTCTGAAAGTTTAGTTCAATTCTTGGGAACCACAGGCCAGAGCGGCTTCAGTAAGGCAGCGTCACGGCAATCCTGTCAGTCTGACCAGACTGACCAATCAGGAAAGAGCGATGGGTGTGGCCGGGGCAGTTTCTAGTCACCTCGGTACCCAGGGCGCAACACTAGAATGTGCCCCCCTGACTGGCACACGTCACTCCCAAACTACACCTATGTGTCACGTGACAGCACCCTCTTCAATATGAATACATAATTGCTATATAAATGCAGCTGGTTTCATTACACTGTAATTCAAGCACTTTACAGAAGAAATCTAATGTGAAAGCACAGCTGTTGCTGCCCAAGTGAATGGTTCTTCTGTCACCTGCGCTTAGGGAAGGACTTGCCTGAATGTAGTTTCTAACTGTCCATACTGGCACACTGCTTTGTGACCAGCCTACTGGGGTCTGAGGGCCCACTGGCACTGGCCCTGTGTTGCAGGCGTTCTGTTTGTACCACCTCACTTGTATTTGGCAAAGGGCAATACTAGACTAACCATATGAATTACTTTCTGATAGAATGTTAGCATTCCATTATGGACAGTTTGGTACACTTCTATTGTACTCCCTCAAAATACCCCCATTGGAGAGGGAAAGGGAATTAAATAGCACAAATGAGTGTTGCTGCCTGCTTTGCATTAAATCTCAGAGCATTTCGGGAATATAACAATGATCTCTATATTTGATAAATAAGTCTGTGATAAAGGGTTGTATGCGTGAATCAGTAAATACATAACAGACACATGACTTAGTGTTCACATAACTGTTCACAACACTCACCCTTACATGCAAATGTGTGTAACCATGAAACATGCATGTTCATTCAGACATCTTTAGTTTTGGGATTTGAGGATAAAATGACTTCAACATCATCCACTCAAAACGGGTAAAAGGGCTCTTTTGCTTCTTGGTTCTGGAGAATTGTAAGTGAGTAGAGAAGTGTGGGCACAGTATGGCATGGTCGCTAGAGCTGCATACACAAACAATTCCAGACTGATATTGTATTGACATGGGACTCAGCAAACAAAAAGAAAAGAGTAATATGTGCTGTTACATAGAGGAGCAGTACATGGACGCCTTAACAAACATGGTAGTGACATGGGCAGCATCAAATCATTGCTGCACACATATCACTGCATTGATTTGCTATAGACCATTGTCTGCACAGTGACACAATAAACCGTGCTCTCCTAATTAAGGTTCCAAGTCACACTGAGGAGCCATCTGGCAGCGGTTGGTATGTTAAGAAAATTAAAATGTCTTTGATGCCGAGCCGAAGCATTTAGTCCATGTCCCAAAGGAGCCACTAAACCACTTAGACAAGAAAAGGACAGTTAACCTTCCCAGGGATGCGCCACATGTAACTAAAAAGTAATATACAATAAAAGGTTTTGTTGTGTGAAATAAAAAGACATGAAAATAAAGAACATAGCATTAAGACGGCCTGGGAAAACCACAAAATTACACAGAAAATCAGGAGCCATAAAGTCCAGACTCAATAACGGAACTAGACAAAGTAAAAGGCAAAATGCAGCTTTATTATCATCCAAATAAAGAGTGGACAGCATAAACAATCTCACGCCTCTCAATGAGCTCATCAGAAACAACCGGTTTTATAATCAGTATTTGTCATAACTGACATCAGAGGGCCATTTTAGCTACAAAAATGTATGCCTTATGGGGATTGGTCAAGGGGATTGACTACATATACAGTCCATACGTGTTAATACTTCTGATTGGGTAAAAACAATCTGGTGGTTTCTCCTGAGACAACCACTAAATTGATAATAGTAAAAAAACATCACTTCTACAAAAGATTCTTGGTTGGCCTGAAACACATGGGCGGCCTAACATTAGGGGTTTGGATTGCTTGGCTTTCTCTGGCCAACATTTGGCAACTGACAAGTCGTCGAGACATGAGCCGGACAGTAGTAGGGGGAGAGAGGTCCATGGACTTCTTTCTTTTCAATTAAAGAACATACCATCTCTTATTCCTAGGCCATGAGCCAGAGTGATTCCTCTGTAGTTTCCTGTGTACAATGTCTCATGTCTGTGAATATGCATGAGGAGTGAGGCAGGTGTCCTATCTGTGCTCGTTGCTAACGAATAGACAGTGTTCTTCAGTTACGTGTGATGAGACTGCTTTTTGAATTATTTTTCCCTGCATTTTTTGGGATTTTAGCTAATATTAATGTGGATGTTATGGTTCCTTTTACCACTGGGGACATTGATACATTTTGCGGATACATTACTAAAACCCAGTGTGGGCCTCCTCTCATGTGGCCAGGGAAAGGCAGCCGCTACCTGATCCTGGGGGCGGTAACATGTGGGAGGATCACACGGGAGAAGCCTCATGTCGGGAGGAAGTGATGCCCCTTTATCTCATGATTCCTCTATTCTCCCTGGAACATTGATGGCATTGTGTGAAGTAGAGCCAAACAATGTAACAGCTATTCACACGACATCTCTAAACTCAAATAACCCTCAGTTCACAAGGAATCGAAACTGGATGAATGTGAAAGAACCAAAACCGCTATGGACTTCAGGATCCATAATGCCTGTGGTACTGGGATGAGGAACAGGGACCTAAAGGTAGTAAGGACCCGAATTGAATTTTGAAAAGAATGTGCAGTCTAGTTGTTAGAAAGTGAGGCACCTGAGCAGGACATTTAAACTTGAGATCGAGACGCTGCTGAGGGAAGGAGTAGAAGAGGTAGAAGCAGTAGGAAGAGTGCCAGCTGAAGCTGACGTGGGAAAAGAAGGCATTTGGTTTTTCAGAGGACAAGCAGCAGGAAGCAGAGGGGTGGACAGCAGCAGGGAGAGAAGCCCAGCCATGTGGAAGACATGCTCCCAACCCGATGTAAGTTGCCCTGGTGTGCGGAAGAACGCAGAGACCCAACTGAGCCTGTGGTGCTGCAGAGAAGAACCGTGCGGACTGCTGAAGCTACGCAGGATCTGTCAATGGTATGGACAGATCACAGAAGGTCCGCAACAGCAGCAGGACACAAAACAGAGATACTGAAGAAGACCAGTGAGTTGGCCTGAAAGAAAGGTTAACCCTGTGTCATGATGCCTACCCCCGGGGACCCAGACCAAGTCCAGCAACCCCGGAAGCAGGCATCAAGTTATCCCAAGCCAGCCCAACAACCCCTGCTAGGGGCTATTTGGGTGCAGTCCTGGTGCCTATGGCGCCAGGCTCATATGGAGAGTCAGTCCTGGCGCCATAGGCATATGAAACAGGTGGTGGTGCCGGAAACACGAGAGCAACTGAAGAACAAGGCAAAGGGTATTACATCAAAAATTCATTTTATTTTGTTATAGATTGTAAAAAAGTCTTTAATTAATTCATTTTGTAAAACACATCCTATATAACAGACATTCATACATTCATTCATACTAATACAGCTCAATACAGCTCTAAAAATAGTGCATTTACATTTTTTAAAGGGAAATGTGAAGAAAGTGCAACAACTGTTCCATTGTTAGGATAAAAAATACGCTTTCTAAAAAAACAATTAATGGGATCAAAAGCAAACAGATACAAATTCTGTGTAATGGAAATGTCAACAACACTTCCAGTGTTCAATGATAATGGTTCATTCCAGACAAAAGTTATCGACTATTAGTGCCCAGACTGTTGATGCCAAGATAAATAAGTATTCTTAGTCAAATAGGCTTCTTAATACATAGTTTCGACTTGAATAGTTATCTATGTCTTCATCAGGATAGGGATGAACCTAACAACATTTCTGAAAGATATAAATTGGTGACTGAATCAGTTTCATTCCCAGATCGCCTGAAGAGGAAAACGTATCCTCTGCGTGAGCCGCGAGAGTGGCAGGCGTGGGATTGGGAGCAGCAGGTACTCAAATGTATGCAGATTGGGATGAACCCCCCACCCCTACTTTGGCCTGTGTTGGGAAAAAAAGGATACGTTTTCCTCTTCAGGCGATCTGGGAATGAAACTGATTCAGTCACCAATTTACATCTTTCAGGAAAAAAAGGATACGTTTTCCTCTTCAGGCGATCTGGGAATGAAACTGCTTCAGTCACCAATTTATATCTTTCAGAAATGTTGTTAGGTTCATCCCTATCCTGATGAAGACATAGATAACTATTCAAGTCGAAACTATGTATTAAGAAGCCTATTTGACTAAGAAGACTTATTTATCTTGGCATCAACAGTCTGGGCACTAATAGTCGATAACTTTTGTCTGGAATGAACCATTATCATTGAACACTGGAAGTGTTGTTGACATTTCCATTACACAGAATTTGTATCTGTTTGCTTTTGATCCCATTAATTGTTTTTTTAGAAAGTGTATTTTTTATCCTAACAATGGAACAGTTGTTGCACTTTCTTCACATTTCCCTTTAAAAAATGTAAATGCACTATTTTTAGAGCTGTATTGAGCTGTATTAGTATGAATGAATGTATGAATGTCTGTTATATAGGAGGTGTTTTACAAAATGAATTAATTAAAGACTTTTTTACAATCTATAACAAAATAAAATGAATTTTTGATGTAATACCCTTTGCCTTGTTCTTCAGTTGCTCTCGTGTTTCCGGCACCACCACCTGTTTCATATGTATTGTTTTACCTCTAGGTGCCGGGTTTGGAGGTTCCCACCATTGTTTGCTGGCGCCATAGGCGCCAGGCTCATAGATTAAAACTTACCTGATGCAGACCATGCTGCAAACATACCTGATGCAGACCATGCTGCAAGAGCTCCAAGTCAAAAGAGGCTTGGAAGGGACTACTTTACCTAGGGACTATTTTTTTACTCGGGTGGGGCTGGGGAGGAATACTTACCTGGGACTACTTTGGAGGCTATTTAAACCACGCCCGAAGAGCAGCACACGCTTTGCGTTATTCTGCATCCAGCAGCGTAACGCTCACCGTGCCTGCAAGTGTGCATCCAGTCTTCTGCCATGCCCGCCTCAAGTTTGGAACTCCTAGAAAAAGGGAGAAAGAAGGAGAAAAGGTTAGAACAAGAGCAATACCTTTGATCCTTACCTGAATTCCCGATCCATCGCGCCTTCGAGCTGGAAGAAAGAATTTATTTTATGCCCATCGCGTCGCCTGCTGCAGCGCCCCGCGCTGAACTCACCGGCCTTCGCAGCATCTTCACATTCCATCGCAACCTCCTGCATGTTCCTGCCGCACTCCGGCACCTAAGGAGAAGACAAGAATTGCAAGGTGAGCCAACGGAATACACAGAGGAATATTAGTTACCCCCCCCATAGACTTACCTGATTTTACCGCCGGGGGTACTATTCCTATTCACGGGTTGGAGCAGCTTCCACTGCATCTTCGCCGAACCCCGGCCCCTAAGGGGAAACAAAAGGATAGCAAGGTGAAACAAAGGGACTAACGAAGGGAACCCTCCTCACCACAATAGACTTACCTGATTTTACCACCGGAGGCATTATTCCCCGAGACTTCATACTTTTTCTCAGCGCCTGAATAAGGGAGAAGCAACAGGTTACATATTGACATTATTTTATCGAACTGTGTTGGATAATACAAATCCTTACTAGAATATTACCGGTTGCCACGAGGAACTCTTCACTAGGGTCAAGCTGCAACCTGCAAGGAATCGGACAAGAGTGAAAGTCAGGCATTTGAACTCTTACGAAATACATACTTACGGTGTCGTGCCGGGAATCTCTGAGTCAATATTGTTCTGGAACTCACCAATTCCTTCAAGCCAGTGAAGCAACTGTCTATCTACGCGCCCCTGAGCTTAATGCAGGATGGAGAGCTCATCTTTTCAAACCCTCAGGTGAGGCTATAAGAGGGGCCATCAAAGGTGATCAGTGGCGAGAACAGCAGGGGTGGGGGGATTTACGCTCAACTCCACGGGTGGTTAATTCCCTTTCTTCATTTGCAGAAGACTATTCCTACGGGCCAAGCAAACGAAGCTAGGTGGGCCAGTCCAGTCCGTCATCTCGGCCCTACGTGTCACATTGGTGGAGACCGCAGCAGTCCAGTTCAGATCGACGCCTCTGTGGGAGCCAGGTGAGCGTAATACCCTGGGGCACTCCGAGCAGAACCGTATGCAATTACAAATAACTTAGATGTAGTAAAAAGACAGCAAGGGCACAATTCTCCATTTAGGAATCATCAAATTGGGGAAACCTGTAACCCGCATTGCCAACAGCCACAAATCTGTAAAGGAGCAGTAAAGAGGCAACTTGGGTGCAATTCTCCTTTCTTGAAATTACAGTTTGGAGAAACCTGTAACCCACATTGCTAGGAGTTAAGAGACTATAAAGAAAGGCAAACATTGTTCAACACTCCTCACATAGGATACTGGTGTCGAGTACCTTGGAACAAGTATTGCCAATAACCAAAGAGACCAATTGTAGTTGTAGCAGTTTCTCTTCCTGGCAGGCGAGTAAATCAGTAAAGGGATCAACTGTAGTTAGTTCTGGCAGGCGAGTATACCAGGAAAGAAAAATTGGTTTTAAAGAAATTTGGTTGTGAATAAGTGTTGTGGAATGAAGATGTGCCCTCTGTCACCCTGAAAATATGTTGCTTCACAAAAGACATTTGTTGTGCTGTCCTGACAAACATTTTTTCCTGGAAGAACAGTTGTGATATACTTGTATTTGGTATATATCCGAGGAAGAAAGCCATTGCTTTGGGTGGGTAACAAGTGTTTTGTGGAAAATACATTCTCTTTACCAAGTGGAAGGATCCATTACTTTGGGTTGTGAACAAGTGTTTTGGAGTTAACATTCTCTTTACCAAGTGGAAAGATGTCTTGGATGGAAAATACTTTTTGTGTTGACCTGAACAGAACTTTATTGAATCAGTAATTTTTCCACGGTTGTCCTGAATTGATCCAGGGGAAGGAAAACCAAACCCTGGTCACAAGGAGTACTTTCAAAGAATCATAAGTTGCCACTTTTGCACTGTTTTGTTGAATTGTAATCAGATATGTTAACCTTGTACACTATGGTTGTGTGTATTAGTGTGAGGGTCAGATGTGTTTGGACACTAGGCCATCCTTCTTTAGTATTTAGGTTTCTAGGTAGGGACCTTCTCATTAGGATAGATAGGTGTTTATCTCACCCCTTTCTATTTCAATAAAATGTCAAACATTGAGAACACTACAAATTTGTGTCCATCTCAAATTTCTGATCCTGCACAGGACACTCTTGGGTCATTCTTCATGGAGACTTCTTAGGTTATAGTTCACTCACACCTGGCTCACAAAGGTCAGTTGTGCTCTTCCAGACTTTAATTAGTCAGGCAGTATTTGTTTTGTGCTGGGATTTATTATCTTGTGCCTTCTCTGTAATGTTTGGACCCTCCCTAATTGTTTAGTAACCTTGGCTTAGGTTGCTAGCCACTGTCTAAACACAGATCTGTATTTTGTTATTTCAGCATTTTGAGTTCTCGTGAATTCTTGAGGCCTTTCATTTACTTAGAAGCATACTGCGGTTTCCATTTTGGAAAAGAGGGCTGCCCATTACTCTTGCGTGTCAATGGTAGTGAGCTATATTCGCGTATCATTAATTTTGCATTCAGCTTATATATTGCTTCTGTAAGTATTCTTCATGTCTTTATGGATGTCATGTTAATATTCTTCCCGTATACATGCACATATTACCTAGTGTGCATGTTCTTCGTGTTGAGTGCACCTTTGCTTTGTGTCTAATGCATGCACATTTATTGTTTCATTGTTTGTTTGTTTATTCTGTCATCTTTGGCATTAGATCATGTTAATCTCCTGTTGTACCTGGCTGAGTGATGGACGGTACGGTTTCCTTAGTGAGTAATGTTTTTCACCTGCGCTGTATTGGACTGGGGGAGGGGCAGTGGCCATCTGCCTCCCAATAATAGTTTTAAACTGTTTTCTGTGTAGCAGGTTGATTTGCTTGGAAGAATGCATAGATTTGGTCAGCTAACTGATGCTTTGTGCTGGTCTTCAGAATAAAAATGCCCCATGTTCAGTTCTTATCCCTGTGGTGTAAAAGCAATGGCTTGTTAAATGAGCCATCACTTATAAATTGCCCCCACTTTAAAGGCTCTATCAACACAAAGAGCATAAGCTTGACATTGGAGGTTGGGGGGAGGGGGCTGCAGAGGGTGTGGCGAGCTCAGAGGCAGCTGCGTGGGTCAGACCCTGTCTGTGCCCCCTACCGCGCACCTTAAGTTCTACTCCCTGGGCAGTAACCCCCGTCCGCCCGCACCATGAAACGGGGCTGGGTGTGGTCTCCTTGAATATTTGATACATTGGCACAGTTGCGCACAGAAGACTGGTCTCAGGTGGGGCTGAGGAGTTCTTTACTGGGGTCGCTGTAAGGTGCTAAACATGCAAGCGAGAAAGTTTACAAACACAAAAGAAGCAAACGTTTCTCCTTGAACCATAGGTGGGCTGGTTCCACTCTCATTAAGGGAGCTAGTTGGTTCCATATTTCCGGGTCTTGCAGAGACATTATTTACCCCTGAAATCTTTTAGTCGGCAGGTGCACTGGAACATTTATGCACTGCATTTACTTGAGGGGTCTACAGTTTGAGCCTCTGCTTGGGATCGGTGGCAGTATTCCAATTGGCCCCTCAAGGGATGCGTAGGGCCTCAGTATAAGTGTGTTCGTATTAACTGCGCCAGTATCAGCAACCTGCATTGCCTCACTACATGCATTAATAGTGAGTCTCTGCGGTATTTAGGGTTATCTCCCATTGTGAGTCCCATTGGACTCATTGGGGGTATACCGCTTGGGAAGAACATCGACATCATAGATGCAAGTGACACTTCTACTCACAATCTGCTATACGAGGAGCAACATCCATAATGGTGCAGCGCTGAAAAACAGCCAGAATGAGAAGAACACCTGTTTTACCATTAACCAATCACCTCACAATGAAGCCCACAGTGTTTTACATTCTGTGCATTGAGGAATCGAGGGCTTGGGGAAGTAGTAGAACATTTTTGAGACTTCGTATCGTACACGCCGCTCACTTTTAGTTTATCTGAAGTTTCTGGATGTTATAGACACTGTGATGACCCCCATATGGCCAGAGAGTGGAAGTCGCTATCTGATCCTTACACTGGGGGTCGAGATATGAGGGAGGATCACATGGAATGAGACAGATGTTGGGGGGGGTGATGAGTCCGTGAGATGAGTGAAGGTATTCTCCCCTTCCCCCGGAAGAATACCCCATAATACTCAAGTCCTTGATGGTCTGCAGCCATCCCACAAATTCCCCTTACTGTAAGAACCAGAAACCCCTTCCTTTATGTTGTTCTATACGAATTCCATCTATACCTCAAACATTCACAACACACATATAACATCTCCTGTTTCTGATGTTTCCCTATATAAAGTTTTTGAACAACAACATCCTAGAACTCCAATAACATCTATGGACTTCAGCTTCCATAAAGCTTCAAGTACTGAGGCGAAGAACAGGAGGAAGGAGTTAATGCAGATTGAGAGAAACCAAATCCTAATGTGCCGAATGGTTGTTTGGCTGAATGACAAGTGCGAGGGAAATTTAAAAATGGCATCCGCACTCACCGCAGTAATAGAACAGGAGAGAACCGTGCTAGAGAAAGTCGAGCTCGTGAATCCGAGTCACACATACCGGCATGGCGTGAAGGAAGGAGAGACGCAGCGGGCACACCTGAAGGACAGTATGAGCTTTGGGGGTTGCCGCAGAGCTCCTGGAGATACAGTCATGCCAGGGAGCAGCATTCTCTGGGCCAAGCCACAGAGGGAAGCCTGCGAGTGAACGCAGAGCAGCCGGAAACAGGGGAGAATCGTCTGCATCGTATAAGAAGCTGTTCCAGGAAGAAAGCTTCACCGCAGGGGCACACCATAAGTCGGGGGCACTGCAGTCCATTGGTGAGTCTGTCCAGAGACATTGGGGACCCCAGGCCGTACTGACACACATGCAATCAAATGAATGAAGTGAGATTGATATTATGGACAATAATCAAAGACGGTATAAATACAAACGAAACCCAATATTAAAGAAATGCCTAAAAGGAAGAATATTTGAATAACGACAAGATAAAGTGCAGCAACAAAACTTGAACAAATACCTATGCACGAAATGTCAATGTGGGGGAAAGCTGGAGCAAGTGTTACCCTAAGTAAACAAATTGAAACACAACAAAGTTGATGCGGCTGTGGCATGGTGAAAAGGACAGCGAAAACATTAAGAAGTCCTGGTAAAAGGAATACACCAGGAAGTTCACATTTGGGGAAAGATACGTGGCAGGGAAGTATACCAGTGGATCAGAAGAACCCACTAAAGGATTCCCGGCATAGGAGTATACTAGGGGATCTGAACAGCTCACAAGAGGATTCTTGGCAGAGAAGTATACCAGGGGATCTGACAAACCCATAAGAGGATTCCTGGCAGAGGAGTACAGCAGGGGATATGAAGACCCCACAAGAGGATTCCTGGCAGAGGAGTATACCAGGCAATCGACCAAAGCTGTAAAGAAACGTCTAAAACTGTGGGAAGATACCTGGCAGACGAGTATAGCAGGGGATGTGAAGAGCCAATGAGAGGATTCCTGACAGGAGAGTCTACCAGGGGATCTGAAGAGCCCATAAGAGGATTCTTGGCAGAGGATTATACCAGGGGATCTGAAGAGCCCATAAGAGGATTCCTGGCAGAGGAGTATATCAGGCAATCCACCAAAGCTGTAAAGAAAAGTCTAAAACTGTGGTAAGATACTTGGTGGCAGGGGAGTACAACAGGGGATCTGAAGAACTCATAAAAGGATTCCTGTTAGAGGATTATACCAGGGGATCTGAAGAGCCCATAAGAGGATTCCTGGTAGAGGAGTATACCAGGGGATCTGAAGAGCCCATAAGAGGATTCCTGGCAGAGGAGTACACCAGGGGATCTGAAGAGCCCATAAGAGGATTCCTGGTAGAGGAGTACACCAGGGGATCTGAAGAGCCCATAAGAGGATTCCTGGTAGAGGAGTATACCAGGGGATCTGAAGAGCCCATAAGAGGATTCCTGGCAGAGGAGTACACCACAGGATATGCAGAACCCATAAGAGGATTCCTGGTGGAGCAGTATACCAGGCAATCCACCAAATCTCTAAAGAAACGTCTAAAACTGTGGAAGATACCTGGCAGACAAGTATACCAGGGAATCTGGAGAACCCATAAGATGATTCCTGGCAGGGGAGTATACCAGGGGACCTGAAGAACCCATAATAGGATTCCTGACAGAGGAGCATACCAGGCAATCCGCCTAAGCTGTAAAGATAAGTCTAAAAATGTGTGGCAGAGGAGTATACCAGGGGATCTGAAGAGCTCACACAAGGATTCCTGGCAGGTGAGTATACCAGGCGATCTGAAAAACCCATAATAGGATTCCTGGCAGAGGAGTATTCTGGGGGATCTGAATAGCCCATAAGAGGATTCCTGGCAGACGAGTATAGCAGGGGATCTGAAGAACCCATAATAGGATTCCTGGCAGAGGAGTATGTGAGGCAATCTGCTAAAGCTATAAAGAAAAGTCTAAAACTGTGGCAAGATACCTGTCAGAGGAGTATACCAGGGATCTGAAGAGCCCATATGAGGATTCTGGAAAGAGAGTATACTGGGGGATCTTAAGAGCCCATAAGAGGATACCTGGCAGAAGGGTATACTGGGGGATCAGACAAGCCCATAAGAGGATTCCTGGCAGAGGATTATACCAGGGAATCTGAAGAGCCCATAAGAGGATTCCTGGCAGGAGAGTATACCAGGGGATATGAAGGACCCATAAGAGGATTCCTGGAAGAGGAGTATACCAGGGGATATGAGGAGCCCATAAGAGGATTCCTGGCAGAGGATTATACCAGGGGATCTGAAGAACCCATAAGAGATTTCCTGGCAGAGGGGTATACCAGGGGATATGAAGAGCCCATAAGAGGATTCCTAACAGGGGAGTATACCAGGGGATCTGAAGAGCCCATAAGAGGATTCCTGGCAGGAGAGTATACCACAGGATCTGAAGAACCCATAAGAGGATTCCTGGCAGAGGAGTATACCAAGGGATATGAAGAGCCCATAATAGGGTTCCTGTCAGAGGAGTATGCCAGGCAATCTGCTAAAGATATAAAGAAAAGTCTAAAACTGTGGGAAGATACCTGGCAGAGGAGTCTACCAGGGATCTGAAGAGCCCATAAGAGGATTCCTGGCAGAGGATTATACCAGGGGATCTGAAGAACCCATGAGAGGATTCCTGGTAGAGGAGTATACCAGGGAATCTGAAGAGCCCATAATAGGATTCCTGGCAGTAGAGTATACCAGGGGATCTGAAGAACCCATAAGAGGATTCCTGGCAGAGGAGTATACCAGGGGATATGAAGAGCCCATAAGATGATTCCTGGCAAGGGAGTATACCAGGGGATCTGAAGAGCCCATAAGAGGATTCCAGGCAGAGGATTATACCAGGGGATCTGAAAGAACCCATAAGAGGATTCCTGGCAGAGGAGTATACCAGGGGATCTGAAGAGCCCATAAGAGGATTCCTGGCAGGAGAGTATACCAGGGGATCTGCAGAACCCATAAAAGGATTCCTGGCAGAGGAGTATACCAGGTATCTGAAGAGCCCATAATAGGATTCCTGGCAGAGGATTATACCAGGGGATCTGAAGAGCCGATAAGAGGATTCTGGCAGGAGAGTATACTGGAGGATCTGAAGAACCCATAAGAGGATACCTGGCACGAGAGTATACTAGGGGATCTGAGAACCCATAAGAGGAGTCCTGGCAGAGGATTATACCAGGGGAACCGAAGAACCCACAAGAGGATTCTGGCAGGAGAGTATAGCAGGGGATCTGAAGAGACCGTAATAATATTCCTGGCAAAGGAGTATACCAGGTAATCCACCAAAGCTGTAAAGGAAAGTTTAACTATGTACAAAATACCTGGCACAGGAGTATACCAAGGAATCTGAGAAACATGTGAAAGGTCTTGGAAGGTAGATATTCCAGGCAGTTGGACAAAGACTTTTATCACTGAAGAAGGCGTAAGCAAACACACAGTTGAGCTGCTACTTTAGAGACGCAGCATAGGATCTGCATTAGGTACATTGCAGCAGATGCAACTGCTCGACGTTATTTTATTTTAAACACATTTGTCCAGCGCTGGCCCTGCCCACAGGTTCTCAAAGTGTCTTACAATGTTCAAAGATTTAAAATGTGGGAGGTGAAACAGAAGTTACAAAAGGATTTCCGGATAGGATAGAAGGAATGGGATCAACACGTGGCAGCAGTGGAAAAGAGTAGGGTTATGCCTGGGGAAACAGGCATGCTTTGAGTCTCTTTCTGAAAGTAGTGGTGGAGGGTGCAGTGCAGATTTGAAGAGTTAGGGTGTTCCACGCCCTAGGTGCAAAGTGAGTACATGCTTATTTTGTGTGTATGTTAGTTTGCATAGTGGAACATGGAGGAGATGCTGGTTTGCTTGACTGGTGTTTGTGTGGCAGATGTGTTTGAGTTTGTCGTGACGGTAAAATGGGGTTTTCTGCTGGATGGCTTTGTAAATAATGCAGAGACCTGTGAAGGCAATTCTTTGTGGTATGTGGAGCCATTTGAGCTGGGCGAGAGCTGGGCTGATGTGTGAAATCTTTGGTAGGTGGAGGATTCATTTGGCTGCTGAGTTCTGCATGACTTGCAGAGGGCAATGGTGTTGCTGGAGAGTCCAGTGGGGAGAGTATTGCTGTATTCCAGCTTGGAGAGAACCAGTGCTTCGACTATGGTGCGGAAGTCATCAGGAGGAAGGATGTGTCTGATCTTTTGTAGGACGTGTAGTTGTAGATTGAATGTTTTGGTGACAGCAGCTATGTGGTGTGTGAAGGAAAGGTGGTAGTCAATGGTGAAGTAAAGGAATTTGACAGATGTGGAGAGGGATATGTGTGGGTTGTCCATGGCAAATTCTTTGATCCAGGTGATGAGTTTGGGTTTGTTTCCTACGGGGCAGATGAGGAGGTATTCTCTTTTGGAAGGATTGAGTTTGAGGAAGTGGGTGGCCGTCCAGTTGGTGATGTGGATTGACAGCTTTTGCAAGTGTGGAGGTGTGAAGGGGATGAAGTTTGGAAGAATATTTGTGTGTCATCTATGTATTGGTGGAAATGGACGTTGCGTTTGCTAAGGGTCTGGCCAAGGGATTCAACAAGTTGGCTGAAGCAGATTTGAGAAAGAAAGGAGACTTGTAGGACCCAGTTCTTGACTGAGATGGGCTACGATCAAAAAGGGGGCATGGAGACAAAGTGTGTGCTGTCAGCGAAAAAGGAGGTGAACCAGTCAATGACGGTACCTGAGAGTTTCATCCTGTGGCTAGGATGTTGAGTAGAATGGTGTGGGTAATGGTGCCAAGGCTGCAGGGAGGTCGAGAAGTACGAGTAGCGCTGTGTGTCCTTTGTCAGTGATGCTGTGAGGTAATCGAGGATGTGAAGTGTAGCGGTCTCAGTTCGGAGGCCAGATTGGAAGGGACTGAGTAGGGTGTTTGTAGTGATGTGTTGTTGTAGCTGGGAAGTGACAAATCATTCCATGATTCTGGGAGGTATGGCAGGATAGTAACTGGGCAGTAATGTTTGCTGCGCATAGGGTTGAGAGATAATTTTTTGAGAAGTGGTATGTGAAGAGTTAGGAATGAAACTCAGACACAAGTGAGTCATGGTTTTGGTCAAATAATTTTATTAAAGTAAAAGGATGTGAGGAAATCCCTCTCCGTCCCGGCTCTAAGGGTGTTTTCCTAGCTAAAATCAAAACTAAGGGTCGGTCATTGTCAGCATGTCCAAAGCAAAACCGTCCTGTGTCCAAAATTCTATTCTGACCCTCACATTCTAAGTAAAAAACTCTAAAGCGAAAAGGAGTAATGTCTTTGGCCTTGAGTTGTATATACATTTTCGAGTTGTATATACGTTTTCAAAAAGAAAATACGTAACACCAAAAACAAAAGTTCAGAGTTCCTTGTTTCAGAGGGTGGCTCCCTTCCCCAGGATATCTCTGCACTCTGCTTCATGTTCAAGAATATCAGTTCCTTAAGTTATCCTTGCCCACCAACACAACTGGTACAAACAATACTTTGTTCACTATTCTTTGTCTTGTCAGGATACCTGGTGTACTCCCCTGCCAGGCTTTCTCTCTCTTCCAAATGTGTTTGCATAGTCTTTTGCCAGTCGTGAGGTATTTCCTTCTCAGGACCGCCTTGGATACTTGTATAATATACACTGTTTAACTTGACACGGCCTGGTACACTTTCCTGCCAGGGTGTTTTTGTAGGAACACTCTTGCAAGTTGCATTTGCTGTGTATACTGTCCTGCCAGGGTTTACTATGTTCGCACATTCTCTTGCCAGTCCTGATCTGTATATCCTTCTCAGGACCTCCTTGGATGCTGATATAATAGCCACTGCCTCGTATACTCCCCTGCCAGGACATCCCCATGTGTGCTGTACACACACTCGTGAACATATACATTTTTTTATACTGGTCTAATCTTCCTTGCCTGGTGCACTATCCTGCCAGGGCTTTTCACACAAATGTAATACATTCAAAAACTTGATAGCTTCTTTTGGATATTTCGTTACACCGTTTTATGAGTATTTCCCTTGCTCCTTCTTTCTCATTTGCTTTTCTGCATACTTCCTTATGCTTTCTTATGAGTATTTCTCTTGCTCATTCTTTCTCATTCACTTTAATTGTGTTGGTTGTATTTTGCCAAGCTTTCCGACATGCCCCAGGGTCCCTGTGTCCCTTAGGTGGGCTCACTGGCTTTGCCTGCCATATGTCTGTTCTCCTGCTTCATGCCTGGGGTGGTTGGGTGGCATTCTGCCTTCTGCACTGTTTCATGGCTTCTCGCAGCCCCTGCCTTACAGTTCCACATTTTACCAGCTTCAGTTCAGTGGAGGCTGCCTTGTAATACCGGCATATGCCAAGATGGTCCCTGTCTGCACCTGGCATTTGTGCCACGTACGTTCACCTGCAGTCTGCTTTCCTTCTCATCTTCGGAAAGCCGATGTGCTCCACGGACACCGCTCCAGCCTCCCAGTCTCACACTCTGGATCAAGAGAGGTTGCATTCTCCATCCAGCGGGGTTGACTCTTTCTCAGCTGTTATGCTGGTTTAAATCTCCCGGCTTCAGGTTGACGTGCCCAAACCCCAGAGTGCAGTGTGTGCTTTGGTCTCTCAGTAATCCTCATTACTCAGTGAATCTTTCTCATCCCTGTGTTCTTGGGTTCATTGTACTGGTAATTTGGTTTTAACAAATTAGTGTTAAACTCTGGAAGAGTGTTTGGAATGGTGTTCAAAGGCCCATCATATTTGATGAACATAGTGAGTCAAAGAGAATGGGCTCAGTGTCTTTCCCAGGTGGCTGATGGGAGATATGACAGCAGCCATCAATGCATGGGGAATGGCTGCAGTATTTTCTAAAGAGACAGGGGATGCCATGGCTCATCCAATGAAGTCATGACAGCCTTCTGAGGGCTACTTCTCCATGTGGTCCTGCTTCATATAGCCACCCCCAGGGTCAGGATCAAGTAGCGGCTGCCGTCCTCTGGCCACGTGGGGAGAGGCCACCGCTGGGAAAGGAGGGGTGACTCCATCGGATTTTTCACAGGAGAGATTTGTCCCATTTGGAAAGCAGAGGAGATAGTACCATGTGAGAGACAGGAGTGGATATTCAGCCAGTGGGGAACAGGGGTGGTGATGCAATTGGATGCGCTTTGAGGTGGGCACGCGTCGACCAGGAAGTGTAAAGGAATTCACCCCCGGTCAGGCCCGCCATACTCCAAAATGTATTGTCTTAATTAAGACTGACAAGTGTATTAACATCATAAACTACTAAGGGTTGTACCAATTTGTGTAGGCACTAAGACCTTCTTAGTTGAAAGTGTTAGGAAGTGACTTACTCATCAATTACTATTAGTATAAGTCATTCATAGTTCACAAACAGCTGCCATTATTGAGAGAAAAGAAAAAGAATGCCGACTGCAAGTCCACGAGCTTTATCCATCTGGGCTTTATCAAGGCAAGAAATCAAATTGATAATGATATTATTTCTAATCAGAATCCCAATACCAGGCTGAGCATAGGCGATGCTGTCAATTTAGGGGCAAGTCTGTAGAACAGGCTGGCTCCCACACACATTGCAGTAAGTTAGCTAAAGTTGTTCCATTCATGACCTTTTAGTTTGGAAAGGGTTGGTTGCTGCACGCATGGCAGTTAGTTGATTAAAGTCGACTTTAATTAAAGTCGTTCCAAAAGGAATGCATTGCTTTTGACTAATGTGCTAGAATGCAGGAACTATATCATTATCTCTTTGATTTCTTGCCTTGATAAAGCCCAGATGGGCGAAACTCGTGGCCATGCAGTTGGCATTCTTTTTCTTTCCTGTCAGTAACAGCAGCTGTTTGTGATTGTGAATGACTTATACTTACCAAAGTAATTGATGTTTAATTTATTATAAGTCACTTTCTAACACTTTCCTCTAAGAAGGTCTTAGTGCCTATGGAAATTGGTACAATGCTTCGTAGTTTATGATGTTAAAAAACGTATCAAATCTCAATTAAGACAATACAGTTTTGAGTATGTGAATTCCTTTACGCTCACCTTTAGGAACCCGTAGCTCTTGCTTGTGTGCTACCCACTCTGCAGTTGATGCTCCATAACAACCCTGATTGTTTTGACAGGCGGAGCCCCATGTTCACCATCCAGGATGTGTGCGGCTGTTGTTTTGGCAGTGAAGGTAATGAGGGCGCCTGTGTCGATGGAGAGTAAGGAGTCCCAAGTCTTGGAATGTTCGGGAGCCGGGGTGGGAGTGACAGTGCAGAGGGGTGGGCTTGCCTGACGTGTGTTTTGGGGTTGAGATAGTCCATGAGGGAGTTGCATACTGCAGTGGATGGGGGTGTGGAAGGTGTGGGTGGTGGATGAAGATGGATTGGACAATGTTGAATGGTTTGTGTGTGCAACTGGTGGTGGTTTGGAGTTCTTGGAGGTCATGGGTGGCTTCAACATTGCATTTGCCTGTTTTTTATGTGTTGCAGCAGAGTAGGAGTGGTGTTCTGGTGGCGGGCAAGGGTTCTTTTGAAAGACTCTGTCCAGGTGTCTGGCCTGCATCTCTTGATAGTGCCCAATCCTTGCATGGATTGGAGCTGTTCTTAGCTCGTCAGATCAACAAATCGGTATCATCGGCACTGAGTTTGAATTCTAGGTCACATTTGTCGATCTGAAATGCTACAGGTCTTAGCTAGGGACTGAAAAGCCATGTTGAGTGCATGTTTTGTTTTGGTAGTAAGGAGATGAGCATTCGGGGCACCCCAGAGGTTTGGGGTGTTAGGTTTGATAGTAAGATTTTGATCGTCACATGAGCAGAGAGATCCTTGAGTAAGGAAGCGATTCGATCTGAGGCCCCTCTAAGGACTTGGTGGTGATTAGGATTGGTTACCGGCCTTAATTGCATTGTTTAGATCCTGTATCTGAGCCAGACAAGCCTTGCAGGGAAAGTGGGAGCTTCAGACAGGCCGGTGCCTCTGGAAAGCTGGAGGAGCGGGCTAAAGGTCAGTCCCCTATCGGGCGTTGCCTCTAATTTCTTCATAATGCGTCTTATCCTAGCCTGTGGGGGAGGGTGCATTCTTGCTATTTCTGCCTGTTCTTGGACTTCCTCCAATATTAATAATTCATGACTTTCCGGAAAGAATGAGAACTTTCACCCCGAAACACCAGTGAGTGCGCACTTTCATCAGCAAAGAAGGAAGTCATAGCTGATTGAACTCTCTCGAGCCTCATTACAAGTGCGGCGGAGTGGGAAAGAATTGGCGGTAACGGAATTACTGCCAATATTCCCGCTCTGCCTTACTACGAGTGTGGCACTGGAGTGGAGGATTTACCTCCAGCATTGTCCTGGAGCTAAATCCTTCCACTCTCTGCCAGAAAATCGGCAAAATCATGAAAATCGGTAGAATTACCACGGCAGAATTACTGCCACATTAATTCCACAAAAAAAGCCCCATAGAGTCCGATGGACATAAATAAAATGGGGATTTATACCGCCACCACCACTTGCAATCCGGGGGTAATTCCACTGGGCCAAGTGGTGGTAATGGCAATTTAGTTGGACGGTATTCTGGCAGCTTTACCGCCAGAAAACTGCCCACTCATAACAAGGCTATCTGTCTGGCCCTGATTTAGACATAAGTTATCAAATGAGGCAACAGTTGACGGTGCTCCGCTGTGACAATGGGAATAGGTGGAAGCGTGTAGGTACAGACAGTGTCATGCCATACACTGGAACAATGGGAATAACTGGAAGCGTGTAGGTACAGACGGGGTTGTGCCATACACTGTAACAACAGGAATAACTGGAAGCGTGTAGGTACGGATAGTGTCATGCAATACACTGGAACAATGGGAATATCTGGAAGCGTGTAGGTATAGACAGTGTCATGCCGTACATTGGAACAATGGGAATAACTGGAAGCGTGTAGGTACAGACAGTGTCATGCCGTACACTGGAACAATGGAAATAACTGTAAGCGTGTAGGTAATAACTGGAAGCGTGTAGGTACAGACAGTGTCATGCCATACACTGGAACAATGGGAATAACTGGAAGCGTGTAGGTACAGACGGGGTTGTGCCATACACTGTAACAACAGGAATAACTGGAAGCGTATAGGTACGGATAGTGTCATGCAATACACTGGAACAATGGGAATATCTGGAAGCGTGTAGGTATAGACAGTGTCATGCCGTACATTGGAACAATGGGAATAACTGGAAGCGTGTAGGTACAGACAGTGTCATGCCGTACACTGGAACAATGGAAATAACTGTAAGCGTGTAGGTAATAACTGGAAGCGTGTAGGTACAGACAGTGTCATGCCATACACTGGAACAATGGGAATAACTGGAAGCGTGTAGGTACAGACGGGGTTGTGCCATACACTGTAACAACAGGAATAACTGGAAGCGTGTAGGTACGGATAGTGTCATGCAATACACTGGAACAATGGGAATATCTGGAAGCGTGTAGGTATAGACAGTGTCATGCCGTACATTGGAACAATGGGAATAACTGGAAGCGTGTAGGTACAGACAGTGTCATGCCGTACACTGGAACAATGGGAATAACTGGAAGCGTGTAGGTACAGACAGTGTCATACCGTACACTGTAACAATGGGAATAACTGGAAGCGTGTAGGTTCAGACAGTGTCATGCCATACACTGTAACAATGGGAATAACTGGAAGCGTGTAGGTTCAGACAGTGTCATGCCGTACACTGGAACAATGGGAATAAATGGAAGCGTGTAGGTACAGACAGTGTCATGCCGTACACTGGAACAATGGGAATAAATGGAAGCGTGTAGGTACAGACAGTGTCATGCCGTACACTGGAACAATGGGAATAACTGGAAGCGTGTAGGTACAGTCAGTGTCATGCCGTACACTGGAACAATGGGAATAACTGTAAGTGTGTAGGTACAGATAGTGTCATGCCGTACACTGGAACAATGGGAATAACTGGAAGCGTGTAGGTACAGACAGTGTCATGTCGTACACTGGAACAATGGGAATAACTGGAAGCGTGTAGGTACAGTGAGTGTCATGCCGTACACTGGAACAATGGAAATAACTGTAAGTGTGTAGGTACAGACAGTGTCATGCCGTACACTGGAACAATGGGAATAACTGGAAGCGTGTAGGCACAGACGGTGTCATAGCATACAATGGAACAACAGGAATAACTGGAAGTGTGTAGGTACAAACGGTGTCATGCCATTCACTGGAACAATGGGAATAACTGGAAGCGTGTAGGTACAGACGGGGTTGTGCCATACACTGTAACAACAGGAATAACTGGAAGCGTGTAGGTATAGACAGTGTCATGCCGTACATTGGAACAATGGGAATAACTGGAAGCGTGTTGGTACAGACAGTGTCATGCCATACACTGGAACAATGGGAATAACTGGAAGCGTGTTGGTACAGACAGTGTCATGCCATACAATGGAACAATGGGAATCAATGGAAGCGTGTAGGTACAGACAGTGGCCCTCATTACGACCCTGGCGGAAAGTGACTGACCGGAGCGCCACAGCGTAAATAGCGTTTCCGCCATTGCACGAAGGAGCAAAGTGCGGCCCATTCCGACCCATCGGGCACGAGCACCACGCCACGGCGGAAGTGCAAAGTCCGCGATGGCGGAAATGACCCCAAAACGGCCCACACCGCCGCCGTACGGCGCCCTAGGTGCAATACCGCCACCCCTCTTAGCGGTCACCGCAGTGTGCGCCTACCGGAAAGTACGGTGACCGGAAATATACGGAAACGGAAGTTAAAACATGGGCCCGGAACGGGAAACATCCCGGCGTACACCTATAAAAACACTAAAACCACACAACCACTAAAATCACTACCCTGAAACACACCCCAACCCGTCAACCACCCTAGCGAAACCAAGAAAAATGGGAAAAGTAGCGAAGAAAGCGTGTGACCGCAAGCGGCAGGTCCACTTCTCCCGTGAGGAACTCACCGTGCTAACAGAGACCCTCCAGGAGAATGCTGCCGTCGTCTTCTGCACGCAAATGACCAGGACGGCACTTGCAAACAAGAAGGCCACATGGGCTCTGGTGGCACAGCGGGTAAGTGCGGTGGGGACCGCACCCCGCACCCCACAGCAATGCCGCAAGCGATGGGACGACCTGCGGATACGCGTCCGCAGCATACTCTCTGCCAACCGCAACATTGCCACAGCCACCGGGGGAGGTCCTGAATCACCCATCAAGTTGACCCCCTGGGAAGAAATCTGTGCCTCCACCATCGGAATGGAGAGCATAGAGGGAGTCGGAGGGATGGAGAAAGGAGTGCAGACATCCGAAGATTCAGGTAGGTGGGCCAGATAAAACAATGCCAAATCCACACAGTCCATCCATGTGAAGTACCATGCGTCCACATAGTGCAACAGAAACACATGTCCAGGAGAACGTCCACACTCATCGGCCTGATAGCGCACGTTAAAACCCACAATAAATACATAAATAATTAAAAACCCCTAATACACGCACTACACGTGCAGCAGGCACACCCTAACTGCAGGCTGCCAAACAACTGCACCCTCACTCCACACACAAATCAAAGCACCTCCAAGGCCCCGACCCAAATCACCCTCAGGTACCACCCCAAAGCATGTGATACAATGCCATTCCAATTCCCACAGACCCATCAATAACCCTCGCCCTCCTTTACTCCACCACAGGGTCCGATCCAAACGACGAGCTACAGGACACCCCTACCAGCACACCTGCAAAGAGGGCCAAGACCAACGGCCAGAGACCCTCCACCTCAGCTGCACGCATCAAGACACGGCAGCAGCACAAATCAGGTGGCAGCACAGAGGAGGGAACATCAACAGGCACCCCAGCAGCCAGCATGCCCACAACACCACCACCACAGGTCCCCCCAATGGATGCCACAGAAGGCACTGCCTCTGGTGGCAGCAGCACCATAGGTGACACCCCATTGATGGCAGCATGCTCGGACACAGAAAACGGGGATGCCGAAGTCAGATCCATCCATGACCTGTCCCAATCCCCCTGTCTGTCCCATCCCGTACAACATGAGGATACCACGCAGGGGCACCCACAAGACGACGACTGGCCATCCCCCACAAGCCCTGTGGCAAGGCAACATGAGGACAACAGCCCCTCTGTGACACCCCCGCAAATGGCCATGGCCCAGCAGAGGAAACAGTCCCTCGACCAGTTGATCGAACAACAGCAGCAACTGGCCACACTCCTCAAGGACCATGCCGATGAATGTGGGGGCACTAAGGCAGACATAGAAAACATCAACTGAGACACTTAGGGCAGAAATGGAGAGAGGTACAGAGACGCTAAGGGCACAAATGGAGAGAAGCACCGAGAGCCTGAGGGGGGAACTGCATGCGACGTCCAAAGACGTATGTGCCGAACTTGCCGCAGTGCGCCGTGTGCTCACTGAGCTCTCGCAAACCCTTAGGGACATGCATGGACGTGAGCAGGCAGACACATCATCCGTTGCAAGTTCCGTCCAGGGCAGCCCCCAACGTAGATCTGGAAGGAACCTGCGCTCCACAGGCAGGGGTGCCCCTGATACCCGCAGAGGGGGCTTGCAATAGCGACAGCCCACTGACAATGAGCATCTTTGGACACTGGTGTTTGGGGGGGAGGTAGGAGGGTGGAGGGGGTGTGTTGGGCTCACTTGGGCGCGGGTCGATAGGGTGTTCTACATGACATCACATATGCCATAAAAAGTGCACGATAAACCAATGAGATGTGTGGACATTGATCTTTGTGTACTAGGCCATCATAGGCGTACAGTCCATATTGTGCATGTCCCAGACACACGCAGTGCCACGAGTCCCGTGTCCATGTATCAGCCACCAGGCGTGAGTGCTAGAAGCATACATCAATGAGATGCTGACGAATGTCACGGGCCTCCGGTGCCTCGCAGACTCCATGAGGTGCTGCCACATCCCCACCCTCATCATGACCATCATCAGGTGCTTGCAGTTCTGCGTCAGGGGGCATGGGCACATTTCTACGTACGCACATGTTGTGGAGCATGACACATGCCATCACCATCTTTGCAACCTTCTCATGGCGGTACAGGAGTGCCCCGCCAGACCTGCTGAGGCAGCGGAAACGACCCTTCAGTAGGCCGAATGCCTGTTCTATGACTACACGGGTACGTGAGTGGGCATGGTTGTAGTCCTCCTCATGCTGGTCCCGTGGGTTCCGGACTGGTGTGAGGAGCCATCTCTTCAGTGGATATCCAGCATCACCTGTATGTGGACGAGAAACGTATGATTTGGAATGCCATTGATACGTACGCACACCCCCCCCCCCTTCCTGCCAGGTCATTGCCAATTCACATACCCCACATCATCATGCATGAAATGAGACTCACCGAGTAGCCAGGATCTGTTCCCTGCGTGTCGCTCCATGTAGCGTGGTATTGTAGAGTTCCTCAAGACCATAGAATCATGGGTTGATCCAGGGAATCGGGCACAACAATGTGTAATGATCCTGTTGGAGTCACACACAGTCGATGGCACCAAGGCAACCCGGTATGCCGGCAAGTGCATGGAATCCCACTTTTGTGTTGGTAATTTCCTGCTCCGAGCGTGGTAGAGAGATGTAGTCGTCTGCGTGCTGCAGGAGGGCATCGAGCACTTGCAATAGTGTCCGTGAGAACAGTGGCTGATAAATGCCATGCAACTGTCCGACTGTGTGCTGGTAGGTGCCTGTGGCCAGGAAGTGGAGTACAGACACCACCTTCAGTAGGGGTGGGATGGCGGTTGGGCTATCTATCATGCTGACAAGGTCAGCCTGTGTCATGTCCACAATGGCGGCTATGGTGTCCCGGTCCAGACGGTAGAGGGTGTGGATCTGCTCATCAGTGAGGTTGAACGGATGTGCTCGGAGGCGTGGGATTGCGGGCTGCCTGCGTGGTGGTAGTGGCTGTGCTGGTGGGCCTTGCTGGCCCTGCCTTGGCCTCCTCCTCCTCCTGCGTCTCCTCCGTGCGGCTGGTTGTAGTTGGTGTTCGTCTTCTTCTTGGAGTTGGAGCACTTGCAGTGCTATCAGGTCCCCCAGGGCCAACATCGCGAGTCCTGCCGGTAGCATTTCGGTGTGGTTGTGGGAGGAGACTGGCTGTGCAATTTATGTGTTTTCAGGCTGTATGGCCTCCACCTGTGTTGATTAATTCCACCTGTGCAAACTGCTCTCCCCTTTGGCCGAGCACGTCCCGCGCACAACGCTGCAATTCGGGGAATGGTATCTTGCTATTGCAATCATGTATTTGTACCCGATGGCCGTGTAAGATTGGTTGATATGTTCATTCTGCTGTGGTCCCATTGTTTGCCATACTATCTGTGCAGTCGCGAACAGACTTGTGAAGGGTCAGTGGAACGTAGTACTCGAGTAACGGTGGGCACTCATGCATCACTGTACCGAGTTGCAACGACGGGCGGGGCGTCCCATTTGTGGGTGAAGGCAGTTGCCATTTTCACACACAGCCGCACTCGATGGAATAATTAGTGATTTCAAACGGCCACAGATGCCTTTTCGACGTGATGTTGCAAATGAGGAATTCGAAGGGCGGCGCTTTCGGTTTCCAGCTAGCGGCGAGGAGATGCCCACAGGTCTGACTGCAAATATAACGTTCTATTGTTCAATGTCCTTGAGACAGGGCCCATGGCGAGGAAGCAATGATTGATATGAATAGTTTGGGATGCGCAATAGCTACGTGGGCGATGAGACCGGCCGTTCCCAAATACATGTTACTTCACAACACTGGAATTACGGGCTGGGGCACTGTGGATTTTGCAGGCTGCATAACGCACGGACTCAATGGATGTTTCTAATGTTATGTGAGTAATTATTCAGGCGTTTTGATCCCGGGATGAGGGAATGATGAATGGATGCATGGGCAGGTGATTTGATACAGGGTTTGCCATGTACAGGGCTTCTTGGGATGTATCCGCCTCCCCTACGCTATGTGATGCAGGGCTGCCATAGTGGGACCATCGTCTATCTGGCCTTTTTGAGCCCTCTCTGTCTCGACGCGCCCTCAGACACTTGTGTCCATGCACGTTAACATTCCCATCTGATGGATTCTGTTTTGACAGACGCATGCACAGGTACACTCGTTTGTGATGGTGTTTGCACCTCGATATAGATGGTTATGAGTCGCAAGTGGTTTTGGGGTGGTGATGATCCTTTTGAGTGGGCTAGCATGCATATGGCTGTGGATTTCGTGTGATCATTGAAGTGAGTTGTTCGAATGTAGTTCTGATGGCCATTCTGTTCTTTTTCTTTTCTTTTGGTTGACAGGTATCTCCTCCCCTTTTGCCACTGCCATCTGTATGCCACTCCTGCAGATGGGTTTTACTCCCGACACCTGCTGCTTCGTGTTAATCAGTGGAGCAGCATTACGATCTTATGGGACGATCGCCAATGGCCCACATGCCCTTACGCAGTACTGGTGGCTCGGAGCAACATTTCGGCCTTTCAGCTGGACTAGTGCCTCCCCATTGGGACGGCCCTGCGGTTCTGTGCGCTTCCATGTTGCCTTTTCGTACGTGAATGTGGCTCTGTGTACCATGGGGGAACAGGGCGACACACAAGTAGTGGCTGGTCATTTCTTGCGGATGCAGCCCACAATGGTGATTAGTGTTTTGGAGTTCATGGCCTGATGGCTGTATGGGCTTGGTGACTTTGATGTGCATAAAATTTCTATTCTGATTTGGCCCGTGTAGCGTTTTTCTTTGCAAGTGATGTGGCATATGCCATTTTGGGGGGCGATGTATTGTGAGGAGATCTGCATTGGGTTCCAGCTTCGGGGTTTAGTTGCGTGGTACTGTACTGGGCGCGTTTGCCTACTAAGCCCGTGAGGTCAGGGATGGGGGCTGCCTATATGACCGTTTGAATGTTGTCATGCTCAGGGGCGGGGGATTGGGTTTTGTGTAACAGATGCCGGTCAGCCAGGTGGACTGGTGGGATGATGTGATTCTCGGAATATTGCTGGTCACAGGTGCCTGTGTTTGCGTGCGTTTCTTGGTGGGGGACTGTGGTCATGTCCATTGGGATGGCTTCTGTATTCGTGCCATCTGTGCCCTGCAGCTCCCATTGGCCCCTGTTGTGTTTCTTTTGTTCGTTGCCATGCATGGGTGACTTGTACATTTCAATGGTTGCATTGTGACTTCATTGCACCTACGGGGAGTTGTACTTTGTGGGCAGGGAGCGGTGTACAGGCACTCAGTGGGGCCGTTTACGGTTGATTCGCGATGCCGTACTTCTCACCATGGCGGAATGGTACATTCCGCCATGCTTGATGGCGTTAGGTACATGTCCGCTAGGGTCGGAATTGGCGTACCCTTGCGCCATGGTGGTGTTTGCGGTTTGGCATGGCGCGCGCGCGCGTGCTTGGTGCAGTTAGCGTTGGCGTTCACTACGGTGTCGCTAATGGCTTCGTACTTTGCGGTGACGGGTCATAGTCGCACCGAGCGCTATTCGATGGCGGTATTGCATTTCCGCCATCGTTTTCCGATTTCCGCAAGGGTCGTAATGAGGGCCAGTGTCATGCCATACACTGGAACAATGGGAATAACTGGAAGTGTGTAGGTAAAGACAGTGTCATACCATACAATGACACAATGGGAATAGCTCAAAGCATGTAGGTACAGATGCTGTCATGCAATACACTGGAACAATGGGAATAACTGGAAGTGTGTAGGTACAGACGGTGTCATACCATACAATGGAACAATGGGAATAGCTCAAAGCATGTAGGTACAGACGGTGTCATGCCATACACTGGAACAATGGGAATAGCTGGAAGCGTGTAGGTATAGACAGTGTCATGCCATACACTGTAACAATGGGAATAACTGGAAGCGTGTAGATACAGACAGTGTCATGCCATACACTGGAACAATGGGAATAACTGGAAGCGTGTAGGTACAGACAGTGTCATGCCATACAATGGAACAATGGGAATCAATGGAAGCGTGTAGGTACAGACAGTGTCATGCCATACACTGGAACAATGGGAATAACTGGAAGTGTGCAGGTAAAGACAGTGTCATACCATACAATGACACAATGGGAATAGCTCAAAGCATGTAGGTACAGATGCTGTCATGCAATACACTGGAACAATGGGAATAGCTGGAAGCGTGTAGGTACAGACGGTGTCATACCATACAATGGAACAATGGGAATAGCTAAAAGCATGTAGGTACAGACGGTGTCATGCCCTACACTGGAACAATGGGAATAGCTGGAAGCGTGTAGGTGTAGACAGTGGCATGCCATACACTGGAACAATGGGAATAACTGGAAGTGTGTAGGTTCAGACAGTGTCATGCCATACACTGGAACAATGGGAATAACTAGAAGCGTGTAGGTACAGACAGTGTCATGCCATACAATGGAACAATGGGAATAACTTGAAGCGTGTAGATACAGACAGTGTCATGCCGTACACTGGAACAATGGGAATAACTGGAAGCATGTAGGTACAGACGGTGTCATACTATATAATGGAACAATGGGAATAGCTCAAAACATGTAGGTACAGACAGTGCCATGCCATACACTGGAAAAATGGGAATAGCTGGGAGTTGTAGGTGCAGACGGTGTCATACCATACAATGGAACAATGGGAATAACTGGAAGCGTGTAGGTACAGACAGTGTCATGCCATACACTGGAACAATGGAAATAACTGGAAGCGTGTAGGTACAGATAGTGTCATGGTGTACACTGGAACAATGGGAATAACTGGAAGCATGTAGGTACAGCAGTGTCATGCCATACAATGGAACAATGGGAATAACTGGAAGTGTGTAGGTACAGACAGTGTCATGCCACACACTGGAACAATGGGAATAACTGGAAGCGTGTAGGTAAAGACGGTGTCATACTATACATAGGAACAATGGGAATAACTGGAAGCGTGTAGGTACAGACAGTGTCATGCCATACACTGGAACAATGGGAATAACTGGAAGCGTGTAGGTGCAGACGGTGTCCTACCATACAATGGAACAATGGGAATAGCTCAAAGCATGTAGGTACAGACGGTGTCATGCCATACACTGGAACAATGGGAATAGCTGGAAGCATGTAGGTATAGACAGTGTCATGCCATACACTGTAACAATGGGAATAACTGGAAGCGTGTAGGTACAGACAGTGTCATGCCATACACTGGAACAATGGGAATAACTGGAAGCGTGTTGGTACAGACAGTGTCATGCCATACAATGGAACAATGGGAATCAATGGAAGCGTGTAGGTACAGACAGTGTCATGCCATACACTGGAACAATGGGAATAACTGGAAGTGTGTAGGTAAAGACAGTGTCATACCATACAATGACACAATGGGAATAGCTCAAAGCATGTAGGTACAGATGCTGTCATGCAATACACTGGAACAATGGGAATAACTGGAAGTGTGTAGGTACAGACGGTGTCATACCATACAATGGAACAATGGGAATAGCTCAAAGCATGTAGGTACAGACGGTGTCATGCCATACACTGGAACAATGGGAATAGCTGGAAGCGTGTAGGTATAGACAGTGTCATGCCATACACTGTAACAATGGGAATAACTGGAAGCGTGTAGGTACAGACAGTGTCATGCCATACACTGGAACAATGGGAATAACTGGAAGCGTGTAGGTACAGACAGTGTCATGCCATACAATGGAACAATGGGAATCAATGGAAGCGTGTAGGTACAGACAGTGTCATGCCATACACTGGAACAATGGGAATAACTGGAAGTGTGCAGGTAAAGACAGTGTCATACCATACAATGACACAATGGGAATAGCTCAAAGCATGTAGGTACAGATGCTGTCATGCAATACACTGGAACAATGGGAATATCTGGAAGCGTGTAGGTACAGACGGTGTCATACCATACAATGGAACAATGGGAATAGCTAAAAGCATGTAGGTACAGACGGTGTCATGCCCTACACTGGAACAATGGGAATAGCTGGAAGCGTGTAGGTGTAGACAGTGGCATGCCATACACTGGAACAATGGGAATAACTGGAAGTGTGTAGGTTCAGACAGTGTCATGCCATACACTGGAACAATGGGAATAACTAGAAGCGTGTAGGTACAGACAGTGTCATGCCATACAATGGAACAATGGGAATAACTTGAAGCGTGTAGATACAGACAGTGTCATGCCGTACACTGGAACAATGGGAATAACTGGAAGCATGTAGGTACAGACGGTGTCATACTATATAATGGAACAATGGGAATAGCTCAAAACATGTAGGTACAGACAGTGCCATGCCATACACTGGAAAAATGGGAATAGCTGGGAGTTGTAGGTGCAGACGGTGTCATACCATACAATGGAACAATGGGAATAACTGGAAGCGTGTACGTACAGACAGTGTCATGCCATACACTGGAACAATGGAAATAACTGGAAGCGTGTAGGTACAGATAGTGTCATGGTGTACACTGGAACAATGGGAATAACTGGAAGCATGTAGGTACAGCAGTGTCATGCCATACAATGGAACGATGGGAATAACTGGAAGTGTGTAGGTACAGACAGTGTCATGCCACACACTGGAACTATGGGAATAACTGGAAGCGTGTAGGTACAGACGGTGTCAAACTATACAATGGAACAATGGGAATAGCTCAAAGCATGTAGGTACAGACGGTGTCATGCCATACACTGGAACAATGGGAATAGCTGGAAGCATGTAGGTATAGACAGTGTCATGCCATACACTGTAACAATGGGAATAACTGGAAGCGTGTAGGTACAGACAGTGTCATGCCATACACTGGAACAATGGGAATAACTGGAAGCGTGTAGGTACAGACAGTGTCATGCCATACAATGGAACAATGGGAATCAATGGAAGCGTGTAGGTACAGACAGTGTCATGCCATACACTGGAACAATGGGAATAACTGGAAGTGTGTAGGTAAAGACAGTGTCATACCATACAATGACACAATGGGAATAGCTCAAAGCATGTAGGTACAGATGCTGTCATGCAATACACTGGAACAATGGGAATAGCTGGAAGCGTGTAGGTACAGACGTTGTCATACCATACAATGGAACAATGGGAATAGCTAAAAGCATGTAGGTACAGACGGTGTCATGCCCTACACTGGACCAATGGGAATAGCTGGAAGCGTGTAGGTGTAGACAGTGTCATGCCATACACTGGAACAATGGGAATAACTGGAAGTGTGTAGGTTCATACAGTGTCATGCCATACACTGGAACAATGGGAATAACTGGAAGCGTGTAGGTACAGACAGTGTCATGCCGTACACTGGAACAATGGGAATAACTGGAAGCGTGTATTTACAGACAGTGTCATGCCGTACACTGTAACAATGGGAATAACTGGAAGCGTGTAGGTTCAGACAGTGTCATGCCATTCACTGGAACAATGGGAATAACTGGAAGCTTGTAGGTACAGATGGGGTTGTGCCATACACTGTAACAACAGGAATACCTGGAAGCGTGTAGGTACGGATAGTGTCATGCAATACACTGGAACAATGGGAATATCTGGAAGCGTGTAGGTATAGACAGTGTCATGCCGTACATTGGAACAATGGGAATAACTGGAAGCGTGTAGGTACAGAGAGTGTCATGCCGTACACTGGAACAATGGGAATAACTGGAAGCGTGTAGGTACAGACAGTGTCATGCCATACAATGGAACAATGGGAATCAATGGAAGCGTGTAGGTACAGACAGTGTCATGCCATACACTGGAACAATGGGAATAACTGGAAGTGTGTAGGTAAAGACAGTGTCATACCATACAATGACACAATGGGAATAGCTCAAAGCATGTAGGTACAGATGCTGTCATGCAATACACTGGAACAATGGGAATAGCTGGAAGCGTGTAGGTACAGACGTTGTCATACCATACAATGGAACAATGGGAATAGCTAAAAGCATGTAGGTACAGACGGTGTCATGCCCTACACTGGAACAATGGGAATAGCTGGAAGCGTGTAGGTGTAGACAGTGTCATGCCATACACTGGAACAATGGGAATAACTGGAAGTGTGTAGGTTCATACAGTGTCATGCCATACACTGGAACAATGGAAATAACTGGAAGCGTGTAGGTACAGACAGTGTCATGCCGTACACTGGAACAATGGGAATAACTGGAAGCGTGTATTTACAGACAGTGTCATGCCGTACACTGTAACAATGGGAATAACTGGAAGCGTGTAGGTTCAGACAGTGTCATGCCATTCACTGGAACAATGGGAATAACTGGAAGCTTGTAGGTACAGACGGGGTTGTGCCATACACTGTAACAACAGGAATACCTGGAAGCGTGTAGGTACGGATAGTGTCATGCAATACACTGGAACAATGGGAATATCTGGAAGCGTGTAGGTATAGATAGTGTCATGCCGTACATTGGAACAATGGGAATAACTGGAAGCGTGTAGGTACAGACAGTGTCATGCCGTACACTGGAACAATGGGAATAACTGGAAGCGTGTAGGTACAGACAGTGTCATGCCGTACACTGTAACAATGGGAATAACTGGAAGCGTGTAGGTTCAGACAGTGTCATGCCATACACTGGAACAATGGGAATAACTGGAAGTGTGTAGGTACAGACAGTGTCATGCCATACACTGGAACAATGGGAATAAATGGAAGTGTTTAGGTACAGACAGTGTCATGCCGTACACTGGAACAATGGGAATAACTGGAAGTGTGTAGGTACAGTCAGTGTCATGCCATACAATGGAACAATGGGAATAGCTCAAAGCATGTAGGTACAGACGGTGTCATGCCATACACTGGAACAATGGGAATAGCTGGAAGCGTGTAGGTATAGACAGTGTCATGCCATACACTGTAACAATGGGAATAACTGGAAGTGTGTAGGTACAGACAGTGTCATGCCATACACTGGAACAATGGGAATAACTGGAAGCGTGTAGGTACAGACAGTGTCATGCCATACAATGGAACAATGGGAATCAATGGAAGCGTGTAGGTACAGACAGTGTCATGCCATACACTGGAACAATGGGAATAACTGGAAGTGTGTAGGTAAAGGCAGTGTCATACCATACAATGACACAATGGGAATATCTCAAAGCATGTAGGTACAGATGCTGTCATGCAATACACTGGAACAATGGGAATAGCTGGAAGCGTGTAGGTACAGACGGTGTCATACCATACAATGGAACAATGGGAATAGCTAAAAGCATGTAGGTACAGACGGTGTCATGCCCTACACTGGAACAATGGGAATAGCTGGAAGCGTGTAGGTGTAGACAGTGGCATGCCATACACTGGAACAATGGGAATAACTGGAAGTGTGTAGGTTCAGACAGTGTCATGCCATACACTGGAACAATGGGAATAACTAGAAGCGTGTAGGTATAGACAGTGTCATGCCATACAATGGAACAATGGGAATAACTTGAAGCGTGTAGATACAGACAGTGTCATGCCGTACACTGGAACAATCGGAATAACTGGAAGCATGTAGGTACAAACGGTGTCATACTATATAATGGAACAATGGGAATAGCTCAAAACATGTAGGTATAGACAGTGTCATGCCATACACTGGAACAATGGGAATAGCTGGGAGCGTGTAGGTGCCGACGGTGTCATACCATACAATGGAACAATGGGAATAGCTCAAAGCATGTAGGTACAGATGGTGTCATGCCATACACTGGAACAATGGGAATAGCTGGAAGCGTGTAGGTACAGACGGTGTCATACCATACAATGGAACAATGGGAATAGCTCAAAGCATGTAGGTACAGACGGTGTCATGCCCTACACTGGAACAATGGGAATAGCTGGAAGAGTGTAGGTGTAGACAGTGTCATGCCATACACTGGAACAATGGGAATAACTGGAAGTGTGTAGGTTCAGACAGTGTCATGCCATACACTGGAACAATGGGAATAACTGGAAGCATGTAGGTACAGTCAGTGTCATACCATACAATGGAACAATGGGAATAACTGGAAGCATGTAGGTACAGACAGTGTCATACTATACAATGGAACAATGGGAATAGCTCAAAGCATGTAGGTGCAGATGGTGTCATACCATACAATGGAACAATGGGAATAGCTCAAAGCGTGTAGGTATAGACAGTGTCATGCCATAAACTGGAACAATGGGAATAACTGGAAGCATGTAGGTACAGACAGTGTCATGCCATACACTGGAACAATGGGAATAACTGGAAGCATGTAGGAACAGACAGTGTCATGCCATAAACTGGAACAATGGGAATAACTGGAAGCATGTAGGTACAGACAGTGTCATGCCATACAATGGAACAATGGGAATAACTGGAAGCGTGTAGGTACAGACAGTGTCATACCATACCCTGGAACAATGAGAATACCCGGGAAGCATGTACGTACAGGCGGTGTCATACTATCCAATGGAACAATGGGAATAGCTCAAAGCATGTAGGTACAGACGGTGTCATGCCAAACACTGGAACAATGGGAATAGCTAGAAGCGTGTAGTATAGGCAGTGTCATGCCATACACTGGAACAATGGGAATAACTGGAAGCGTGTAGGTACAAACAGTGTCATGCCATACACTGGAACAATGGGAATAACTGGAAGCGTGTAGGTACAGACAGTGTCATGCCATACAATGGAACAATGGGAATAACTGGAAGCTTGTAGTTACAGACAGTGTCATGCCATACAATGGAACAATGGGAATAACTGGAAGCGTGTAGGTACAGGCAGTGTCATACCATACCCTGGAACAGTCAGAATACCTGGAACATGTACGTACAGGCGGTGTCATACTATACAATGGAATAATGGGAATAACTCAAAGCATGTAGGTACAGACGGTGTCATGCCATACACTGGAACAATGGGAATAGCTGGAAGCGTGTAGGTTCAGACGGTGTCATACCATACACTGGAACAATTGTAATAGCTAAAAGCATGTAGGTACAGACGGTGTCATGCCATACACTGGAACAATGGGAATAGCTGGAAGCGTGTAGGTATAGGCAGTGTCATGCCATACACTGGAACAATGGGAATAACTGGAAGCGTGTAGGTACAGACAGTGTCATGCCATACAATGGAACGATGGGAATCAATGGAAGCGTGTAGGTACAGACAGTGTCATATCATACCCTGGAACAATACCTGGAAGCGTCTAAGTACAGACAGTGTCATACCATACACTGGAGCAATGGGAATAAATGGAAGTGTGTAGGTACAGACAGTGTCATGCCATACACGGGAACAATGGGAATAACTGGAAGCGTGTAGGTACATACAGTGTCATACCATACCCTGGAACAATGGGAATACCTGGAACCATGTAAGTACAGACAGTGTCATACCAAACACTGGAACAATGGGAATAACTGTAAGCATGTAGGTACAGATGGTGTCATGCCAAACACTGGAACAATGGGAATAACTGGAAGCGTGTAGGTACAGACGGTGTCATGCCATACACTGGAACAATGGGAATAACTGGAAGCGTGTAGGTACAGACAGTGTCATGCCGTACACCGGAACAATGGGAATATCTGGAAGCATGTAGGTACAGACGGTGTCATACCATACCCTGGAACAATGGGAATACCTGGAAGCGTATAAGTACAGACTGTGTCATACCATACAATGGAACAATGGGAATAACTGGAAGCGTGTAGGTACAGACAGTGTCATGCCATACACTAGAACAATGCGAATAACTCGAAGCGTGTAGGTACAGACAGTGTCATGCCATACAATGGAACAATTGGAATAACTGGAAGCGTGTAGGTACAGACAGTGTCATGCCATACATAGGAACAATGGGAATAAGTGGAAGCGTGTAGGTACAGACAGTGTCATGCCATACACTGGAACAATGGGAATAACTGGATGCGTGTAGGTACAGACAGCGTCATACTATACAATGGAACAATGGGAATAGCTGGAAGCGTGTAGGTATAGACAGTGTCATGCCATACACTGGAACAATGGAAATAACTGGAAGCGTGTAGGTACAGATAGTGTCATGGTGTACACTGGAACAATGGGAATAACTGGAAGCATGTAGGTACAGCAGTGTCATGCCATACAATGGAACGATGGGAATAACTGGAAGCGTGTAGGTACAGACGGTGTCATACTATACAATGGAACAATGGGAATAGCTAAAAGCATGTAGGTACAGACGGTGTCATGCCATACACTAGAACAATGGGAATAGCTGGAAGCGTGTAGGTACAGACAGTGTCATACCATACAATGGAACAATGGGAATAGCTCAAAGCATGTAGGTACAGACAGTGTCATGCCATACACTGGAACAATGGGAATAGCTGGAAGCGTGTAGGTATAGACAGTGTCATGCCATACACTGGAACAATTGTAATAACTGGAAGCGTGTAGGTACATACAGTGTCATGCCATACAGTGGAACAATGGGAATAGCTGGAAGCGTGTAGGTACAGACAGTGTCATGCCATAAAATGGAACAATGGGAATAACTGGAAGCGTGTAGGTACAGACGTTGTCATACCATACCCTGGAACAATGGGAATACCTGGAAGCATGTAAGTACAGATGGTGTCATACCATACACTGGAACAATGGGAATATCTGGAAGCGTGTAGGTACAGACAGTGTCATGCTATACACTGGAACAATGGGAATAACTGGAAGCATGTTGGTACAGACGGTGTCATACCATACCCTAGAACAATCGGAATACCTGGAAGCGTGTAAGTACAGACGGTGTCATACCAAACACTGGAACAATGGAAATAACTGGAAGCGTGTAGGTACAGATAGTGTCATGGTGTACACTGGAACAATGGGAATAACTGGAAGCATGTAGGTACAGCAGTGTCATGCCATACAATGGAACGATGGGAATAACTGGAAGTGTGTAGGTACAGACAGTGTCATGCCACACACTGGAACAATGGGAATAACTGGAAGCGTGTAGGTACAGACGGTGTCATACTATACAATGGAACAATGGGAATAGCTAAAAGCATGTAGGTACAGACGGTGTCATGCCATACACTAGAACAATGGGAATAGCTGGAAGCGTGTAGGTACAGACAGTTTCATACCATACAATGGAACAATGGGAATAGCTCAAAGCATGTAGGTACAGACAGTGTCATGCCATACACTGGAACAATGGGAATAGCTGGAAGCGTGTAGGTATAGACAGTGTCATGCCATACACTGGAACAATTGTAATAACTGGAAGCGTGTAGGTACAGACAGTGTCATGCCATACAGTGGAACAATGGGAATAGCTGGAAGCGTGTAGGTACAGACAGTGTCATGCCATAAAATGGAACAATGGGAATAACTGGAAGCGTGTAGGTACAGACGTTGTCATACCATACCCTGGAACAATGGGAATACCTGGAAGCGTGTAAGTACAGATGGTGTCATACCATACACTGGAACAATGGGAATATCTGGAAGCTTGTAGGTACAGACAGTGTCATGCTATACACTGGAACAATGGGAATAACTGGAAGCGTGTTGGTACAGATGGTGTCATACCATACCCTAGAACAATCGGAATACCTGGAAGCGTGTAAGTACAGACGGTGTCATACCAAACACTGGAACAATGGGAATAACTGTAAGCATGTAGGTACAGGCGGTGTCATGCCAAACACTGGAACAATGGGAAAAACTGGAAGTGTCTAGGTGCAGATGGTGTCATGCCGTACACTGGAGCAATGGGAATAACTGGAAGCGTGTAGGTACAGACAGTGTTATGCCGTACACTGGAACAATGGGAATAACTGGAAGCGTGTAGATACAGACGTTGTAATTCCGTACAATAGAACAATGGGAATAACTGGAAGCGTGTAGGTACAGACGGTGTCATGCCACACACTGGAACAATGGGAATAACTGGAAGCGTGTAGGTACAGACAGTTTCATGCCATACATAGGAACAATGGGAATGGCTGGAAGCGTGTAGGTACAGACGGTGTCATGCCGTACAATGGAACAATGGGAATAGCTGGAAGCGTGTAGGTATAGACAGTGTCATGCCATACACTGGAACAATTGTAATAACTGGAAGCGTGTAGGTACAGACAGTGTCATGCCATACAGTGGAACAATGGGAATAGCTGGAAGCGTGTAGGTACAGACAGTGTCATGCCATAAAATGGAACAATGGGAATAACTGGAAGCGTGTAGGTACAGACGTTGTCATACCATACCCTGGAACAATGGGAATACCTGGAAGCGTGTAAGTACAGATGGTGTCATACCATACACTGGAACAATGGGAATATCTGGAAGCGTGTAGGTACAGACAGTGTCATGCTATACACTGGAACAATGGGAATAACTGGAAGCGTGTTGGTACAGACGGTGTCATATCATACCCTAGAACAATCGGAATACCTGGAAGCGTGTAAGTACAGACGGTGTCATACCAAACACTGGAACAATGGGAATAACTGTAAGCATGTAGGTACAGGCGGTGTCATGCCAAACACTGGAACAATGGGAAAAACTGGAAGCGTCTAGGTGCAGATGGTGTCATGCCGTACACTGGAGCAATGGGAATAACTGGAAGCGTGTAGGTACAGACAGTGTTATGCCGTACACTGCAACAATGGGAATAACTGGAAGCGTGTAGATACAGACGTTGTAATTCCGTACAATAGAACAATGGGAATAACTGGAAGCGTGTAGGTACAGACGGTGTCATGCCACACACTGGAACAATGGGAATAACTGGAAGCGTGTAGGTACAGACAGTTTCATGCCATACATAGGAACAATGGGAATGGCTGGAAGCGTGTAGGTACAGACGGTGTCATGCCGTACAATGGAACAATGGGAATAGCTGGAAGCGTGTAGGTATAGACAGTGTCATGCCATACACTGGAACAATTGTAATAACTGGAAGCGTGTAGGTACAGACGTTGTCATACCATACCCTGGAACAATGGGAATACCTGGAAGCGTGTAAGTACAGATGGTGTCATACCATACACTGGAACAATGGGAATAACTGGAAGCGTGTTGGTACAGACGGTGTCATACCATACCCTAGAACAATCGGAATACCTGGAAGCGTGTAAGTACAGACGGTGTCATACCAAACACTGGAACAATGGGAATAACTGTAAGCATGTAGGTACAGGCGGTGTCATGCCAAACACTGGAACAATGGGAAAAACTGGAAGCGTCTAGGTGCAGATGGTGTCATGCCGTACACTGGAGCAATGGGAATAACTGGAAGCGTGTAGGTACAGACAGTGTTATGCCGTACACTGGAACAATGGGAATAACTGGAAGCGTGTAGGTACAGACAGTGTTATGCCGTACACTGGAACAATGGGAATAACTGGAAGCGTGTAGATACAGACGTTGTAATTCCGTACAATAGAACAATGGGAATAACTGGAAGCGTGTAGGTACAGATGGTCTAGGTACAGTGTCAGACAGTGTCATGCCTGGTGTCATGCCCAGAGTCATACCAAGCAAATGTCCTATTATATCATTGATCAATTACTTCGCCTCACAGCGTTCTAAAAAAGTGTTGCAAATGCCTGGAGGTTTTGAACATTTTTTTTAAATCCACGTTTTAAGTGGAAGAAATTCCAGTGAGAAAAATGTGTTTCAGAAAACAATCCTATATGTGTTTCACCCTACAAAAAGTACTTCTTCAGGGCTTTACGTGAAACCAGTGCAGTGTCTCAATCGCACCGGTTTTCTGTGTTCGCCGTTTCTCAAGTGGTGGCATGCATGCCAGTTGAGAAACGGGCAAACACAGTGGATGATTGCTACTAAAACATGGAGTATGCACCTGTAACGTGGGGGCTGGGCATTACCAACAGTAATGGCCCACCCCTCGGTCTGTAAGCCTTCATTAGTGCTCCAGATAAAAGTCGGAGGAATCAAGGAAGAACCACTCCTTTAAATCAAAATAGTGTTAATGTCATGATGGGTTTTACCAACAAAGGTGTGGGGGCGGGGGTGCGGGGGGCTTGGCCTGTAAAGTATGTTGTTCTGTGTTTACTCTGTAGTTACTTGACAACTTGTCTATCTATCTCACCCTCACCCTGACAGTATTTCAAACCCTAACCTTCATTTTACGCTTTACCATAACCAAATAGCCTGAAGCTAACGATGGGGGTTGGGGGGCGGCGGAGGGGGTAGCTCAGGGATAAGGCACTCGCCTTGGGAACAATATGACGCCCTGCAACATAGGCTTCATACGGAGTCCTGCTCGCGGAAGTTGGGTGAGTGTGGCACTAAGCTAGCTATAACTGAACAATAAAAAAAGCCAAACCCTAAACATAACCCTGATGCTTACCCTTAGCCATAACTGTAAGCTACCCCTCACCCTACCCACTACTCTACGCATTCCCACACCCATCACCTGTATAATATCAGCCTATATACTGAGAACAAAAGTATCTATTTCCCTAACCCTATTCTTATGCGTTACCATAACTGTATACACACACGCCGAAATCTAACCCTAACCTACACCCAGTACCTTAAACTGTAACTCTAATTATAGGTCAAACAATAGCGCCTAACCTTAACCCTAACTCTGTCCCTAACCAGAATCCTAACCACAAACTCAACCACAACGCAATCAGAAAACTCCAACCCCATCCTTCATTTTTATCCCATCCCTGACGCTTACACACACCCAGACACTACATCTTCCCATAACTTTACTTTTACAACCTGATTCATGGAATTATTTGCGTGAAAAACGCAGATTTGCACGTCTTTCTTCCCGAAAATCCACATACTTCAAACAGGGATTTTCTGGCAGAAAGGCGCGCACAACTGCGGTTTTCGCGCAAATAATTCCATGAATCAGGCAGTTCATGTTACCCCACCTCTGGAGAATTCCCAGTAGGCTTCTGCACCCTGGGCAGGGGTGGACTGGACTATCGGGAACTCTGGAGATTTACCGGTAGGTCCTCTACACACTGGGCAGTGGTGGACTGGCCTATGGGGAACTCTGGAGAGCTCCCAGTAGGGCCTCTACACACTGGGCAGTGGTGGACTGGCCTATGGGGAACTCTGGAGAGCTCCCAGTAGGGCCTCTACACACTGGGCAGTGGTGGACTGCCCTATGGGAAACTCTGGAGAGTTCCCAGTAGGGCCTCTACACACTGGCCAGGGGTGGACTGGCCTATGGAGCTCTGGAGATTTCCCAGTAGGCCATACTGGGAAACCTCCAGAGTTCCCTGCAGGGCAGTCCAGCCCTACCCAGTGTTCAGGGGCCTGGAGGGAAATCTCCAGATTGCCCTGTAGGCCAGTCCAACCCTGCATGTATCCCCACTTCAACTCTGTGTTATGTGCCCTTCTGTCCTTGCTTTCTGTGTACCCCCTTTGGTGTGTCCAGCCCCCCCCCCCCCTCTGCACAGCACTCATTTGCTTCACAGCTGGGTTCATGCTTTATAAATCCCGTACACACACAGAGACACACATACAACCATTTCTCTAAGCAGCTTCCTCAAGTCCTTCTTCCTTTTCATCCCCATCGCCTTCCTCTCAGCTTCCTTAATTGTGATACCATCTTTACCCCTCTGTCTTCTCCCAATATCTCTTACATCTCTCCTTTCTGTCAATAGCGCTCTCTCTCTCTTCTCTGTTTCCCTGCTATGGTGTCTTCCTCTGGCCAGGACTCCCCCCTCTGACCTCACACCCACACCCTTATGGCCTTTTCACCCACTCCTCCCCCCCTCCCTGCCGGCCCCCAGGGCCCCTGGCTGCTGATGTTTCCTGCCATTGTCTGGCACATGCTGCAACCAGGAACAAGGTTTACTGAGAGTGCGACCAATGGTGCCACTACACTCGCTGAGCCACTCGCCCCCCCACCCCAGCTCACCCCCCAGGAATGTGGAACTTGCCTTCCTGGTCCCAGGGTGGTTTGGGGGCAGGTTTCAGTGGTTGCTGACTGCAGCACTCAGTGGCCCAGACGAGACTGTGAGACCAACGAGCAGCCATGCCCACATCTGCACGCAAACACCTGCGTCTAGACACTCCGCTCATCTGCACAACAAGCATATTCAGGTGTTGATCTCATTACAGCGTGCTACACACATGTACATACTGACACAACTTACCAGGCTACAAAAACAATGCTACCCAACAACCAAGCCACCTACACAACCAGTGCGCCTAGAAAACCAAACAATCCACGCAACCAAACCAAACACACAACCAACGGGGCTAGACAACCAAACCACGTACACAACCAATGCACATAGAAAACCTCACCATCTACACAACCAAACCACGTACACAACCAACAGACCGAGACAGCTGAACCACCCACACAACCAATGCACATAGACAACCAAACCATCTACACAACCAGGGGGCCTAGACAACCAAACAATCCAGGCAACCAAACCAACCACACAACCAACGGTGCTAGGCAACCAAACCAGGTACACAGCCAATGCACATAGAAAACCCAGCCATCTACACAACCAAACCACCCACACAACCAACAGACCGAGACAACCAAACCACCTAAACAACCAACGCACATAGAAAACCAAACCATCTACACAACCAAACCATCTACACAACCAAACCACCCACACAACCAACAGACAGAGACATCCGAACCACCCACACAACCAATGCACATAGACAGACAAACCATCTACACAACCAAACCATCTACACAACCAAACCATGTACACAACCAATGCACATAGAAAATCCCACCATCTACACAACCAAACCACCTACACAACCAAACCACCCACACAACCAACAGACCGAGACAACCAAACCACCCACACAACCAATGTACATAGAAAACCAAACCATCTACACAACCAAACCAAGAACACAACCAATGCACATAGACAACCAAACTATCTACACAACCGAACCATCCACACAACCAACGCACATAGAAAACCAAACCATCTACACAACCAAACCATCTACACAAGCAATGGGCCTAGACAACCAAACAATCTACACAACCAAACCACCCACACAACCAACAGACTAGGACTATCAAACCATCTACACAACAATGTACATAGAAAACCAAACCATCTACACAACCAACCCATCTACACAACCAATGGGCCTAGACAACCAAACAATCTAAACAACCAAACCTTATACACATGAAATGCACATAGAAAACCAAACCACCAACACAACCAACTCACATAGAAAACCAGAGCATCTACACAACCAAACCATCTACATAAGAAATGTACATAGAAAACCAAACCACCTACACAACGAAACCATCTACACAAGAAATGCACATAGAAAACCACACCACCAACACAACCAACTCACATAGAAAACCAAACCACCTACACAACCAGCTCACATAATAAAACAAACCACCTGCACAACCAACTCACAAAGAAAACCAAACCATCTACACAACCAAGGTGCTTAGACAACCAAACCATCCACACAACAAATGGGTCTAAACAACCAAACAATCTACACAACCAAACCACCCACACAATCAACAGGGCAAGACAACCAAACCATCTACACAACCAACACACATAGACAACCAAACTACCTACACAACCAACTCACTTAGAAAACCAAACAAGCTACACAACTAATGAGCCTAGACAACCAAACAATCTACACAACCAAACCATCCACACAACCAACAGACTGATACAACCAAACCATCTACACAAACAACTCTCATAGAAAACCAAACCATCTACACAACCAAACCATCTACACAAGCAATGGGCCTAGACAACCAAACAATCTACACAACCAAACCACCCACACAACGAACAGACCAAGACTATCAAATCATCTACACAACAATGCACATAGAAAGCCAAACCAGCTACACAACCAACTCACATAGAAAACCACACCATCTACACAACCAGACCATCTACACAACCAATGGGCCTAGACAAACAAACAATCTACACAACCAAACCACCCACACAACCAACAGACCAAGACTATCAAACCATCTACACAACAATGCACATAGAAAACCAAACCATCTACACAACCAAACCATCTAAACAACCAATGAGCATAGACAACCAAAGCATCTACACAACCAAACCATCTACACAAGAAATGCACATAGAAAACCAAACCACCTACACAACGAAACCATCTACACAAGAAATGCACATAGATAACCAAACCACCAACACAACCAACTCACATAGAAAACCAAACCATGTACACAACTAATGAGCCTAGACAACCAAACAATCTACACAACCAAATCAATCACACCACCAACAGACTGAGACAACCAAACCCTCTACACAACCAATGTACATAGAAAACCAAACCACTGACACAACCAACTCACATAGAAAACCAAACCATCTACACAATCAAACCATCTACACAACCAATGGGCCTAGACAACCAAGCAATCTACACAGCCAAACCACCCACACAACTAACAGACCAAGACTATCAAACCATCTACACAACCAATGCACATAGAAAACCAAACCAGCTACACAACCATCTCACATAGAAAACCAAAGCATCTACACAACCAAACCATCTACACAAGAAATGCACATAGAAAACCAAACCACCTACACAACAAAACCATCTACACAAGAAATGCACATAGAAAACCAAACCACCAACACAAACAACTCACATAGAAAACCAAACCATCTATACAACCAAACCATCCACACAACCAACAGACTGAGACAACCAAACCATCTACACAAGCAATGTGCCTGGACAACCAAACAATCTACAAAACCAAACCATCTACACAAGCAATGGGCCTAGACAACCAAATAATCTACACAACCAAACCACCACACACACAACCAACAGACCGAGACAACCTAACCACCTAAACAACCAACGAACATAGAAATCCAAACCATCTACACAACGAAACCATGTACACAACCATTGCACATAGACAACCAAACCATCTACACAACCAAACTACCCACACAACCAACAGACCGAGACATCCGAACCACCCACACAACCAATGTACATAGACAGACAAACCATCTACACAACCAAACCATCTACACAACCAAACCATGTACACAACCAATGCACAGAGAAAACAACACCATCTACACAATCAAACCACCTACACAACCAAACCACCCACACAACCAACATACCGAGACAACCGAACCACCCACACAACCAATGTACATAGAAAAACCAAACAATCTACACAACCAAACCAAGTACACAACCAATGCACATAGACAACCAAACTATCTACACAACCGAACCATCCACACAACCAACACACATAGAAAACCAAACCAGCTACACAACCAAGTTGCCTAGACAACCAAACCACTACACAACCAGTGGGCCTAGACAACCAAACCATCTACACAACCAATGGGCCTAGACAACCAAACATTCTATACAACCAAACCACCCACGCAAACAACAGACAGAGACAACCAAACCATCTACACAACCAACACACATAGAAAACCAAACCACCTGCACAACCAAGGTGCCTAGACAACCAAACCATCTACACAACCAAACCATGTACACAACCATTGCACATAGACAACCAAACCATCTACACAACCAAACTACCCACACAACCAACAGAACGAGACATCCGAACCACCCACACAACCAATGTACATAGACAGACAAACCATCTACACAACCAAACCATCTACACAACCAAACCACATACACAACCAATGCACATAGAAAACAACACCATCTACACAATCAAACCACCTACACAACCGAACCGCCCACACAACCAACATACCGAGTCAACCGAACCACCCACACAACCAATGTACATAGAAAACCAAACCATCTACACAACCAAACCACGTACACAACCAATGCACATAGACAACCAAACTATCTACACAACCTAACCATCCACACAACCAACACACATAGAAAACCAAACCAGCTACACAACCAAGTTGCCTAGACAACCAAACCACTGCACAACCAGTGGGCCTAGACAACCAAACCATCTACACAACCAATGGGCCTAGACAACCAAACATTCTACACAACCAAACCACCCACACAACCAACAGACAGAGACAACCAAACCACCTACCAACCAATTCACATAATAAAACAAACCACCTACACAACCAACTCACAAAGAAAACCAAACCATCTACACAACCAAGGTGCCTAGACAACCAAACCATCTACACAACAAATGGGTCTAAACAACCAAACAATCTACACAACCAAACCACCCACACAACCATCAGGGCAAGACAACCAAACCATCTACACAACCAACACACATAGACAACCAAACTACCTACACAACCAACTCACATAGAAAACCAAACAAGCTACACAACTAATGAGCCTAGACAACCAAACAATCTACACAACCAAACCATCCACACAACCAACAGACTAAGACAACCAAACCATCTACATAACCAACTCTCATAGAAAACCAAACAATCTACACAGCCAAACCACCCACACAACCAACAGACCAAGACTATCAAACCATCTACACAACAATGAACATAGAAAATCAAAACAGCTACACAACCAACTCACATAGAAAACCAAACCATCTACACAACCAAACCATCTACACAAACAATGGGCCTAGACAACCAAACAATCTACACAACCAAACCTTATACACAAGAAATGCACATAGAAAACCAAGCCACCAACACGAACAACTCACATAGAAAACCAAAGCATCTACACAACCAAACCATCTACACAAGAAATGCACATAGAAAACCAAACCACCTACACAACGAAACCATCTGCACAAGAAATGCACATAGAAAACCGAACCACCAACACAACCAACTCACATAGAAAACCAAACCATCTACACACCAAATGAGCCTAGACAACCAAACAATCTACCTACACAACCAAACCATCCACACAACAAACAGACTGAGACAACCAAACCATCTACACAACCAATGTGCCTAGACAACCAAACAATCTACACAACCAAACCATCCACACAACAAACAGACTGAGACAACCAAACCATCTACACAATCAATGTGCCTAGACAACCAAACAATCTACACAACCAAACTATATACACAAGAAATGCACATAGAAAACTAAACCACTAACACAAACAACTCACATAGAAAACCAAAGCATCTACACAACCAAACCATCTACACAAGAAATGCACATGGAAAACCAAACCACCTACACAACAAAACCATCTACACAAGAAATGTACATAGAAAACCAAACCACCAACAAAACCAACTCACATTGAAAACCAAACCATCTACACAACTAATGAGCCTAGACAACCAAATAATCTACACAACTAAACCACCCACACAACCAACAGACCGAGACAGCAAACCATCTACACAACCAACACACATAGAAAACCAAACCACCAACACAACCAAACCATCTACACAAGCAATGGGCCTAGCCAACAAAACCATCTACACAGCCAAACCACCCACACAACCAACAGACCGAGACAACCAAACCATCTACATAACCAACTCACATAGAAAACCAAACCATCTACACAGCCAAACCATTCACAGCACCAATAGACTGGGACAACCAAACCCTCGACACAACCAACATACATAGAAAGCCAAACCACCGACACAACCAACTCTCATAGAAAACCAAACCATCTACACAACCAAACCATCTACACAACCAATGGGCCTAGACAACCAAACAATCTACACAACCAAACCACCCGCACAACCAACAGACCGAGACAACAAACCATCTACACAACCAACGTACATAGAAAACCAAACCACTGACACAACCAACTCACATAGAAAACCAAACCATCTACACAAGCAAACCATCTACACAACCAATGGGCCTAGACAACCAAACAATCTACACAGCCAAATCAATCACACCACCAACAGACTGAGACAACCAAACCCTCTACACAACCAACGTACATAGAAAACCAAACCACTGACACAACCAACTCACATAGAAAACCAAACCATCTACACAAGCAAACCATCTACACAACCAATGGGCCTAGACAACCAAACAATCTACACAGCCAAACCACCCACACAACTAACAGACCAAGACAACAAAACCATCTACACAACCAATGCACTTAGAAACCAAAGCATCTACACAACCAACTAAGATAGAAAACCAAAGCATCTACACAACCTAACCATCTACACAAACAATGCACATAGAAAACCAAACCACCAACACAACCAACTCAGATAGAAAACCAAACCATCTACACAACCAAACCATCTACACAACCAACTCTCATAGAAAACCAAACAATCTACACAACCAAACGATCTACACAAGAAATGGGCCTAGACAACCAAACAATCTGTTCAACAAAACCACCCACACAACCAACAGACCAAGACTACCAAACCATCCACACACCAATGCACATAGAAAGCCAAACCAACTACACAACCAACTCACATAGAAAACCAAACCATCTACACATCCAATGGGCTTAGACAAGCAAAAAATCTACACAGCCAAACCACCCACACAACTAACACACCAAGACAACAAAACCATCTACACAACCAATGTACATAGGAAACCAAACGAGCTACACAGCCAACTCACATAGAAAACCAAACCATCTACACAACCAAACCATCTACACAAGAAATGCACATAGAGAACCAATCCATGTACATAACCAAACCATCTACACAACCAATGGGCCTAGACAACCAAACAATCTACACAGCCAAACCACCTACACAACCAACAGACCTAGCCAACCAAACCATCTACACAGCCAACTCACATAAAAAACAAACCATCTACAAAACCAAACCATTCACACCACCAACAGACTGAGACAACCAAACCACTGACACAACCAACTCTCATAGAAAACCAAACCATCTACACAACCAAACCATCTACACAACCAAACAATCTACACAACCAATGAGCCTAGACAACCAAACAATCTACACAACCAAACCACCCACCCAACCAACCGACCGAGACAACCAAACCATCTACATAACCAATACACATAGAAAACCCAACCACCTACACAACCAACTCACATAGAAAACCAAACCATCTACGCAACCAAACAATCTTCACACCCAATGGGCCTAAACAACCCAACAATCTACACAACCAAACCCTTCACACCACCAACAGACTGGGACAACCAAACCCTCTACACAACCAACGCAAATAGAAAACCAAACCACCGACATGACCACTCTCATAGAAAAGCAAACAATCTACACAACCCAACCATCCACACAACCAACAGACCGAGACAACCAAACCATCTGCACAACCAACACACATAGAAAAACAAACTAGCTACACAACCAACTCTCATAGAAAACCAAAATATCTACACAACCAAACCATCTACACAAGCAACGGGCCTAGAAACCAAACAATCTACACAACCAAACCACCCACACAACCAACAGACCGCCGAGACAACGAAACCATCTACACAACCAATGCACATAGAAAACCAAACCATCTACTCAACTAAACCATCTACACAACCAATGGGCCTAGACAACCAAACAATATACACAGCCAAATCACCCAGACAACCAACAGACCAAGACAACCAAACCCGCTACACAACCAACGTACACAGAAAACCAAACCATCTAAACAACCAACTCACATAGAAAACCAAACCATCTACACAAACAAACCATCTTCACAACCAATGGGCCTAGACAATCAAACAATCTACAAAACCAAACCATTCACACCACCAACAGACTGAGAGAACCAAACCCTCTACACAACCAACGTACATTGAAAACCAAACCACCTACACAACTAACTTACATAGAAAACCAAACCATCTACACAACCAACTCACATAGAAAACCAAACCATCTACACAACCATACCATCTTCACAACCAATGGGCCTAGACAACCAAACAATCTACACAACCAAACCGTTCACACCACCAACAGACTGAGAAAACCAAACCCTCTACACTACCAACGCAAATAGAAAACCAAACCACCGACATGACCACTCTCATAGAAAAGCAAACCATCTACACAACCAAACCATCTACACAACCAAATGAGACTAGGCAACCAAACAATCTACACAGCCAAACCATCCACACAACCAACAGGCCGAGACAACCAAACCATCTACACAACCAACACACATAGAAAACCAAACCACCTACACAACCAACTCAAATAGAAAACCAAACCATCTACACAACCAAATCATCTTCACAACCAATGGGCCTAGACAGTCAAACAATCTACACAACCAAACCAACCGCACAACCAACAGACCGAGACAACAAACCATCTACACAACCAACAAACATAGAAAAACAATCCACCTACCCAACCAACTCACATAGAAAACCAAACAATCTACACAACCAAACCATCATCACAACCAATGGGCCTAGACAACCAAACAATCTACACAACCAAACCAATCACACCATCAACAGACTGAGACAACCAAACCCTCTACACAACCAACGTACATAGAAGACCAAACCACCTACACAACCAACTCACATAGAAATCCAAATCATCTACACAACCAAACCATCTTCACAACCAATGGGCCCAGACAACCAAACAATCTACGCAACCAAACCAATCACACCACCAACAGACTAAGACAACCAAACCCTCTACACAAACCAACGTACATAGAAAACCAAACCATCGACACAACCAACTCTCAAATAAAACCAAACCACCTACACAACCGAAGCACCCACACAACCAACAGACCGAGACAACCGAACCACCCACACAACCAATGTACATAGAAAACCAAACCATCTACACAACCAAACCAAGTACACAACCAATGCACATAGACAACCAAACTATCTACACAACCGAACCATCCACACAACCAACGCACATAGAAAACCAAACCAGCTACACAACCAAGTTGCCTAGACAACCAAACCACTACACAACCAGTGGGCTTAGACAACCAAACCATCTACACAACCAAGGTGCCTAGACAACCAAACCATCTACACAACAAATGGGTCTAAGCAACCAAACAATCTACACAACCAAACCACCCACACAACCAACAGGGCGAGACAACCAAACCATCTACACAACCAAAACACATAGATAACCAAACTACCTACACAACCAACTCGCATAGAAAACCAAACAATCTACACAACTAATGAGCCTAGACAACCAAACAATCTACACAACCAAACCATCCACACAACCAACAGACTGAGACAACAAAACCATCTACACAACCAACTCTCATAGAAAACCAAACCATCTACACAACCAAACCATCTACACAAGCAATGGACCTAGACAACCAAACAATCTACACAACCAAACCACCCACACAACCAACAGACGAAGACTATCAAACCATCTACACAACAATGCACATAGAAAACCAAACCAGCTACACAACCAACTCACATAGAAAACCAAACCATCTACACAATCAAACCATCTACACAACCAATGGGCCTAGACAACCAAGCAATCTACACAGCCAAACCACCCACACAACTAATAGACCAAGACTACCAAACCATCTACACAACCAATGCACATAGAAAACCAAACCAGCTACACAACCAACTCACATAGAAATACAAAGCATTTACACAACCAAACCATCTACACAAGAAATGCACATAGAAAACCAAACCACCTACACAACTAAACCATCTACACAAGAAATGCACATAGAAAACCAAACCACCAACACAAACAACTCACATAGAAAACCAAACCATCTACACAACTAATGAGCTTAGACAACCAAACAATCTACACAACCAAACCATCCACACAACCAACAGACTGAGAGAACCAAACCATCTACACAACTAATGTGCCTAGACAACCAAACAATCTACACAACCAAACCATCTACACAAGCAATGGGCCTAGACAACCAAATAATCTACACAACCAAACCACCCACACAACCAACAGACCGAGGCAACCAAACCACCTAAACAACCAACGAACATAGAAAACCAAACCATCTACACAACCAAACCATGTACACAACCATTGCACATAGACAACCAAACCATCTACACAACCAAACTACCCACACAACCAACAGACCGAGACATCCGAACCACCCACACAACCAATGCACATAGACAGACAAACCATCTACACAACCAAACCATCTACACAACCAAACCACGTACACGACCAATGCACATAGAAAACAACACCATCTACACAATCAAACCACCTACACAACCAAACCACCCACACAACCAACATACCGAGACAACCGAACCACCCACACAACCAATGTACATAGAAAACCAAACCATCTACACAATCAAACCATCTACACAACCAATGGGCCTAGACAACCAAGCAATCTGCACAGCCAAACCACCCACACAACTAACAGACCAAGACTACCAAACCATCTACACAACCAATGCACATAGAAAACCAAACCAGCTACACAACTAACTCACATAGAAATACAAAGCATTTACACAACCAAACCATCTACACAAGAAATGCACATAGAAAACCAAACCACCTACACAACAAAACCATCTACACAAGAAATGCACATAGAAAACCAAACCACCAACACAAACAACTCACATAGAAAACCAAACCATCTACACAACTAATGAGCTTAGACAACCAAACAATCTACACAACCAAACCATCCACACAACCAACAGACTGAGAGAACCAAACCATCTACACAACTAATGTGCCTAGACAACCAAACAATCTACACAACCAAACCATCTACACAAGCAATGGGCCTAGACAACCAAATAATCTACACAACCGAACCACCCACACAACCAACAGACAGAGGCAACCAAACCACCTAAACAACCAACGAACATAGAAAACCAAACCATCTACACAACCAAACCATGTACACAACCATTGCACATAGACAACCAAACCATCTACACAACCAAACTACCCACACAACCAACAGACCGAGACATCCGAACCACCCACACAACCAATGCACATAGACAGACAAACCATCTACACAACCAAACCATCTACACAACCAAACCACGTACACAACCAATGCACATAGAAAACAACACCATCTACACAATCAAACCACCTACACAACCAAACCACCCACACAACCAACATACCGAGACAACCGAACCACCCACACAACCAATGTACATAGAAAACCAAACCATCTACACAACCAAACCAAGTACACAACCAATGCAGATAGACAACCAAACTATCTACACAACTGAACCATCCACACAACCAACAGACAGAGACAACCAAACCATCTACACAACCAACACACATAGAAAACCAAACCACCTGCACAACCAAGGTGCCTAGACAACCAAACCCTCTACACAACCAACACACATAGAAAACTAAACCACCTACCAACCAACTCACATAACAAAACAAACCACCTACACAACCAAATCACAAGGAAAACCAAACCATCTACACAACCAAACCATCTACACAACAAATGGGTCTAAACAACCAAACAATCTACACAACCAAACCACCCACACAACCAACAGGGCAAGACAACCAAACCATCTACACAACCAACACACACAGACAACCAAACTACCTACACAACCAACTCACATAGAAAACCAAACAAGCTACACAACTAATGAGCCTAGACAACCAAACAATCTACACAACCAAACCATCCACACAACCAACAGACTGAGACAACCAAACCATCTACACAACCAACTCTCATAGAAAACCAAACCATCAACACAACCAACCCATCTACACAAGCAATGTGCCTAGACAATGAAACAATCTACACAACCAAACCACCCACACAACCAACAGACCAAGACTATCAAACCATCTACAGAACAATGCACATAGAAAACCAAAGCAGCTACACAACCAACTCACAAAGAAAACCAAACCATCTACACAACCAAACCATCTACACAACCAATGGGCCTAGACAACCAAACAATCTACACAACCAAACCTTATACACAAGAAATGCGCATAGAAAATCAAACCACCAACACGAACAACTCACATAGAAAACCAAAGCATCTACAAAACCAAACCATCTACACAAGAAATGCACATAGAAAACCAAACCATGTACACAACCAAACCATCTACACAACCAATGGGCCTAGACAACCAAACAATCTACACAGCCAAACCACCAACACAACCAACAGACCTAGCCAACCAAACCATCTACACAGCCAACTCACATAAAAAACAAACCATCTACAAAACCAAACCATTCACACCACCAACAGACTGAGACAACCAAACCACTGACACAACCAACTCTCATAGAAAACCAAACCATCTACACAACCAATACACACAGAAAACCCAACCACCTACACAACCAACTCACATAGAAAACCAAACCATCTATGCAACCAAACAATCTTCACACCCAATGGGCCTAGACAACCCAACAATCTACACAACCAAACCCTTCACACCACCAACAGACTGAGACAACCAAACCCTCTAAACAACCAACGTACATAGAAAACCAAACCACTGACACAACCAACTCACATAGAAAACCAAACCATCTAAACAACAAATGAGTCTAGGCAACCAAACAATCTACACAACCCAACCATCCACACAACCAACAGACCGAGACAACCAAACCATCTGCACACCCAACACACATAGAAAACCAAACCAGCTACACAACCAACTCTCATAGAAAACCAAAATATCTACACAACCAAACCATCTACACAAGCAACGGGCCTAGAAACCAAACAATCTACACAACCAAACCACCCACACAACCAACAGACCGCCGAGACAACCAAACCATCTACACAACCAATGCACATAGAAAACCAAACCATCTACTCAACTAAACAATCTACACAAACAATGGGCCTAGACAACCAAACAATATACACAGCCAAATCACCCAGACAACCAACAGACCAAGACAACCAAACCCGCCACACAACCAACGTACACAGAAAACCAAACCACCTAAACAACCAACTCACATAGAAAACCAAACCATCTACACAAACAAACCATCTTCACAACCAATGGGCCTAGACAATCAAACAATCTACAAAACCAAACCATTCACACCACCAACAGACTGAGACAACCAAACCCTCTACACAAACCAACGTACATAGAAAACTAAACCACCGACACAACCAACTCTCAAATTAAAACCAAACCACCTACACAACCGAACCACCCACACAACCAACAGACCGAGACAACCGAACCACCCACACAACCAATGTACATAGAAAACCAAACCATCTACACAACCGAACCATCCACACAACCAACGCACATAGAAAACCAAACTATCTACACAACCGAACCATCCACACAACCAACGCACATAGAAAACCAAACCATCTACACAATCAAACCAAGTACACAACCAATGCACATAGACAACCAAACTATCTACACAACCGAACCATCCACACAACCAACGCACATAGAAAACCAAACCAGCTACACAACCAAGTTGCCTAGACAACCAAACCACTACACAACCAGTGGGCTTAGACAACCAAACCATCTACACAACCAAGGTGCCTAGACAACCAAACCATCTACACAACAAATGGGTCTAAGCAACCAAACAATCTACACAACCAAACTACCCACACAACCAACAGGGCGAGACAACCAAACCATCTACACAACCAACACACATAGATAACCAAACTACCTACACAACCAACTTGCATAGAAAACCAAACAATCTACACAACCAAACCATCCACACAACCAACAGACTGAGACAACAAAACCATCTACACAACCAACTCTCATAGAAAACCAAACCATCTACACAACCAAACCATCTACACAAGCAATGGGCCTAGACAACCAAACAATCTACACAACCAAACCACCCACACAACCAACAGACCAAGACTATCAAACCATCTACACAACAATGCACATAGAAAACCAAACCAGCTACACAACCAACTCACATAGATAACCAAACCATCTACACAATCAAACCATATACACAACCAATGGGCCAAGACAACCAAGCAATCTACACAGCCAAATCACCCACACAACTAACAGACCAAGACTACCAAACCATCTACACAACCAATGCACATAGATAACCAAACCAGCTACACAACCAACTCACATAGAAAACCAAATCATCTACACAACCAAACCATCTACACAAGAAATGCACATAGAAAACCAAACCACCTACACAACAAAAATATCTACACAAGAAATGCACATAGAAAACCAAACCACCAACACAAACAACTCACATAGAAAACCAAACCATCTACACAACTAATGAGCCTAGACAACCAAACAATCTACACAACCAAACCATCCACACAACCAACAGACTGAGAGAACCAAACCATCTACACAACCAATGTGCCTAGACAACCAAACAATCTACACAACCAAACCATCTACACAAGCAATGGGCCTAGACAACCAAATAATCTACACAACCAAACCACCCACACAACCAACAGACCGAGGCAACCAAACCACCTAAACAACCAACGAACATAAAAAAAAACCAAACCATCTACACAACCAAACCATGTTCACAATCATTGCACATAGACAACCGAACCATCTACACAACCAAACTACCCACACAACCAACAGACCGAGACATCCGAACCACCCACACAACCAATGCACATAGACAGACAAACCATCTACACAACCAAACCATCTACACAACCAAACCACGTACACAACCAATGCACATAGAAAACAACACCACCTACACAATCAAACCACCTACACAACCGAACCACCCACACAACCAACATACCGAGTCAACCGAACCACCCACACAACCAATGTACATAGAAAACCAAACCATCTACACAACCAAACCAAGTACACAACCAATGCACATAGACAACCAAACTATCTACACAACCGAACCATCCACACAACCAACACACATAGAAAACCAAACCAGCTACACAACCAAGTTGCCTAGACAACCAAACCACTACACAACCAGTGGGCCTAGACAACCAAACCATCTACACAACCAATGGGCCTAGACAACCAAACATTCTACACAACCAAACCACCCACACAACCAACAGATTGAGACAACCAAACCACCTACCAACCAATTCACATAATAAAACAAAACACCTACACAACCAACTCACAAAGAAAACCAAACCATCTACACAACCGAGGTGCCTAGACAACCAAACCATCTACACAACAAATGGGTCTAAACAACCAAACAATCTACACAACCAAACCACCCACACAACCATCAGGGCAAGACAACCAAACCATCTACACAACCAACACACATAGACAACCAAACTACCTACACAACCAACTCACATAGAAAACCAAACAAGCTACACAACTAATGAGCCTAGACAACCAAACAATCTACACAACCAAACCATCCACACAACCAACAGACTGAGACAACCAAACCATCTACATAACCAACTCTCATAGAAAAAAAACAATCTATACAGCCAAGCCACCCACACAACCAACAGACCAAGACTATCAAACCATCTACACAACAATGAACATAGAAAATCAAAACAGCTACACAACCAACTCACATAGAAAACCAAACCATCTACAAAACCAAACCATCTACACAAACAATGGGCCTAGACAACCAAACAATCTACACAACTAAACCTTAAACACAAGAAATGCACATAGAAAACCAAGCCACCAACACAAACTACTCACATAGAAAACCAAAGCATCTACACAACCAAACCATCCACACAAGAAATGCACATAGAAAACCTAACCACCTACACAACGAAACCATCTGCACAAGAAATGCACACAGAAAACCGAACCACCAACACAACCAACTCACATAGAAAACCAAACCATCTACACACCTAATGAGCCTAGACAACCAAACAATCTACCTACACAACCAAACCATCCACACAACAAACAGACTGAGACAACCAAACCAACTACACAACCAATGTGCCTAGACAACCAAACAATCTACACAACCAAACCATCCACACAACAAACAGACTGAGACAACCAAACCATCTACACAATCAATGTGCCTAGACAACCAAACAATCTACACAACCAAACTATATACACAAGAAATGCACATAGAAAAGTAAACCACTAACACAAACAACTCACATAGAAAACCAAAGCATCTACACAACCAAACCATCTACACAAGAAATGCACACGGAAAACCAAACCACCTACACAACGAAACCATCTACACAAGAAATGCACATAGAAAACCAAACCACCAACAAAACCAACTCACATTGAAAACCAAACCATCTACGCAACTAATGAGCCTAGACAACCAAATAATCTACACAACTAAACCACCCACACAACCAACAGACCAAGACAGCAAACCATCTACACAACCAACACACATAGAAAACCAAACCACCAACACAACCAAACCATCTACACAAGCAATGGGCCTAGCCAACAAAACCATCTACACAGCCAAACCACCCACACAACCAACAAACCGAGACAACCAAACCATCTACATAACCAACTCACATAGAAAACCAAACCATCTACACAGCCAAACCATTCGCAGCACAAACAGACTGGGACAACCAAACCCTCGACACAACCAACATACATAGAAAGCCAAACCACCGACACAACCAACTCTCATAGAAAACCAAACCATCTACACAACCAAACCATCTACACAACCAATGGGCCTAGACAACCAAACAATCTACACAACCAAACCACCCGCACAACCAACAGACCGAGACAACAAACCATCTACACAACCAACAAACATAGAAAAACAATCCACCTACACAACCAACTCACATAGAAGACCAAACCATCTACACAACCACACCATCATCACAACCAATGGGCCTAGACAACCAAACAATCTACACAACCAAATCAATCACACCACCAACAGACTGAGACAACCAAACCCTCTACACAACCAGCGTACATAGAAAACCAAACCACTGACACAACCAACTCACATAGAAAACCAAACCATCTACACAAGCAAACCATCTACACAACCAATGGGCCTAGACAACCAAACAATCTACACAGCCAAACCACCCACACAACTAACAGACCAAGACAACAAAACCATCTACACAACCAATGCACTTAGAAACCAAAGCATCTACACAACCAACTAAGATAGAAAACCAAAGCATCTACACAACCTAACCATCTACACAAACAATGCACATAGAAAACCAAACCACCAACACAACCAACTCAGATAGAAAACCAAACCATCTGCACAACCAAACCATCTACACAACCAACTCTCATAGAAAACCAAACAATCTACACAACCAAACGATCTACACAAGAAATGGGCCTAGACAACCAAACAATCTGTTCAACCAAACCACCCACACAACTAACAGACCAAGACTACCAAACCATCTACACACCAATGCACATAGAAAACCAAACCAACTACACAACCAACTCACATAGAAAACCACACCATCTACACATCCAATGGGCTTAGACAAGCAAAAAATCTACACAGCCAAACCACCCACACAACTAACACACCAAGACAACAAAACCATCTACACAACCAATGTACATAGGAAATCAAACGAGCTACACAGCCAACTCACATAGAAAACCAAACCATCTACACAACCAAACCATCTACACAAGAAATGCACATAGGGAACCAAACCATGTACACAACCAAACCATCTACACAACCAATGGGCCTAGACAACCAAACAATCTACACAACCAAACCACCCACACAACCAACAGACCTAGCCAGCCAAACCATCTACACAGCCAACTCACATAAAAAACAAACCATCTACAAAACCAGACCATTCACACCACCAACAGACTGAGACAACCAAACCACTGACACAACCAACTCTCATAGAAAACCAAACCATCTACACAACCAAACCATCTACACAACCAAACAATCTACACAACCAATGAGCCTAGACAACCTAAGAATCTACACAACCAAACCACCCACCCACCCAACCAACCGACCGAGACAACCAAACCATCTACAAAACCAATACACATAGAAAACCCAACCACCTACACAACCAACTCACATAGAAAACCAAACCATCTACGCAACCAAACAATCTTCACACCCAATGGGCCTAAACAACCCAACAATCTACACAACCAAGCCCTTCACACTACCAACAGACTGAGACAACCAAACCCTCTACACAACCAAGGTACATAGAAAACCAAACCACTGACACAACCAACTCACATAGAAAACCAAACCATCTAAACAACAAATGAGCCTAGGCAACCAAACAATCTAGACAACCCAACCATCCACACAACCAACAGACCGAGACAACCAAACCATCTGCACAACCAACACACATAGAAAACCAAACCAGCTACACAACCAACTCTCATAGAAAACCAAAATATCTACACAACCAAACCATCTACACAAGCAATGGGCCTAGAAACCAAACAATCTACACAACCAAACCACCCACACAACCAACAGACCGCCGAGACAACCAAACCATCTACACAACCAATGCACATAGAAAACCAAACCATCTACTCAACTAAACCATCTACACAACCAATGGGCCTAGACAACCAAACAATCTACACAGCCAAATCACCCAGACAACCAACAGACCAAGACAACCAAACCCGCTACACAATCAACGTACACAGAAAAACAAACCACCTAAACAACCAACTCACATAGACAACCAAACCCTCTACACAAACAAACCATCTTCACAACCAATGGGCCTAGACAATCAAACAATCTACAAAACCAAACCATTCACACCACCAACATTCTGAGACAACCAAACCCTCTACACAACCAACGTACATAGAAAACCAAACCACCTACACAACCAACTCACATAGAAAACCAAACCATCTACACAACCATACCATCTTCACAACCAATGGGCCTAGACAACCAAACAATCTACACAACCAAACCGTTCATACCACCAACAGACTGAGAAAACCAAACCCTCTACACAACCAACGCACATAGAAAACCAAACCACCGACATGACCACTCTCATAGAAAAGCAAACCATCTACACAACCAAACCATCTAAACAACCAAATGAGCCTAGGCAACCAAACAATCTACACAGCCAAACCATCCACACAACCAACAGGCCGAGACAACCAAACCATCTACACAACCAACACACATAGAAAACCAAACCATCTACACAACCAAATCATCTTCACAACCAATGGGCCTAGACAATCAAACAATCTACACAACCAAACCAACCGCACAACCAACAGACCGAGACAACAAACCATCTACACAACCAACACACATAGAAAAACAATCCACCTACCCAACCAACTCAAATAGAAAACCAAACAATCTACACAATCAAACCATCATCACAACCAATGGGCCTGGACAATCAAACAATCTACACAACCAAACCAATCACACCACCAACAGACTGAGACAACAAAACCCTCTACACAACCAACGTACATAGAAGACCAAACCACCTACACAACCAACTCACATAGAAAACCAAATCATCTACACAACCAAACCATCTTCACAACCAATGGGCTCAGACAACCAAACAATCTACGCAACAAAACCATTCACACCACCAACAGACTGAGACAACCAAACCCTCTACACAAACCAACGTACATAGAAAACCAAACCATCGACACAACCAACTCTCAAATAAAACCAAACCACCTACACAACCGAACCACCCACACAACCAACAGACCGAGACAACCGAACCACCCACACAACCAATGTACATAGAAAACCAAACCATCTACACAACCAAACCAAGTACACAACCAATGCACATAGACAACCAAACTATCTACACAACCGAACCATCCACACAACCAACGCACATAGAAAACCAAACCAGCTACACAACCAAGTTGCCTAGACAACCAAACCACCAAACCACCGACACAACCAACTCTCAAATAAAACCAGACCACCTACACAACCGAACCACCCACACAACCAACAGACCGAGACAACCGAACCACCCACACAACCAATGTACATAGAAAACCAAACCATCTACACAACCAAACCAAGTACACAACCAATGCACATAGACAACCAAACTATCTACACAACCGAACCATCCACACAACCAACGCACATAGAAAACCAAACCAGCTACACAACCAAGTTGCCTAGACAACCAAACCACTACACAACCAGTGGGCTTAGACAACCAAACCATCTACACAACCAAGGTGCCTAGACAACCAAACCATCTACACAACAAATAGGTCTAAGCAACCAAACAATCTACACAACCAAACCACCAACACAACCAACAGGGCGAGACAACCAAACCATCTACACAACCAACACACATAGATAACCAAACTACCTACACAACCAACTCGCATAGAAAACCAAACAATCTACACAACTAATGAGCCTAGACAACCAAACAATCTACACAACCAAACCATCCACACAACCAACAGACTGAGACAACAAAACCATCTACACAACCAACTCTCATAGAAAACCAAACCATCTACACAACCAAACCATCTACACAAGCAATGGGCCTAGACAACCAAACAATCTACACAACCAACCACCCACACAACCAACAGACCAAGACTATCAAACCATCTACACAACAATGCACATAGAAAACCAAACCAGCTACACAACCAACTCACATAGAAAACCAAACCATCTACACAATCAAACCATCTACACAACCAATGTGCCTAGACAACCAAACAATCTACACAACCAAACCATCCACACAACAAACAGACTGAGACAACCACACCATCTACACAATCAATGTGCCTAGACAACCAAACAATCTACACAACCATACTATATACACAGGAAATGCACATAGAAAACTAAACCACTAACACAAACGAATCACATAGAAAACCAAAGCATCTACACAACCAAACCATCTACACAAGAAATGCACATGGAAAACCAAACCACCTACACAACGAAACCATCTACACAAGAAATGCACATAGAAAACCAAACCACCAACAAAACCAACTCACATTGAAAACCAAACAATCTACACAACTAATGAGCCTAGACAACTAAATAATCTACACAACTAAACCACCCACACAACCAACAGACCGAGACAGCAAACCATCTACACAACCAACACACATAGAAAACCAAACCACCAACACAACCAAACCATCTGCACAAGCAATGGGCCTAGCCAACAAAACCATCTACACAGCCAAACCACCCACACAACCAACAGACCGAGACAACCAAACCATCTACACAGCCAAACCATTCACAGCACCAACAGACTGGGACAACCAAACCCTCGACACAACCAACATACATAGAAAGCCAAACCACCGACACAACCAACTCTCATAGAAAACCAAACCATCTACACAACCAAACCATCTACACAACCAATGGGCCTAGACAACCAAACAATCTACACAACCAAACCACCCGCACAACCAACAGACCGAGACAACAAACCATCTACACAACCAACAAACATAGAAAAACAATCCACCTACACAACCAACTCACATAGAAAACCAAACCATCTACACAACCAAACCATCTTCACAAGCAATGGGCCCAGACAACCAAACAATCTACGCAACCAAACCATTCACACCACCAACAGACTGAGACAACCAAACCCTCTACACAAACCAACGTACATAGAAAACCAAACCACCGACACAACCAACTCTCAAATAAAACCAAACCACCTACACAACCGAACCACCCACACAACCAACAGACCAAGACAACCGAACCACCCACACAACCAATGTACATAGAAAACCAAACCATCTACACAACCAAACCAAGTACACAACCAATGCACATAGACAACCAAACTATCTACACAACCGAACCATCCACACAACCAACGCACATAGAAAACCAAACCAGCTACACAACCAAGTTGCCTAGACAACCAAACCACTACACAACCAGTGGGCTTAGACAACCAAACCATCTACACAACCAAGGTGCCTAGACAACCAAACCATCTACACAACAAATGGGTCTAAGCAACCAAACAGTCTACACAACCAAACCACCCACACAACCAACAGGGCAAGACAACCAAACCATCTACACAACCAACACACATAGATAAACAAACTACCTACACAACCAACTCGCATAGAAAACCAAACAATCTACACAACTAATGAGCCTAGACAACCAAACAATCTACACAACCAAACCATCCACACAACCAACAGACTGAGACAACAAAACCATCTACACAACCAACTCTCATAGAAAACCAAACCATCTACACAACCAAACCATCTACACAAGCAATGGGCCTAGACAACCAAACAATCTACACAACCAACCACCCACACAACCAACAGACCAAGACTATCAAACCATCTACACAACAATGCACATAGAAAACCAAACCAGCTACCCAACCAACTCACATAGAAAACCAAACCATCTACACAATCAAACCATCTACACAACCAATGTGCCTAGACAACCAAACAATCTACACAACCAAACCATCCACACAACAAACAGACTGAGACAACCAAACCCTCTACACAAACCAACGTACATAGAAAACTAAACCACCGACACAACCAACTCTCAAATTAAAACCAAACCACCTACACAACCGAACCACCCACACAACCAACAGACCGAGACAACCGAACCACCCACACAACCAATGTACATAGAAAACCAAACCATCTACACAACCGAACCATCCACACAACCAACGCACATAGAAAACCAAACCAGCTACACAACCAAGTTGCCTAGACAACCAAACCACCAAACTACTGACACAACCAACTCTCAAATAAAACCAAACCACCTACACAACCGAACCACCCACACAACCAACAGACCGAGACAACCGAACCACCCACACAACCAATGTACATAGAAAACCAAACCATCTACACAATCAAACCAAGTACACAACCAATGCACATAGACAACCAAACTATCTACACAACCGAACCATCCACACAACCAACGCACATAGAAAACCAAACCAGCTACACAACCAAGTTGCCTAGACAACCAAACCACTACACAACCAGTGGGCTTAGACAACCAAACCATCTACACAACCAAGGTGCCTAGACAACCAAACCATCTACACAACAAATGGGTCTAAGCAACCAAACAATCTACACAACCAAACTACCCACACAACCAACAGGGCGAGACAACCAAACCATCTACACAACCAACACACATAGATAACCAAACTACCTACACAACCAACTTGCATAGAAAACCAAACAATCTACACAACCAAACCATCCACACAACCAACAGACTGAGACAACAAAACCATCTACACAACCAACTCTCATAGAAAACCAAACCATCTACACACGCAATGGGCCTAGACAACCAAACAATCTACACAACCAAACCACCCACACAACCAACAGACCAAGACTATCAAACCATCTACACAACAATGCACATAGAAAACCAAACCAGCTACACAACCAACTCACATAGATAACCAAACCATCTACACAATCAAACCATCTACACAACCAATGGGCCAAGACAACCAAGCAATCTACACAGCCAAATCACCCACACAACTAACAGCCCAAGACTACCAAACCATCTACACAACCAATGCACATAGATAACCAAACCAGCTACACAACCAACTCACATAGAAAACCAAATCATCTACACAACCAAACCATCTACACAAGAAATGCACATAGAAAACCAAACCACCTACACAACAAAAATATCTACACAAGAAATGCACATAGAAAACCAAACCACCAACACAAACAACTCACCTAGAAAACCAAACCATCTACACAACTAATGAGCCTAGACAACCAAACAATCTACACAACCAAACCATCCACACAACCAACAGACTGAGAGAACCAAACCATCTACACAACCAATGTGCCTAGACAACCAAACAATCTACACAACCAAACCATCTACACAAGCAATGGGCCTAGACAACCAAATAATCTACACAACCAAACCACCCACACAACCAACAGACCGAGGCAACCAAACCACCTAAACAACCAACGAACATAGAAAACCAAACCATCTACACAACCAAACCATGTTCACAATCATTGCACACAGACAACCGAACCATCTACACAACCAAACTACCCACACAACCAACAGACCGAGACATCCAAACCACCCACACAACCAATGCACATAGACAGACAAACCATCTACACAACCAAACCATCTACACAACCAAACCACGTACACAACCAATGCACATAGAAAACAACACCATCTACACAATCAAACCACCTACACAACCGAACCACCCACACAACCAACATACCGAGTCAACCGAACCACCCACACAACCAATGTACATAGAAAACCAAACCATCTACACAACCAAACCAAGTACACAACCAATGCACATAGACAACCAAACTATCTACACAACCGAACCATCCACACAACCAACACACATAGAAAACCAAACCAGCTACACAACCAAGTTGCCTAGACAACCAAACCACTACACAACCAGTGGGCCTAGACAACCAAACCATCTACACAACCAATGGGCCTAGACAACCAAACATTCTACACAACCAAACCACCCACACAACCAACAGATTGAGACAACCAAACCACCTACCAACCAATTCACATAATAAAACAAAACACCTACACAACCAACTCACAAAGAAAACCAAACCATCTACACAACCGAGGTGCCTAGACAACCAAACCATCTACACAACAAATGGGTCTAAACAACCAAACAATCTACACAACCAAACCACCCACACAACCATCAGGGCAAGTCAACCAAACCATCTACACAACCAACACACATAGACAACCAAACTACCTACACAACCAACTCACATAGAAAACCAAACAAGCTACACAACTAATGAGCCTAGACAACCAAACAATCTACACAACCAAACCATCCACACAACCAACAGACTGAGACAACCAAACCATCTACATAACCAACTGCCATAGAAAAAAAACAATCTATACAGCCAAACCACCCACACAACCAACAGACCAAGACTATCAAACCATCTACACAACAATGAACATAGAAAATCAAAACAGCTACACAACCAACTCACATAGAAAACCAAACCATCTACAAAACCAAATCATCTACACAAACAATGGGCCTAGACAAACAAACAATCTACACAACCAAACCTTAAACACAAGAAATGCACATAGAAAACCAAGCCACCAACACGAACTACTCACATAGAAAACCAAAGCATCTACACAACCAAACCATCTACACAAGAAATGCACATAGAAAACCTAACCACCTACACAACGAAACCATCTGCACAAGAAATGCACACAGAAAACCGAACCACCAACACAACCAACTCACATAGAAAACCAAACCATCTACACACCTAATGAGCCTAGACAACCAAACAATCTACCTACACAACCAAACCATCCACACAACAAACAGACTGAGACAACCAAACCAACTACACAACCAATATGCCTAGACAACCAAACAATCTACACAACCAAACCATCCACACAACAAACAGACTGAGACAACCTAACCATCTACACAATCAATGTGCCTAGACAACCAAACAATCTACACAACCAAACTATATACACAAGAAATGCACATAGAAAACTAAACCACTAACACAAACAACTCACATAGAAAACCAAAGCATCTACACAACCAAACCATCTACACAAGAAATGCACATGGAAAACCAAACCACCTACACAACGAAACCATCTACACAAGAAATGCACATAGAAAACCAAACCACCAACAAAACCAACTCACATTGAAAACCAAACCATCTACGCAACTAATGAGCCTAGACAACCAAATAATCTACACACCTAAACCACCCACACAACCAACAGACCAAGACAGCAAACCATCTACACAACCAACACACATAGAAAACCAAACCACCAACACAACCAAACCATCTACACAAGCAATGGGCCTAGCCAACAAAACCATCTACACAGCCAAACCACCCACACAACCAACAAACCGAGACAACCAAACCATCTACATAACCAACTCACATAGAAAACCAAACCATCTACACAGCCAAACCATTCGCAGCACAAACAGACTGGGACAACCAAACCCTCGACACAACCAACATACATAGAAAGCCAAACCACCGACACAACCAACTCTCATAGAAAACCAAACCATCTACACAACCAAACCATCTACACAACCAATGGGCCTAGACAACCAAACAATCTACACAACCAAACCACCCGCACAACCAACAGACCGAGACAACAAACCATCTACACAACCAACAAACATAGAAAAACAATCCACCTACACAACCAACTCACATAGAAGACCAAACCATCTACACAACCACACCATCATCACAACCAATGGGCCTAGACAACCAAACAATCTACACAACCAAATCAATCACACCACCAACAGACTGAGACAACCAAACCCTCTACACAACCAGCGTACATAGAAAACCAAACCACTGACACAACCAACTCACATAGAAAACCAAACCATCTACACAAGCAAACCATCTACACAACCAATGGGCCTAGACAACCAAACAATCTACACAGCCAAACCACCCACACAACTAACAGACCAAGACAACAAAACCATCTACACAACCAATGCACTTAGAAACCAAAGCATCTACACAACCAACTAAGATAGAAAACCAAAGCATCTACACAACCTAACCATCTACACAAACAATGCACATAGAAAACCAAACCACCAACACAACCAACTCAGATAGAAAACCAAACCATCTGCACAACCAAACCATCTACACAACCAACTCTCATAGAAAACCAAACAATCTACACAACCAAACGATCTACACAAGAAATGGGCCTAGACAACCAAACAATCTGTTCAACCAAACCACCCACACAACTAACAGACCAAGACTACCAAACCATCTACACACCAATGCACATAGAAAACCAAACCAACTACACAACCAACTCACATAGAAAACCACACCATCTACACATCCAATGGGCTTAGACAAGCAAAAAATCTACACAGCCAAACCACCCACACAACTAACACACCAAGACAACAAAACCATCTACACAACCAATGTACATAGGAAATCAAACGAGCTACACAGCCAACTCACATGGAAAACCAAACCATCTACACAACCAAACCATCTACACAAGAAATGCACATAGGGAACCAAACCATGTACACAACCAAACCATCTACACAACCAATGGGCCTAGACAACCAAACAATCTACACAACCAAACCACCCACACAACCAACAGACCTAGCCAGCCAAACCATCTACACAGCCAACTCACATAAAAAACAAACCATCTACAAAACCAAACCATTCACACCACCAACAGACTGAGACAACCAAACCACTGACACAACCAACTCTCATAGAAAACCAAACCATCTACACAACCAAACCATCTACACAACCAAACAATCTACACAACCAATGAGCCTAGACAACCTAAGAATCTACACAACCAAACCACCCACCCAACCAACCGACCGAGACAACCAAACCATCTACAAAACCAATACACATAGAAAACCCAACCACCTACACAACCAACTCACATAGAAAACCAAACCATCTACGCAACCAAACAATCTTCACACCCAATGGGCCTAAACAACCCAACAATCTACACAACCAAGCCCTTCACACTACCAACAGACTGAGACAACCAAACCCTCTACACAACCAAGGTACATAGAAAACCAAACCACTGACACAACCAACTCACATAGAAAACCAAACCATCTAAACAACAAATGAGCCTAGGCAACCAAACAATCTAGACAACCCAACCATCCACACAACCAACAGACCGAGACAACCAAACCATCTGCACAACCAACACACATAGAAAACCAAACCAGCTACACAACCAACTCTCATAGAAAACCAAAATATCTACACAACCAAACCATCTACACAAGCAATGGGCCTAGAAACCAAACAATCTACACAACCAAACCACCCACACAACCAACAGACCGCCGAGACAACCAAACCATCTACACAACCAATGCACATAGAAAACCAAACCATCTACTCAACTAAACCATCTACACAACCAATGGGCCTAGACAACCAAACAATCTACACAGCCAAATCACCCAGACAACCAACAGACCAAGACAACCAAACCCGCTACACAATCAACGTACACAGAAAAACAAACCACCTAAACAACCAACTCACATAGAAAACCAAACCATCTACACAAACAAACCATCTTCACAACCAATGGGCCTAGACAATCAAACAATCTACAAAACCAAACCATTCACACCACCAACATTCTGAGACAACCAAACCCTCTACACAACCAACGTACATAGAAAACCAAACCACCTACACAACCAACTCACATAGAAAACCAAACCATCTACACAACCATACCATCTTCACAACCAATGGGCCTAGACAACCAAACAATCTACACAACCAAACCGTTCATACCACCAACAGACTGAGAAAACCAAACCCTCTACACAACCAACGCACATAGAAAACCAAACCACCGACATGACCACTCTCATAGAAAAGCAAACCATCTACACAACCAAACCATCTAAACAACCAAATGAGCCTAGGCAACCAAACAATCTACACAGCCAAACCATCCACACAACCAACAGGCCGAGACAACCAAACCATCTACACAACCAACACACATAGAAAACCAAACCATCTACACAACCAAATCATCTTCACAACCAATGGGCCTAGACAATCAAACAATCTACACAACCAAACCAACCGCACAACCAACAGACCGAGACAACAAACCATCTACACAACCAACACACATAGAAAAACAATCCACCTACCCAACCAACTCAAATAGAAAACCAAACAATCTACACAACCAAACCATCATCACAACCAATGGGCCTGGACAATCAAACAATCTACACAACCAAACCAATCACACCACCAACAGACTGAGACAACAAAACCCTCTACACAACCAACGTACATAGAAGACCAAACCACCTACACAACCAACTCACATAGAAAACCAAATCATCTACACAACCAAACCATCTTCACAACCAATGGGCTCAGACAACCAAACAATCTACGCAACAAAACCATTCACACCACCAACAGACTGAGACAACCAAACCCTCTACACAAACCAACGTACATAGAAAACCAAACCATCGACACAACCAACTCTCAAATAAAACCAAACCACCTACACAACCGAACCACCCACACAACCAACAGACCGAGACAACCGAACCACCCACACAACCAATGTACATAGAAAACCAAACCATCTACACAACCAAACCAAGTACACAACCAATGCACATAGACAACCAAACTATCTACACAACCGAACCATCCACACAACCAACGCACATAGAAAACCAAACCAGCTACACAACCAAGTTGCCTAGACAACCAAACCACCAAACCACCGACACACCCAACTCTCAAATAAAACCAAACCACCTACACAACCGAACCACCCACACAACCAACAGACCGAGACAACCGAACCACCCACACAACCAATGTACATAGAAAACCAAACCATCTACACAACCAAACCAAGTACACAACCAATGCACATAGACAACCAAACTATCTACACAACCGAACCATCCACACAACCAACGCACATAGAAAACCAAACCAGCTACACAACCAAGTTGCCTAGACAACCAAACCACTACACAACCAGTGGGCTTAGACAACCAAACCATCTACACAACCAAGGTGCCTAGACAACCAAACCATCTACACAACAAATGGGTCTAAGCAACCAAACAATCTACACAACCAAACCACCAACACAACCAACAGGGCGAGACAACCAAACCATCTACACAACCAACACACATAGATAACCAAACTACCTACACAACCAACTTGCATAGAAAACCAAACAATCTACACAACTAATGAGCCTAGACAACCAAACAATCTACACAACCAAACCATCCACACAACCAACAGACTGAGACAACAAAACCATCTACACAACCAACTCTCATAGAAAACCAAACCATCTACACAACCAAACCATCTACACAAGCAATGGGCCTAGACAACCAAACAATCTACACAACCAACCACCCACACAACCAACAGACCAAGATTATCAAACCATCTACACAACAATGCACATAGAAAACCAAACCAGCTACACAACCAACTCACATAGAAAACCAAACCATCTACACAATCAAACCATCTACACAACCAATGTGCCTAGACAACCAAACAATCTACACAACCAAACCATCCACACAACAAACAGACTGAGACAACCAAACCATCTACACAATCAATGTGCCTAGACAACCAAACAATCTACACAACCATACTATATACACAGGAAATGCACATAGAAAACTAAACCACTAACACAAACAAATCACATAGAAAACCAAAGCATCTACACAACCAAACCATCTACACAAGAAATGCACATGGAAAACCAAACCACCTACACAACGAAACCATCTACACAAGAAATGCACATAGAAAACCAAACCACCAACAAAACCAACTCACATTGAAAACCAAACAATCTACACAACTAATGAGCCTAGACAACTAAATAATCTACACAACTAAACCACCCACACAACCAACAGACCGAGACAGCAAACCATCTACACAACCAACACACATAGAAAACCAAACCACCAACACAACCAAACCATCTGCACAAGCAATGGGCCTAGCCAACAAAACCATCTACACAGCCAAACCACCCACACAACCAACAGACCGAGACAACCAAACCATCTACATAACCAACTCACATAGAAAACCAAACCATCTACACAGCCAAACCATTCACAGCACCAACAGACTGGGACAACCAAACCCTCGACACAACCAACATACATAGAAAGCCAAACCACCGACACAACCAACTCTCATAGAAAACCAAACCATCTACACAACCAAACCATCTACACAACCAATGGGCCTAGACAACCAAACAATCTACACAACCAAACCACCCGCACAACCAACAGACCGAGACAACAAACCATCTACACAACCAACAAACATAGAAAAACAATCCACCTACACAACCAACTCACATAGAAAACCAAACCATCTACACAACCAAACCATCTTCACAAGCAATGGGCCCAGACAACCAAACAATCTACGCAACCAAACCATTCACACCACCAACAGACTGAGACAACCAAACCCTCTACACAAACCAACGTACATAGAAAACCAAACCACCGACACAACCAACTCTCAAATAAAACCAAACCACCTACACAACCGAACCACCCACACAACCAACAGACCGAGACAACCGAACCACCCACACAACCAATGTACATAGAAAACCAAACCATCTACACAACCAAACCAAGTACACAACCAATGCACATAGACAACCAAACTATCTACACAACCGAACCATCCACACAACCAACGCACATAGAAAACCAAACCAGCTACACAACCAAGTTGCCTAGACAACCAAACCACTACACAACCAGTGGGCTTAGACAACCAAACCATCTACACAACCAAGGTGCCTAGACAACCAAACCATCTACACAACAAATGGGTCTAAGCAACCAAACAGTCTACACAACCAAACCACCCACACAACCAACAGGGCAAGACAACCAAACCATCTACACAACCAACACACATAGATAACCAAACTACCTACACAACCAACTCGCATAGAAAACCAAACAATCTACACAACTAATGAGCCTAGACAACCAAACAATCTACACAACCAAACCATCCACACAACCAACAGACTGAGACAACAAAACCATCTACACAACCAACTCTCATAGAAAACCAAACCATCTACACAACCAAACCATCTACACAAGCAATGGGCCTAGACAACCAAACAATCTACACAACCAACCACCCACACAACCAACAGACCAAGACTATCAAACCATCTACACAACAATGCACATAGAAAACCAAACCAGCTACACAACCAACTCACATAGAAAACCAAACCATCTACACAATCAAACCATCTACACAACCAATGTGCCTAGACAACCAAACAATCTACACAACCAAACCATCCACACAACAAACAGACTGAGACAACCAAACCCTCTACACAAACCAACGTACATAGAAAACTAAACCACCGACACAACCAACTCTCAAATTAAAACCAAACCACCTACACAACCGAACCACCCACACAACCAACAGACCGAGACAACCGAACCACCCACACAACCAATGTACATAGAAAACCAAACCATCTACACAACCGAACCATCCACACAACCAACGCACATAGAAAACCAAACCAGCTACACAACCAAGTTGCCTAGACAACCAAACCACCAAACTACTGACACAACCAACTCTCAAATAAAACCAAACCACCTACACAACCGAACCACCCACACAACCAACAGACCGAGACAACCGAACCACCCACACAACCAATGTACATAGAAAACCAAACCATCTACACAATCAAACCAAGTACACAACCAATGCACATAGACAACCAAACTATCTACACAACCGAACCATCCACACAACCAACGCACATAGAAAACCAAACCAGCTCACAACCAAGTTGCCTAGACAACCAAACCACTACACAACCAGTGGGCTTAGACAACCAAACCATCTACACAACCAAGGTGCCTAGACAACCAAACCATCTACACAACAAATGGGTCTAAGCAACCAAACAATCTACACAACCAAACTACCCACACAACCAACAGGGCGAGACAACCAAACCATCTACACAACCAACACACATAGATAACCAAACTACCTACACAACCAACTTGCATAGAAAACCAAACAATCTACACAACCAAACCATCCACACAACCAACAGACTGAGACAACAAAACCATCTACACAACCAACTCTCATAGAAAACCAAACCATCTACACAACCAAACCATCTACACAAGCAATGGGCCTAGACAACCAAACAATCTACACAACCAAACCACCCACACAACCAACAGACCAAGACTATCAAACCATCTACACAACAATGCACATAGAAAACCAAACCAGCTACACAACCAACTCACATAGATAACCAAACCATCTACACAATCAAACCATCTACACAACCAATGGGCCAAGACAACCAAGCAATCTACACAGCCAAATCACCCACACAACTAACAGACCAAGACTACCAAACCATCTACACAACCAATGCACATAGATAACCAAACCAGCTACACAACCAACTCACATAGAAAACCAAATCATCTACACAACCAAACCATCTACACAAGAAATGCACATAGAAAACCAAACCACCTACACAACAAAAATATCTACACAAGAAATGCACATAGAAAACCAAACCACCAACACAAACAACTCACATAGAAAACCAAACCATCTACACAACTAATGAGCCTAGACAACCAAACAATCTACACAACCAAACCATCCACACAACCAACAGACTGAGAGAACCAAACCATCTACACAACCAATGTGCCTAGACAACCAAACAATCTACACAACCAAACCATCTACACAAGCAATGGGCCTAGACAACCAAATAATCTACACAACCAAACCACCCACACAACCAACAGACCGAGGCAACCAAACCACCTAAACAACCAACGAACATAGAAAACCAAACCATCTACACAACCAAACCATGTTCACAATCATTGCACATAGACAACCGAACCATCTACACAACCAAACTACCCACACAACCAACAGACCGAGACATCCGAACCACCCACACAACCAATGCACATAGACACACAAACCATCTACACAACCAAACCATCTACACAACCAAACCACGTACACAACCAATGCACATAGAAAACAACACCATCTACACAATCAAACCACCTACACAACCGAACCACCCACACAACCAACATACCGAGTCAACCGAACCACCCACACAACCAATGTACATAGAAAACCAAACCATCTACACAACCAAACCAAGTACACAACCAATGCACATAGACAACCAAACTATCTACACAACCGAACCATCCACACAACCAACACACATAGAAAACCAAACCAGCTACACAACCAAGTTGCCTAGACAACCAAACCACTACACAACCAGTGGGCCTAGACAACCAAACCATCTACACAACCAATGGGCCTAGACAACCAAACATTCTACACAACCAAACCACCCACACAACCAACAGATTGAGACAACCAAACCACCTACCAACCAATTCACATAATAAAACAAAACACCTACACAACCAACTCACAAAGAAAACCAAACCATCTACACAACCGAGGTGCCTAGACAACCAAACCATCTACACAACAAATGGGTCTAAACAACCAAACAATCTACACAACCAAACCACCCACACAACCATCAGGGCAAGTCAACCAAACCATCTACACAACCAACACACATAGACAACCAAACTACCTACACAACCAACTCACATAGAAAACCAAACAAGCTACACAACTAATGAGCCTAGACAACCAAACAATCTACACAACCAAACCATCCACACAACCAACAGACTGAGACAACCAAACTATCTACATAACCAACTCTCATAGAAAAAAAACAGTCTATACAGCCAAACCACCCACACAACCAACAGACCAAGACTATCAAACCATCTACACAACAATGAACATAGAAAATCAAAACAGCTACACAACCAACTCACATAGAAAACCAAACCATCTACAAAACCAAATCATCTACACAAACAATGGGCCTAGACAACCAAACAATCTACACAACCAAACCTTAAACACAAGAAATGCACATAGAAAACCAAGCCACCAACACGAACTACTCACATAGAAAACCAAAGCATCTACACAACCAAACCATCTACACAAGAAATGCACATAGAAAACCTAACCACCTACACAACGAAACCATCTGCACAAGAAATGCACACAGAAAACCGAACCACCAACACAACCAACTCACATAGAAAACCAAACCATCTACACACCTAATGAGCCTAGACAACCAAACAATCTACCTACACAACCAAACCATCCACACAACAAACAGACTGAGACAACCAAACCAACTACACAACCAATATGCCTAGACAACCAAACAATCTACACAACCAAACCATCCACACAACAAACAGACTGAGACAACCTAACCATCTACACAATCAATGTGCCTAGACAACCAAACAATCTACACAACCAAACTATATACACAAGAAATGCACATAGAAAACTAAACCACTAACACAAACAACTCACATAGAAAACCAAAGCATCTACACAACCAAACCATCTACACAAGAAATGCACATGGAAAACCAAACCACCTACACAACGAAACCATCTACACAAGAAATGCACATAGAAAACCAAACCACCAACAAAACCAACTCACATTGAAAACCAAACCATCTACGCAACTAATGAGCCTAGACAACCAAATAATCTACACACCTAAACCACCCACACAACCAACAGACCAAGACAGCAAACCATCTACACAACCAACACACATAGAAAACCAAACCACCAACACAACCAAACCATCTACACAAGCAATGGGCCTAGCCAACAAAACCATCTACACAGCCAAACCACCCACACAACCAACAAACCGAGACAACCAAACCATCTACATAACCAACTCACATAGAAAACCAAACCATCTACACAGCCAAACCATTCGCAGCACAAACAGACTGGGACAACCAAACCCTCGACACAACCAACATACATAGAAAGCCAAACCACCGACACAACCAACTCTCATAGAAAACCAAACCATCTACACAACCAAACCATCTACACAACCAATGGGCCTAGACAACCAAACAATCTACACAACCAAACCACCCGCACAACCAACAGACCGAGACAACAAACCATCTACACAACCAACAAACATAGAAAAACAATCCACCTACACAACCAACTCACATAGAAGACCAAACCATCTACACAACCACACCATCATCACAACCAATGGGCCTAGACAACCAAACAATCTACACAACCAAATCAATCACACCACCAACAGACTGAGACAACCAAACCCTCTACACAACCAGCGTACATAGAAAACCAAACCACTGACACAACCAACTCACATAGAAAACCAAACCATCTACACAAGCAAACCATCTACACAACCAATGGGCCTAGACAACCAAACAATCTACACAGCCAAACCACCCACACAACTAAAAGACCAAGACAACAAAACCATCTACACAACCAATGCACTTAGAAACCAAAGCATCTACACAACCAACTAAGATAGAAAACCAAAGCATCTACACAACCTAACCATCTACACAAACAATGCACATAGAAAACCAAACCACCAACACAACCAACTCAGATAGAAAACCAAACCATCTGCACAACCAAACCATCTACACAACCAACTCTCATAGAAAACCAAACAATCTACACAACCAAACGATCTACACAAGAAATGGGCCTACACAACCAAACAATCTGTTCAACCAAACCACCCACACAACTAACAGACCAAGACTACCAAACCATCTACACACCAATGCACATAGAAAACCAAACCAACTACACAACCAACTCACATAGAAAACCACACCATCTACACATCCAATGGGCTTAGACAAGCAAAAAATCTACACAGCCAAACCACCCACACAACTAACACACCAAGACAACAAAACCATCTACACAACCAATGTACATAGGAAATCAAACGAGCTACACAGCCAACTCACATAGAAAACCAAACCATCTACACAACCAAACCATCTACACAAGAAATGCACATAGGGAACCAAACCATGTACACAACCAAACCATCTACACAACCAATGGGCCTAGACAACCAAACAATCTACACAACCAAACCACCCACACAACCAACAGACCTAGCCAGCCAAACCATCTACACAGCCAACTCACATAAAAAACAAACCATCTACAAAACCAAACCATTCACACCACCAACAGACTGAGACAACCAAACCACTGACACAACCAACTCTCATAGAAAACCAAACCATCTACACAACCAAACCATCTACACAACCAAACAATCTACACAACCAATGAGCCTAGACAACCTAAGAATCTACACAACCAAACCACCCACCCAACCAACCGACCGAGACAACCAAACCATCTACAAAACCAATACACATAGAAAACCCAACCACCTACACAACCAACTCACATAGAAAACCAAACCATCTACGCAACCAAACAATCTTCACACCCAATGGGCCTAAACAACCCAACAATCTACACAACCAAGCCCTTCACACTACCAACAGACTGAGACAACCAAACCCTCTACACAACCAAGGTACATAGAAAACCAAACCACTGACACAACCAACTCACATAGAAAACCAAACCATCTAAACAACAAATGAGCCTAGGCAACCAAACAATCTAGACAACCCAACCATCCACACAACCAACAGACCGAGACAACCAAACCATCTGCACAACCAACACACATAGAAAACCAAACCAGCTACACAACCAACTCTCATAGAAAACCAAAATATCTACACAACCAAACCATCTACACAAGCAATGGGCCTAGAAACCAAACAATCTACACAACCAAACCACCCACACAACCAACAGACCGCCGAGACAACCAAACCATCTACACAACCAATGCACATAGAAAACCAAACCATCTACTCAACTAAACCATCTACACAACCAATGGGCCTAGACAACCAAACAATCTACACAGCCAAATCACCCAGACAACCAACAGACCAAGACAACCAAACCCGCTACACAATCAACGTACACAGAAAAACAAACCACCTAAACAACCAACTCACATAGAAAACCAAACCATCTACACAAACAAACCATCTTCACAACCAATGGGCCTAGACAATCAAACAATCTACAAAACCAAACCATTCACACCACCAACATTCTGAGACAACCAAACCCTCTACACAACCAACGTACATAGAAAACCAAACCACCTACACAACCAACTCACATAGAAAACCAAACCATCTACACAACCATACCATCTTCACAACCAATGGGCCTAGACAACCAAACAATCTACACAACCAAACCGTTCATACCACCAACAGACTGAGAAAACCAAACCCTCTACACAACCAACGCACATAGAAAACCAAACCACCGACATGACCACTCTCATAAAAAAGCAAACCATCTACACAACCAAACCATCTAAACAACCAAATGAGCCTAGGCAACCAAACAATCTACACAGCCAAACCATCCACACAACCAACAGGCCGAGACAACCAAACCATCTACACAACCAACACACATAGAAAACCAAACCATCTACACAACCAAATCATCTTCACAACCAATGGGCCTAGACAATCAAACAATCTACACAACCAAACCAACCGCACAACCAACAGACCGAGACAACAAACCATCTACACAACCAACACACATAGAAAAACAATCCACCTACCCAACCAACTCAAATAGAAAACCAAACAATCTACACAACCAAACCATCATCACAACCAATGGGCCTGGACAATCAAACAATCTACACAACCAAACCAATCACACCACCAACAGACTGAGACAACAAAACCCTCTACACAACCAACGTACATAGAAGACCAAACCACCTACACAACCAACTCACATAGAAAACCAAATCATCTACACAACCAAACCATCTTCACAACCAATGGGCTCAGACAACCAAACAATCTACGCAACAAAACCATTCACACCACCAACAGACTGAGACAACCAAACCCTCTACACAAACCAACGTACATAGAAAACCAAACCATCGACACAACCAACTCTCAAATAAAACCAAACCACCTACACAACCGAACCACCCACACAACCAACAGACCGAGACAACCGAACCACCCACACAACCAATGTACATAGAAAACCAAACCATCTACACAACCAAACCAAGTACACAACCAATGCACATAGACAACCAAACTATCTACACAACCGAACCATCCACACAACCAACGCACATAGAAAACCAAACCAGCTACACAACCAAGTTGCCTAGACAACCAAACCACTACACAACCAGTGGGCTTAGACAACCAAACCATCTACACAACCAAGGTGCCTAGACAACCAAACCATCTACACAACAAATGGGTCTAAGCAACCAAACAATCTACACAACCAAACCACCAACACAACCAACAGGGCGAGACAACCAAACCATCTACACAACCAACACACATAGATAACCAAACTACCTACACAACCAACTCGCATAGAAAACCAAACAATCTACACAACTAATGAGCCTAGACAACCAAACAATCTACACAACCAAACCATCCACACAACCAACAGACTGAGACAACAAAACCATCTACACAACCAACTCTCATAGAAAACCAAACCATCTACACAACCAAACCATCTACACAAGCAATGGGCCTAGACAACCAAACAATCTACACAACCAACCACCCACACAACCAACAGACCAAGACTATCAAACCATCTACACAACAATGCACATAGAAAACCAAACCAGCTACACAACCAACTCACATAGAAAACCAAACCATCTACACAATCAAACCATCTACACAACCAATGTGCCTAGACAACCAAACAATCTACACAACCAAACCATCCACACAACAAACAGACTGAGACAACCAAACCATCTACACAATCAATGTGCCTAGACAACCAAACAATCTACACAACCATACTATATACACAGGAAATGCACATAGAAAACTAAACCACTAACACTAACAAATCACATAGAAAACCAAAGCATCTACACAACCAAACCATCTACACAAGAAATGCACATGGAAAACCAAACCACCTACACAACGAAACCATCTACACAAGAAATGCACATAGAAAACCAAACCACCAACAAAACCAACTCACATTGAAAACCAAACAATCTACACAACTAATGAGCCTAGACAACTAAATAATCTACACAACTAAACCACCCACACAACCAACAGACCGAGACAGCAAACCATCTACACAACCAACACACATAGAAAACCAAACCACCAACACAACCAAACCATCTGCACAAGCAATGGGCCTAGCCAACAAAACCATCTACACAGCCAAACCACCAACACAACCAACAGACCGAGACAACCAAACCATCTACATAACCAACTCACATAGAAAACCAAACCATCTACACAGCCAAACCATTCACAGCACCAACAGACTGGGACAACCAAACCCTCGACACAACCAACATACATAGAAAGCCAAACCACCGACACAACCAACTCTCATAGAAAACCAAACCATCTACACAACCAAACCATCTACACAACCAATGGGCCTAGACAACCAAACAATCTACACAACCAAACCACCCGCACAACCAACAGACCGAGACAACAAACCATCTACACAACCAACAAACATAGAAAAACAATCCACCTACACAACCAACTCACATAGAAAACCAAACCATCTACACAACCAAACCATCTTCACAAGCAATGGGCCCAGACAACCAAACAATCTACGCAACCAAACCATTCACACCACCAACAGACTGAGACAACCAAACCCTCTACACAAACCAACGTACATAGAAAACCAAACCACCGACACAACCAACTCTCAAATAAAACCAAACCACCTACACAACCGAACCACCCACACAACCAACAGACCGAGACAACCGAACCACCCACACAACCAATGTACATAGAAAACCAAACCATCTACACAACCAAACCAAGTACACAACCAATGCACATAGACAACCAAACTATCTACACAACCGAACCATCCACACAACCAACGCACATAGAAAACCAAACCAGCTACACAACCAAGTTGCCTAGACAACGAAACCACTACACAACCAGTGGGCTTAGACAACCAAACCATCTACACAACCAAGGTGCCTAGACAACCAAACCATCTACACAACAAATGGGTCTAAGCAACCAAACAGTCTACACAACCAAACCACCCACACAACCAACAGGGCAAGACAACCAAACCATCTACACAACCAACACACATAGATAACCAAACTACCTACACAACCAACTCGCATAGAAAACCAAACAATCTACACAACTAATGAGCCTAGACAACCAAACAATCTACACAACCAAACCATCCACACAACCAACAGACTGAGACAACAAAACCATCTACACAACCAACTCTCATAGAAAACCAAACCATCTACACAACCAAACCATCTACACAAGCAATGGGCCTAGACAACCAAACAATCTACACAACCAACGACCCACACAACCAACAGACCAAGACTATCAAACCATCTACACAACAATGCACATAGAAAACCAAACCAGCTACACAACCAACTCACATAGAAAACCAAACCATCTACACAATCAAACCATCTACACAACCAATGTGCCTAGACAACCAAACAATCTACACAACCAAACCATCCACACAACAAACAGACTGAGACAACCAAACCATCTACACAATCAATGTGCCTAGACAACCAAACAATCTACACAACCAAACTATATACACAAGAAATGCACATAGAAAACTAAACCACTAACACAAACAACTCACATAGAAAACCAACGTATCTACACAACCAAACCATCTACACAAGAAATGCACATGGAAAACCAAACCACCTACACAACGAAACCATCTACACAAGAAATGCACATAGAAAACCAAACCACCAACAAAACCAACTCACATTGAAAACCAAACCATCTACACAACTAATGAGCCTAGACAACCAAATAATCTACACAACTAAACCACCCACACAACCAACAGACCGAGACAGCAAACCATCTACACAACCAACACACATAGAAAACCAAACCACCAACACAACCAAACCATCTACACAAGCAATGGGCCTAGCCAACAAAACCATCTACACAGCCAAACCACCCACACAACCAACAGACCGAGACAACCAAACCATCTACATAACCAACTCACATAGAAAACCAAACCACCAACACAACCAAACCATCTACACAAGCAATGGGCCTAGCCAACAAAACCATCTACACAGCCAAACCACCCACACAACCAACAGACCGAGACAACCAAACCATCTACATAACCAACTCACATAGAAAACCAAACCATCTACACAGCCAAACCATTCACAGCACCAACAGACTGGGACAACCAAACCCTCAACACAACCAACATACATAGAAAGCCAAACCACCGACACAACCAACTCTCATAGAAAACCAAACCATCTAAACAACCAAACCATCTACACAACCAATGGGCCTAGACAACCAAACAATCTACACAACCAAACCACCTGCACAACCAACAGACCGAGACAACAAACCATCTACACAACCAACAAACATAGAAAAACAATCCACCTACAAAACCAACTCACATAGAAAACCAAACCATCTACACAACCAAACCATCATCACAACCAATGGGCCTAGACAACCAAACAATCTACACAACCAAATCAATCACACCACCAACAGACTGAGACAACCAAACCCTCTACACAACCAACGCACATAGAAAACCAAACCACTGACACAACCAACTCACATAGAAAACCAAACCATCTACACAAGCAAACCATCTACACAACCAATGGGCCTAGACAACCAAACAATCTACACAGCCAAACCACCCACACAACTAACAGACCAGGACAACAAAACCATCTACACAACCAATGCACTTAGAAACCAAAGCATCTACACAACCAACTAAGATAGAAAACCAAAGCATCTACACAACCTAACCATCTACACAAACAATGCACATAGAAAACCAAACCACCAACACAACCAACTCAGATAGAAAACCAAACCATCTACACAACCAAACCATCTACACAACCAACTCTCATAGAAAACCAAACAATCTACACAACCAAACGATCTACACAAGAAATGGGCCTAGACAACCAAACAATCTGTTCAACCAAACCACCCACACAACCAACAGACCAAGACTACCAAACCATCTACACACCAATGCACATAGAAAACCAAACCAACTACAGAACCAACTCACATAGAAAACCAAACCATCTACACATCCAATGGGCTTAGACAAGCAAAAAATCTACACAGCCAAACCACCCACACAACTAACACACCAAGACAACAAAACCATCTACACAACCAATGTACATAGGAAACCAAACGAGCTACACAGCCAACTCACATAGAGAACCAAACCATCTACACAACCAAACCATCTACACAACCAATGGGCCTAGACAACCAAACAATCTACACAGCCAAACCACCCACACAACCAACAGAATTAGCCAACCAAGCCATCTACACAGCCAAATCACATAAAAAACAAACCATCTACAAAACCAAACCATTCACACCACCAACAGACTGAGACAACCAAACCACTGACACAACCAACTCTCATAGAAAACCAAACCATCTACACAACCAAACCATCTACACAACCAAACAATCTACACAACCAATGAGCCTAGACAACCAAACAATCTACACACCCAAACCACCCACCCAACCAACCGACCGAGACAACCAAACCATCTACACAACCAATACACATAGAAAACCCAACCACCTACACAACCAACTCACATAGAAAACCAAACCATCTACGCAACCAAACAATCTTCACACCCAATGGGCCTAAACAACCCAACAATCTACACAACCAAACCCTTCACACCACCAACAGACTGAGACAACCAAACCCTCTACACAACCAACGTACATAGAAAACCAAACCACTGACACAACCAACTCACATAGAAAACCAAACCATCTAAACAACAAATGAGCCTAGGCAACCAAACAATCTACACAACCCAACCATCCACACAACCAACAGACCGAGACAACCAAACCATCTGCACAACCAACACACATGAAAACCAAACCAGCTACACAACCAACTCTCATAGAAAACCAAAATATCTACACAACCAAACCATCTACACAAGCAACGGGCCTAGAAACCAAACAATCTACACAACCAAACCACCCACACAACCAACAGACCGCTGAGACAACCAAACCATCTACACAACCAATGCACATAGAAAACCAAACCATCTACTCAACTAAACCATCTACACAACCAATGGGCCTAGACAACCAAACAATATACACAGCCAAATCACCCAGACAACCAACAGACTGAGACAACCAAACCCTCTACACAACCAACGCACATAGAAAACCAAACCACCGACATGACCACTCACATAGAAAACCAAACCATCTACACAACCATACCATCTTCACAACCAATGGGCCTAGACAACCAAACAATCTACACAACCAAACCGTTCACACCACCAACAGACTGAGAAAACCAAACCCTCTACACAACCAACGCACATAGAAAACCAAACCACCGACATGACCACTCTCATAGAAAAGCAAACCATCTACACAACCAAACCATCTACACAACCAAATGAGCCTAGGCAACCAAACAATCTACACAGCCAAACCATCCACAGAACCAACAGGCCGAGACAACCAAACCATCTACACAACCAACACACATAGAAAACCAAACCACCTACACAACCAACCCACATAGAAAACCAAACCATCTACACAACCAAATCATCTTCACAACCAATGGGCCTAGACAATCAAACAATCTACACAACCAAACCAACCGCACAACCAACAGACCGAGACAACAAACCATCTACACAACTAACACACATAGAAAATCAATCCACCTACCCAACCAACTCACATAGAAAACTAAACAATCTACACAACCAAACCATCATCACAACCAATGGGCCTAGACAACCAAACAATCTACACAACCAAACCAATCACACCACTAACAGACTGAGACAACCAAACCCTGTACACAACCAACGTACATAGAAGACCAAACCACCTACACAACCAACTCACATAGAAAACCAAATCATCTACACAACCAAACCATCTTCACAACCAATGGGCCCAGACAACCAAACAATCTACGCAACCAAACCATTCACACCACCAACAGACTGAGACAACCAAACCCTCTACACAAACCAACGTACATAGAAAACCAAACCACCGACACAACCAACTCTCAAATAAAACCAAACCACCCACACAACCAACAGACCAAGACTATCAAACCATCTACACAACAATGCACATAGAAAACCAAACCAGCTACACAACCAACTCACATAGAAAACCAAACCATCTACACAATCAAACCATCTACACAACCAATGTGCCTAGACAACCAAACAATCTACACAACCAAACCATCCACACAACAAACAGACTGAGACAACCAAACCATCTACACAATCAATGTGCCTAGACAACCAAACAATCTACACAACCAAACTATATACACAAGAAATGCACATAGAAAACTAAACCACTAACACAAACAACTCACATAGAAAACCAAAGCATCTACACAACCAAACCATCTACACAAGAAACGCACATGGAAAACCAAACCACCTACACAACAAAACCATCTACACAAGAAATGCACATAGAAAACCAAACCACCAACAAAACCAACTCACATTGAAAACCAAACCATCTACACAACTAATGAGCCTAGACAACCAAATAATCTACACAACTAAACCACCCACACAACCAACAGACCGAGACAGCAAACCATCTACACAACCAACACACATAGAAAACCAAACCACCAACACAACCAAACCATCTACACAAGCAATGGGCCTAGCCAACAAAACCATCTACACAGCCAAACCACCCACACAACCAACAGACTGAGACAACCAAAACATCTCATAACCAACTCACATAGAAAACCAAACCATCTACACAGCCAAACCATTCACAGCACCAACAGACTGGGACAACCAAACCCTCGACACAACCAACATACATAGAAAGCCAAACCACCGACACAACCAACTCTCATAGAAACCAAACCATCTACACAACCAAACCACCTACACAACCAATGGGCCTAGACAACCAAACAATCTACACAACCAAACCACCCGCACAACCAACAGACCGAGACAACAAACCATCTACACAACCAACAAACATAGAAATACAATCCACCTACACAACCAACTCACATAGAAAACCAAACCATCTACACAACCAAACCATCATCACAACCAATAGGCCTAGACAACCAAACAATCTACACAACCAAATCAATCATACCACCAACAGACTGAGACAACCAAACCCTCTACACAACCAACGTACATAGAAAACCAAACCACTGACACAACCAACTCACATAGAAAACCAAACCATCTACAGAAGCAAACCATCTACACAACCAATGGGCCTAGACAACCAAACAATCTACACAGCCAAACCACCCACACAACTAACAGACCAGGACAACAAAACCATCTACACAACCAATGCACATAGACACCAAAGCATCTACACAACCAACTAAGATAGAAAACCAAAGCATCTACACAACCTAACCATCTACACAAACAATGCACATAGAAAACCAAACCACCAACACAACCAACTCAGATAGAAAACCAAACCATCTACACAACCAAACCATCTACACAACCAACTCTCATAGAAAACCAAACAATCTACACAACCAAACGATCTACACAAGAAATGGGCCTAGACAACCAAACAATCTGTTCAACCAAACCACCCACACAACCAACAGACCAAGACTACCAAACCATCTACACACCAATGCACATAGAAAACCAAACCAACTACACAACCAACTCACATAGTAAACCAAACCATCTACACATCCAATGGGCTTAGACAAGCAAAAAATCTACACAGCCAAACCACCCACACAACTAACACACCAAGACAACAAAACCATCTACACAACCAATGTACATAGGAAACCAAACGAGCTACACAGCCAACTCACATAGAGAACCAAACCATCTACACAACCAAACCATCTACACAACCAATGGGCCTAGACAACCAAACAATCTACACAGCCAAACCACCCACACAACCAACAGACCTAGCCAACCAAACCATCTACACAGCCAACTCACATAAAAAACAAACCATCTACAAAACCAAACCATTCACACCACCAACAGACTGAGACAACCAAACCACTGACACAACCAACTCTCATAGAAAACCAAACCATCTAAACAACCAAACCATCTACACAACCAAACAATCTACACAACCAATGAGCCTAGACAACCAAACAATCTACACAACCAAACCACCCACCCAACCAACCGACCGAGACAACCAAACCATCTACACAACCAATATACATAGAAAACCAAACCACCTACACAACCAAATCACATAGAAAACCAAACCATCTACGCAACCAAACAATCTTCACACCCAATGGGCCTAAACAACCCAACAATCTACACAACCAAACCCTTCACACCACTAACAGACTGAGACAACCAAACCCTCTACACAACCAACGTACATAGAAAACCAAACCACTGACACAACCAACTCACATAGAAAACCAAACCATCTAAACAACAAATGAGCCTAGGCAACCAAACAATCTACACAACCCAACCATCCACACAACCAACAGACCGAGACAACCAAACCATCTGCACAACCAACACACATAGAAAACCAAACCAGCTACACAACCAACTCTCATAGAAAACCAAAATATCTACACAACCAAACCATCTACACAAGCAACGGGCCTAGAAACCAAACAATCTACACAACCAAACCACCCACACAACCAACAGACCGCCGAGACAACCAAACCATCTACACAACCAATGCACATAGAAAACCAAACCATCTACTCAACTAAACCATCTACACAACCAATGGGCCTAGACAACCAAACAATATACACAGCCAAATCACCCAGACAACCAACAGACCAAGACAACCAAACCCACTACACAACCAACGTACACAGAAAACCAAACCACCTAAACAACCAACTCACATAGAAAACCAAACCATCTACACAAACAAACCATCTTCACAACCAATGGGCCTAGACAATCAAACAATCTACAAAACCAAACCATTCACACCACCAACAGACTGAGAAAACCAAACCCTCTACACAACCAACGTTCATAGAAAACCAAACCACCTACACAACCAACTCACATAGAAAACCAAACCATCTACACAACCAAACCATCTACACAACCAAATGAGCCTAGGCAACCAAACAATCTACACAGCCAAACCATCCACAGAACCAGCAGGCCGAGACAACCAAACCATCTACACAACCAACACACATAGAAAACCAAACCACCTACACAACCAACTCACATAGAAAACCAAACCATCTACACAACCAAATCATCTTCACAACCAATGGGCCTAGACAATCAAACAATCTACACAACCAAACCAACCGAACAACCAACAGACCTAGACAACAAACCATCTACACAACTAACACACATAGAAAAACAATCCACCTACCCAACCAACTCACATAGAAAACCAAACAATCTACACAACCAAACCATCATCACAACCAATGGGCCTAGACAACCAAACAATCTACACAACCAAACCAACCACACAACCAACAGACCGAAACAACCTAACCATCTACAGAACCAATGCACATAGAAAACCAAACCACCTACACAACCAACTCACATAGAAAACCAAACATCTACACAACTAATGAGCCTAGACAACCAAACCATCTACACAACCAAGGTGCCTAGACAACCAAATTATCTACACAACAAATGGGTCTAAACAACCAAACAATCTACACCACCCGCACAACCAACAGGCCAAGACAACCAAACCATCTACACAGCCAACACACATAGACAACCAAACTACCTACACAACCAACTCACATAGAAAACCAAACCATCTACACAACTAATGAGCCTAGACAACCAAACCATCTACACAACCAACACACATAGACAACCAAACCACCTACACAACCAACTCACATAGAAAACCAAACCATCTACACAACCAAATCATCTTCACAACGAATGGGCCTTGACAACCAAACAATCTACACAACCAAACCATTCACACCACCAACAGACTGAGGCAACCAAACCGCCTACACAACCAAAGTACATACAAAACCAAACCACCGACACAACCAACTCTCATAGAAAACCGAACCCTCTACACAACCAAACCATCTACACAACCAATGGGCCTAGACAACCAAACAATCTACACAACCAAACCAACCACACAACCAACAGACCGAAACAACCAAACCATCTACACAACCAATGCATATAGAAAACCAAACCACCTACACAACCAACTCACATAGAAAACCAAACATCTACACAACTAATGAGCCTAGACAACCAAACCATCTACACAACCAAGGTGCCTAGACAACCAAACCATCTACACAACAAATGGGTCTAAACAACCAAACAATATACACCACCCGCACAACCAACAGGCCGAGACAACCAAACCATCTACACAGCCAACACACATAGGCCCTCATTACGACCCTGGCGGAAAGTGACTGACCGGACCGCCACAGCGTAAATAGCGTTTCCGCCATTGCACGATGGAGCAAAGTGCGGCCCATTCCGACCCATCGGGCACGAGCACCACGGCATGGCGGAAGTGCAAAGTCCGCGATGGCGGAAATGACCCCAAAACGGCCCACACCGCCGCCGTACGGCGCCCTAGGTGCAATACCGCCACCCATCTTAGCGGACACCGCAATGAGCGCCAACCGGAAAGTACGGTGACCGTAAATATACGGAAACGGAAGTAAAAACATGGGCCCGGAACGGGAAACATCCCGCCGTACACCTATAAAACCACAAAATCCACACAACCACTAAAAACACTACCCTGAGACACACCCCAACCCGTCATCCACCCTAGCGAAACCAAGAAAAATGGGAAAAGTAGCGAAGAAAGCGTGCGACCGCAAGCGGCAGGTCCACTTCTCCCGTGAGGAACTCACCGTGCTAACAGAGACCCTCCAGGAGAATGCCGCCGCCGTCTTCTCCACGCAAATGACCAGGACGGCACTTGCGAACAAGAAGGCCATATGGGCTCTGGTGGCACAGCGGGTAAGTGCGGTGGGGACCGCACCCCGCAACCCACAGCAATGCAGAAAGCGATGGGACGACCTGCGGATACGCGTCCGTAGCATACTTTCTGCCAACCGCAACATTGCCACAGCCACCGGGGGAGGATCGGAATCACCCATCAAGTTGACCCCCTGGGAAGAAATCTGTGCCTCCACCATTGGAATGGAGAGCATAGAGGGAGTCGGAGGGATGGAGAAAGGAGTGCAGACATCCGAAGAATCAGGTAGGTGGCCCAAATGAAACAAAGCTAAATCCACAATGTCCAATCATGTGAAGTACCATGTGTCCACATAGTGCAACAGAAACACATGTCCAGGAGAACGTCCACACACATTGGCCTGATAGCGCACTTTAAAACTCACAATAAATACATAAATAATTAAAAACCCCAAAAACACCCACTACACGTGCAGCAGGCACACCCTAACTGCAGGCTGCCAAACAACTGCACCCTCACCCCACACACAAATGAAAGCACCTCCAAGGCCCCGACCCAAATCACCCTCACGTACCACCCCAATGCATGTGATACAATGCCATTCCAATTCCCACAGACCCATTAATAACCCTCGCCCTCCTTTACTCCACCACAGGGTCCGATCCAAACGACGAGCTTCAGGACACCCCTACCAGCACACCTGCAAAGAGGGCCAAGACCAACGGCCAAAGACCCTCCACCTCAGCTGCACGCATCAAGACACGGCAGCAGCACAAATCAGGTGGCAGCACAGAGGAGGGAACATCAACAGGCACCCCAGCAGCCAGCATGCCCACAACAGCAGCACCACAGGTCCCCCCAATGGATGCCACAGAAGGCACTGCCTCTGGTGGCAGCAGCACCATAGGTGACACCCCATTGATGGCAGCATGCTCCGACACAGAAGACGGGGATGTCGAAGTCAGATCCATCCATGACCTGTCCCAATCCCCCTGTCTGTCCCATCCCGTACAACATGAGGATACCACGCAGGGGCACCCACAAGACGACGACTGGCCATCCCCCACAAGCCCTGTGGCAGGGCAACATGAGGCGAACAGCCACTCTGTGACACCACCGCAAATGGCCATGGCCCAGCAGAGGCAACAGTCCCTCGACCAGTTAATCGTGCAACAGCAGCAACTGGCCACGCTCCTCAAGGACCATGCCGATGAATGTGGGGGCACTAAGGCAGACATAGAAACATCAACTGAGACACTTAGGGCAGAAATGGAGAGAAGTACAGAGACACTAAGGGCACAAATGGAGAGTAGCACCGAGTGCCTGAGAGTCCAAATGGAGAGTAGCACCGAGAGCCTGAGAGTCCAAATGGAGAGAAGCACCGAGAGCCTGAGAGTCCAAATGGAGAGAAGCACCGAGAGCCTGAGGGGGGAACTGCATGCGACGTCCAAAGACGTATGTGCCGAACTTGCCGCAGTGCGCCGTGTGCTCACTGAGCTCTCACAAACCCTTAGGGACATGCATGGACGTGAGCAGGCAGAGACATCATCCATTGCAAGTTCCGTCCAGGGCAGCCCCCAACGTAGATCTGGGAGGAACCTGCGCTCCACAGGCAGGGGTGCCCCTGATACCCGCAGAGGGGGCTTGCAATAGCGACTGCCCACTGACAATGAGCATCTTTGGACACTGGTGTTCGGGGGGGAGGTAGGAGGGTGGAGGGGGTGTGTTGGGCTCACTTGGGTGGCGGGTCGATAGGGTGTTTAACATGATATCACATATGCCATAAACAATGCACGATCAACCAATGAGATGTGTGGACAATGATCTTTGTGTACTAGGCCATCATAGGCGTACAGTCCATATTGTGCATGTACCAGACACACACAGTGCCACGAGTACCGTGTCCATGTATCAGCCACCAGGCGTGAGTGCTAGAAGCATGCATCAATGAGATGCTGACGAATGTCACGGCCCTCCTGTGCCTCGCAGACTCCTTGAGGTGCTGCCACATCCCCACCCTCATCATGACCATCTTCAGGTGCTTGCAGTTCTGCGTCAGGGGGCATGGGCACATTTCTACGTACGCACATGTTGTGGAGCATGACACATGCCATGACCATCTTTGCAACCCTCTCATGGCGGTACAGGAGTGCCCCGCCAGACCTGCTGAGGCAGCGGAAACGAGTCTTCAGTAGGCCGAATGCCTGTTCAATGACTACACGGGTACGTGAGTGGGCATGGTTGTAGTCCTCCTCATGCTGGTCCCGTGGGTTCCGGACTGGTGTGAGGAGCCATCTCTTCAGTGGATATCCAGCATCACCTGTATGTGGACGATAAACGTATAATGTGGAATGCCATTGCTACGTACGCACACACCCCCCCCCCCTTCCTGCCAGGTCATTGCCGAATCACATACCCCACATCATCATGCATGAAATGAGACTCACCGAGTAGCCAGGATCTGTTCCCTGCGTGTCGCTCCATGTAGCGTGGTATTGTAGAGTTCCTCAAGACCATAGAATCATGGGTTGATCCAGGGAATCGGGCACAACAATGTGTAATGATCCTGTTGGAGTCACACACCATTTGTACATTCAGAGAATGAAATTGTTTTCGGTTGCGGTACTGGGCCTCCATGGCATGTGGGACGACCAATTCCACATGGGTGCAGTCGATGGCACCAAGGCAACCCGGTATGCCCCCAAGTGCATGGAATCCCACTTTTGTGTTGGTAATTTCCTGCTCCGAGCGTGGTAGAGAGATGTAGTCGTCTGCGTGCTGCAGGAGGGCATCGAGCACTTGCAATAGTGTCCGTGAGAACAGTGGCTGAGAAATGCCATGCAACTGTCCGACTGTGTGCTGGTAGGTGCCTGTGGCCAGGAAGTGGAGTACAGACACCACCTTCAGTAGGGGTGGGATGGCGGTTGGGCTATCTATCATGCTGACAAGGTCAGCCTGTGTCATGTCCACAATGGCGGCTATGGTGTCCCGGTCCAAACGGTAGAGGGTGTGGATCTGCTCATCAGTGAGGTTGAACGGATGTGCTCGGAGGCGTGGGATTGCGGGCTGCCTGCGTGGTGGTAGTGGCTGTGCTGGCGGCCCTTGCTGGCCCTGCCTTGGCCTCCTCCTCCTCCTGCGTCTCCTCCGTGCGGCCGGTTGTAGTTGGTGTTCGTCTTCTTCTTGGAGTTGGAGTACTTGCAGTGCTATCAGGTCCCCCAGGGCCAACATCGCGAGTCCTGCCGGTAGCATTTCGGAGTGGGTGTGGTTGTGGGAGGAGACTGGGTGTGCAATTTATGTGTTTTCAGGCTGTATGGCCTCCACCTGTGGTGATTCATTCCACCTGTGCAAGCTGCTCTCCCCTTTGGCCGAGCACGTCCCGCACACAACGCTGCAATTCGAGGAATGGCATCTTGCTATTGCAATCATGTATTTGTACCCGATGGCCGTGTAACATTGGTTGATATGTTCATTCGGCTATGGTCCCATTGTTTCACATACAATCTTTGCAGTCGCGAACAGACTTGTGAAGGGTCAGTGGAACGTAGTACTCGAGTAACGGTGGGCCCTCATGCATCACTGTACCGAGTTGCACCGACGGGCGGGGCGTCCCATTTGTGAGTGAAGGCAGTTGCCATTTTCACACACAGCCGCACTAGATGGATTAATTTGTGATTTCAAGCGGCCACAGATGCCTTTTCGACGTGATGTTGCAAATGAGGAATTCGAAGGGCGGCGCTTTCGGTTATCAGCTAGCGGCGAGGAGATGCCCACAGGTCTGACTGCAAATATAACGTTCTATTGTTCAATGTCCTTGAGACAGGGGCCATGGCGAGGATGCAATGATTGATATGAATAGTTTGGGATGCGCAATAGCGACGTGGGCGATGAGGCCGGACGTTCCCAAATACATGTTACTTCACAACACTGGAATTACGGGCTGGGGCACTGTGGATTTTGCAGGCTGCATAACGCACAGACTCAATGGATATTTCTAATGTTATGTGAGTAAATATTCAGGCGTTTTTATACCGGGATGAGGGAATGATGTATGGATGCATGGACAGATGATTTGATACAGAGTTTGCCATGTACAGGGCTTCTTGGAATCTATCCGCCTCCCCTGCGCTATGTGATGCAGGGCTGCCATAGTGGGACCATCGTCTATCTGGCCTTGTTGAGCCCTCCCTGTCTCGACGCGCCTTCAGACACTTGTGTCCATGCACGTTAACAATCCCATCAGATGGATTCTGTTTTCACAGACGCATGCACAGGTACACTCGTTTGTGATGGTGTTTACACCTCGATATAGATAGTTATGAGTCGCAAGTGGTTTTGGGGTGGTGATGATCCTTTGGAGTGGGCTAGCATGCATATGGCTGTGGATTTAGTGTGATCATTGAAGTGAGTTGTTCGAATGTAGTTCTGATGGCCATTCTGTTCTTTTTCTTTTCTTTTGGTTGACAGGTATCTCCTCCCCTTTTGCCACTGCCATCTGTATGCCACTCCTGCAGATGGCTTTTACTCCCGACACCTGCTGCTTCGTGTTAATCAGTGGAGCAGCATTACGATCTTATGGGACGATCGCCAATGGGCCACATGCCCTTACGCAGTACTAGTGGCTCGGAGCAACATTTCGGCCTTTCAGCTGGACTAGTGCCTCCCCATTGGGACGGCCCTGCGGTTCTGTGCGCTTCCATGTTGCCTTTTTGTACGTGAATGTGGCTCTGTGTACCATGATGGAACAGGGCGTCACACAAGTAGTAGCTGGTCATTTCTTGCGGATGCAGCCCACAATGGTGAAATGTGTTTTGGAGTTCATGGCCTAATGGCTGTATGGGCTTGGTGATTTTGTTGTGCATTAAATTTCTATTCTGATATGGGCCGTGTAGCGTTCTTCTTTGCAAGTGATGTGGCATATTCCTATTTGGGGAGCGATGTATTGTGAGGAGATCTGCATTGGGTTCCAGCTTCGGAGTATAGTTGCGTGGTACTGTGCTGGGCGCGTTTGCCTACGAAGCCCAGTGAGGTCAGGGATGAGGGCTGCCAATATGACTGTTTGAATGATGTCATGCTCAGGGGCGGGGGATTAGGTTTTGTGTAACAGATGCCGGTCAGCCAGGTGGACTGGTGGAATGATGTGATTTTCGGAATATTGCTGGTCACAGGTGCCTGTGTTTGCGTGCGTTTCTTGGTGGGGGACTGTGGTCATGTCCATTGGAATGGCTTCTGTATTCGTGCCATCTGTGCCCTGCAGCTCCCATTGGCCCCTCTTGTGATTCTTTTGTTCGTTGGCATGCATGGGTGACTTGTACATTTCACTGGTTGCATTGTGACTTCATTGCACCTACGGGGAGTTGTACTATGTGGGCAGGGAGCGGTGTACAGGCACTCAGTGGGGCCGTTTACGGTTGATTCGCGATGCCGTACTTCTCACCATGGCGGAATGGTACTTTCCGCCGTGCTTGATGGCGTTAGGTACATGTCCGCTAGGGTCGGAATTCGCGTACCCTTGCGCCATGGTGGTATTTACGGTTTGGCATGGCGCGCGCGTACTTGGTGCAGTTAGCGTTGGCGTTCACTACGGTGTCGCTAATGGCATCGTACTTTGCGGTGACGGGTCATAGTCGCACCGAGCGCTATTCGATGGCGGTATTGCATTTCCGCCATCGTTTTTCGATTTCCGCCAGGGTCGTAATGAGGGCCATAGACAACCAAACTACCTACACAACCAACTCACATAGAAAACCAAACCATCTACACAACTAATGAGCCTAGACAACCAAACAATCTACACAACCAAACCACCCACACAACCAACAGACCAAGAGGACCAAACCATCTATACAACAATGCACATAGGAAACCAAACCAGCTACACAACCAACCCACATAGAAAACCAAACGAGCTACACAACCAACTCTCATAGAAAACCAAAACATCTACACAACCAAACCATCTACACAACCAAATGAGCCTAGGCAACCAAACAATCTACACAGCCAAACCATCCACACACCCAAAAGACCGAGACAACCAAACCATCCACACAACCAACACACATAGAAAACCAAACCACCTACACAACCAACTCACATAGAAAACCAAACCATCTACACAACCTAATCATCTTCACAACCAATGGGCCTAGACAACCAAACAATCTACACAACCAAACCATTCACACCACCAACAGACTGAGACAACCAAACCATCTACACAACCAACACACATAGAAAACTAAACCACCAATACAACCAACTCTCATAGAACACCAAAGCATCCACACAACCAAACCATCTACACAAGAAAGGCACATAGAAAATCAAACCACCAACACAACCAAGGTGCCTTGCCAACCAAACCATCCACACAGCCAACTCACATAGAAAACCAAACCATCTACACAACTAATGAGCCTAGACACCTAAACAATCTACACAACCAACGCACATAGAAAACCAAACCACCAACACAACCAACTCACATAGAAAACCAAACCAGCTACACAACCAACTTTCATAGAAAACCTAAACATCTACACAACCAAACCATCTACACAACCAACAGACTGAGACAACCAAACCATCTACACAACCAATGTGCCTAGACATCCAAACAATCTACACAACTTAACCACCCACTCAGCCAGGTGGGTAGCAGTGGTCAGAATCTATGGCTGATATCACCAATGGGCAGCAGTGCTTGGAATCCATGGCTGATATCACCATTGGGTAGCAGTGCTTGGAATCCATGGCTGATATCACCATTGGGCAGCAGTGCTTGGAATCCATGGCTGCTATCATAAGGGGGAAGCAGTGCTTTGAATACTTAGCCGCTATCACAATTGGGTAGCAGTGCTTGGAATCCATGGCTGCTCTCCCAGTGGGTAGCAGCGCTTGGAGTCCATGGTTGCTATCCCCAGTGGGTAGCAGTGCTTGGAGTCCATGGCTGCTATCCCCAGTGGGTAGCAATGCTTGGAATCCATGGCTGATATCACCATTGGGTAGCAGTGCTTGGAATCCATGGCTGATATTATCATTGGGCAGCAGTGCTTGGAATCCATGGCTGATATCACCATTGGGTAGCAGTGCTTGGAATCCATGGCTGATATTATCATTGGGCAGCAGTGCTTGAAATCCTTGGCTGTTATCATAAGGGGGAAGCAGTGCTTTGAATACTTAGCCTCTATCACAATTGGGTAGCAGTGCTTGGAATCCATGGCTGCTCTCCCAGTGGGTAGCAGTGCTTGGAGTCCATGGCTGCTCTCCCCAGTGAATAGGAGTGCTTGGAGTCCATGGCTGCTATCCCCAGTGGGTAGCAGTGCTTGGAGTCCATGGCTGCTATCCCCAGTGGGTAGCAATGCTTGGAATTCGTGGCTGCTATCACCATTGGGTAGCAGTGCTTTGAATCCGTGGCTGCTATAACCAGGGTGTAGCAGTGCTGGGAATCCAATGCTGCTATCACTCTTCAGGGGGGCCCTCAGTCTTCACTCTGTACAGATTTCCTCAGCCATCACTCTGCACAGTTGTCCACAGCCATTGCTCTGCACAGGCGGTCTCAGACATGACGCTGTACAGAATTCATCAGCCATCACTCTGCACAGGTGGCCTAAGCCATCACTCTGTACAGATTTCCTCAGCCATCACTCGGCACAGGCAGCCTCAGCCATCATTCTGTACAGATGGCCTCAGCCATCACTCAGCACAGGCAGCCTCAGCCATCACTCTGCACAGGCGGCCTCAGTCATCACTCTGCAGAGGTGGCCTCAGCCATCACTCTGCACAGGCGGCTTGGGTCATCACTCTGCACAGGTGGCCTCAGCCTTCATTCTGCTCAGGCACAGTCAGCCATCACTCTGCACAGGTGGCCTCAGCCATCACTCTGTACAGGCGGCCTCAGCCATCACTGTGCACAGGCAACCTCAGTTATCACTCTGCAGAGGTGGCCTCAGCCATCACTCTGCACAGGCAGCCTTGGTCATCACTCTCCACAGGTGGCATCTGTCATCATTCTGCTCAGGCACCGTCAGCTATCACTCTACACAGGTGGCTTCAGTCATCACTCTGCACAGGTGGCCTCAGCCTCATTCTGCTCAGGCACAGACAGCCATCAATCTGCAAAGGCAGCCTCAGCCATCACTCTATACAGAAGGCCTCAGCCATCACTCACCACAGGCAGCCTCAGCCATCACTCTGCACAGGGGGCCTCAGTCATCACTCTGCAGAGGTGGTCTCAGCCATCACTCTGCACAGGCAGCTTCGGTCATCACTCTGCACAGGTGGCCTCAGCCTTAATTCTGCTCAGGCAAAGTCAGCCATCACTCTGCACAGGCGGCCTCAGCCATCACTCTGTACAGGCGGCCTCAGCCATCACTCTGCACAGGCAGCCTCAGCCATCACTCTGCACAGGCAGCCTCACTTATCACTCTGCAGAGGTGGCCTCAGCCATCATTCTGCACAGGCGGCTTCAGTCATCAATCTGCACAGGTGGCCACAGCCTTCATTCTGCTCAGGCACAGTCAGCCATCACTCTGCACAGGCGGCCTCAGCCATCACTCTGTACAGGCGGCCTCAGCCATCACTCTGCACAGGCAGCCTCAGCCATCACTCTGCATAGGCGGCTTCAGTCATCACTCTGCCCAGGTGGCCTCAGCCTTCATTCTGCTCAGGCACAGTCCGCCACCACTCTGCACAGGTGGCCTCAGCCATCACTCTGTACAGGCGGCCACAGCCATCACTCTGCACAGGCAGCCTCAGCCATCACTCTGCACAGGTGGACTCAGTCATCAAGCTACAGAGGTGGCCTCAGCCATCACTCTGCACAGGCGGCTTCACTCATCACTCTGCACAGGTGTCCTCAGCCATCATTCTTCTCAAGCAGCATCAGCCATGTGCGGCCTCAGCCATCACTCAGCACAGGAAGCCTCAGCCATCACACTGCATAGCGCAGACACTGTCACCCATCACTCTGCGCAGGTGCAGAAGGGCCTTCCACTATCAATTAAGGACAGCAGCTGTCTTCTCTCTGCTCCTGTGTTACCCACCTTCCCAGCAGGAGCAACTTCTAGTTTGTCAGACCAGTCTGTGCCTCTGATGTCTATGAACTCGGTGCAGCCCCTCCACATCCTTCGTGGGTGAAAGGGTTAAAGATGAGTAGCCTGTATTGCTGTAATGAATGACTAGCAAAGAAAACACACATGCTCAGGAAATCCTGAAATTCCTGTTCCTGAGCTCTGAGGGGGAGAGCGCAGCTGCATAATCTGTGAGATGAGAGCCAGTCTGCAGAAAGCAAAGCAGAGCGGTGAAGAGAGGAAGCTACCATCTGGGAGGACTAGGGGAGAGCGCAGCTGCATAATCGGCGAGATGAGAAATTTCCTAAGCCATCACTCTGCACAGGCGGCCTCAGCCATCACTCTGTACAGATTTCCTCAGCAATGACTCTGCACAGGCGGCCTGAGCCATCACTCTGTACAGATTTCCACAGCCATCACTCTGCACAGGCGGCCCCAGCCATCACTCTGCACAGGTGGCCAGAGCCATCACTCTGTACAGATTTCCACAGCCATCATTCTGAACAGGCAGCCTCAGCCATCACTATGCACAGGTGGCCTCAGTCATCACTCTGCGCAGGCGCCCTCAGCCATCACTCTGTACAGATTTCCTCAGCCATCCCTCTGTACAGATTTCCTCAGCCATCACTCTGCACAGGCAGCCTCAGCCGTCACTCTGCTCAGACGGCCTCAGTTATCACTCTGCAGAGGTGGGCTCAGCCATCACTCTGCACAGGCGGCCTCAGCCATCACTATGCACAGGTGGCCTCAGTCATCACTCTGCACAGGTGGCCTCAGTCATCACTCTGCACAGGTGGCCTCAGTCATCACTCTGCAGAGGTGGCCTCAGCCATCACTCTGCACAGGCGGCTTTGGTCATCACTCTGCACAGGTTGCCTCAGCCTTCATTCTGCTTAGGCACAGTCAGCCATCACTCTGCACAGGCGGCCTCAGCCATTACTCTGCACAGGCGGCCTCAGCCATCACTCTGTACTGGCGGCCTCAGCCATCACTCTGCACAGGCAGCCTCAGCCATGACTCTGCACAGGCAGCCTCACTTATCACTCTGCAGAGGTGGCCTCAGCCATTATTCTGCACAGGCGGCTTCAGTCATCACTCTGCACAGGTGGCCACAGCCTTCATTATGCTCAGGCACAGTCAGCCATCACTCGGCACAGGCGGCCTCAGCCATCACTCTGTACAGGCGGCCTCAGCCATCACTCTGCACAGGCAGCCTCAGCCATCACCCTGCATAGGCGGCTTCAGTCATCACTCTGCACAGGTGGCCTCAGCCTTTATTCTGCTCAGGCACAGTCAGCCATCACTCTGCACAGGCGGCCTCAGCCATCACTCTGTACAGGCGGCCTCAGCCATCACTCTGCACAGGCAGCCTCAGCCATCACTCTGCACAGGCAGCCTCACTTATCACTCTGCAGAGGTGGCCTCAGCCATCATTCTGCACAGGCGGCTTCAGTCATCAATCTGCACAGGTGGCCACAGCCTTCATTCTGCTCAGGCACAGTCAGCCATCACTCTGCACAGGCGGCCTCAGCCATCACTCTGTACAGGCGGCCTCAGCCATCACTCTGCACAGGCAGCCTCAGCCATCACTCTGCATAGGCGGCTTCAGTCATCACTCTGCCCAGGTGGCCTCAGCCTTCATTCTGCTCAGGCACAGTCCGCCACCACTCTGCACAGGTGGCCTCAGCCATCACTCTGTACAGGCGGCCACAGCCATCACTCTGCACAGGCAGCCTCAGCCATCACTCTGCACAGGTGGACTCAGTCATCAAGCTACAGAGGTGGCCTCAGCCATCACTCTGCACAGGCGGCTTCACTCATCACTCTGCACAGGTGTCCTCAGCCATCATTCTTCTCAAGCAGCATCAGCCATGTGCGGCCTCAGCCATCACTCAGCACAGGAAGCCTCAGCCATCACACTGCATAGCGCAGACACTGTCACCCATCACTCTGCGCAGGTGCAGAAGGGCCTTCCACTATCAATTAAGGACAGCAGCTGTCTTCTCTCTGCTCCTGTGTTACCCACCTTCCCAGCAGGAGCAACTTCTAGTTTGTCAGACCAGTCTGTGCCTCTGATGTCTATGAACTCGGTGCAGCCCCTCCACATCCTTCGTGGGTGAAAGGGTTAAAGATGAGTAGCCTGTATTGCTGTAATGAATGACTAGCAAAGAAAACACACATGCTCAGGAAATCCTGAAATTCCTGTTCCTGAGCTCTGAGGGGGAGAGCGCAGCTGCATAATCTGTGAGATGAGAGCCAGTCTGCAGAAAGCAAAGCAGAGCGGTGAAGAGAGGAAGCTACCATCTGGGAGGACTAGGGGAGAGCGCAGCTGCATAATCGGCGAGATGAGAAATTTCCTAAGCCATCACTCTGCACAGGCGGCCTCAGCCATCACTCTGTACAGATTTCCTCAGCAATGACTCTGCACAGGCGGCCTGAGCCATCACTCTGTACAGATTTCCACAGCCATCACTCTGCACAGGCGGCCCCAGCCATCACTCTGCACAGGTGGCCAGAGCCATCACTCTGTACAGATTTCCACAGCCATCATTCTGAACAGGCAGCCTCAGCCATCACTATGCACAGGTGGCCTCAGTCATCACTCTGCGCAGGCGCCCTCAGCCATCACTCTGTACAGATTTCCTCAGCCATCCCTCTGTACAGATTTCCTCAGCCATCACTCTGCACAGGCAGCCTCAGCCGTCACTCTGCACAGACGGCCTCAGTTATCACTCTGCAGAGGTGGGCTCAGCCATCACTCTGCACAGGCGGCCTCAGCCATCACTATGCACAGGTGGCCTCAGTCATCACTCTGCACAGGTGGCCTCAGTCATCACTCTGCACAGGTGGCCTCAGTCATCACTCTGCAGAGGTGGCCTCAGCCATCACTCTGCACAGGCGGCTTTGGTCATCACTCTGCACAGGTTGCCTCAGCCTTCATTCTGCTTAGGCACAGTCAGCCATCACTCTGCACAGGCGGCCTCAGCCATTACTCTGCACAGGCGGCCTCAGCCATCACTCTGTACTGGCGGCCTCAGCCATCACTCTGCACAGGCAGCCTCAGCCATGACTCTGCACAGGCAGCCTCACTTATCACTCTGCAGAGGTGGCCTCAGCCATTATTCTGCACAGGCGGCTTCAGTCATCACTCTGCACAGGTGGCCACAGCCTTCATTATGCTCAGGCACAGTCAGCCATCACTCGGCACAGGCGGCCTCAGCCATCACTCTGTACAGGCGGCCTCAGCCATCACTCTGCACAGGCAGCCTCAGCCATCACCCTGCATAGGCGGCTTCAGTCATCACTCTGCACAGGTGGCCTCAGCCTTTATTCTGCTCAGGCACAGTCAGCCATCACTCTGCACAGGCGGCCTCAGCCATCACTCTGTACAGGCGGCCTCAGCCATCACTCTGCACAGGCAGCCTCAGCCATCACTCTGCACAGGCAGCCTCACTTATCACTCTGCAGAGGTGGCCTCAGCCATCATTCTGCACAGGCGGCTTCAGTCATCAATCTGCACAGGTGGCCACAGCCTTCATTCTGCTCAGGCACAGTCAGCCATCACTCTGCACAGGCGGCCTCAGCCATCACTCTGTACAGGCGGCCTCAGCCATCACTCTGCACAGGCAGCCTCAGCCATCACTCTGCATAGGCGGCTTCAGTCATCACTCTGCCCAGGTGGCCTCAGCCTTCATTCTGCTCAGGCACAGTCCGCCACCACTCTGCACAGGTGGCCTCAGCCATCACTCTGTACAGGCGGCCACAGCCATCACTCTGCACAGGCAGCCTCAGCCATCACTCTGCACAGGTGGACTCAGTCATCAAGCTACAGAGGTGGCCTCAGCCATCACTCTGCACAGGCGGCTTCACTCATCACTCTGCACAGGTGTCCTCAGCCATCATTCTTCTCAAGCAGCATCAGCCATGTGCGGCCTCAGCCATCACTCAGCACAGGAAGCCTCAGCCATCACACTGCATAGCGCAGACACTGTCACCCATCACTCTGCGCAGGTGCAGAAGGGCCTTCCACTATCAATTAAGGACAGCAGCTGTCTTCTCTCTGCTCCTGTGTTACCCACCTTCCCAGCAGGAGCAACTTCTAGTTTGTCAGACCAGTCTGTGCCTCTGATGTCTATGAACTCGGTGCAGCCCCTCCACATCCTTCGTGGGTGAAAGGGTTAAAGATGAGTAGCCTGTATTGCTGTAATGAATGACTAGCAAAGAAAACACACATGCTCAGGAAATCCTGAAATTCCTGTTCCTGAGCTCTGAGGGGGAGAGCGCAGCTGCATAATCTGTGAGATGAGAGCCAGTCTGCAGAAAGCAAAGCAGAGCGGTGAAGAGAGGAAGCTACCATCTGGGAGGACTAGGGGAGAGCGCAGCTGCATAATCGGCGAGATGAGAAATTTCCTAAGCCATCACTCTGCACAGGCGGCCTCAGCCATCACTCTGTACAGATTTCCTCAGCAATGACTCTGCACAGGCGGCCTGAGCCATCACTCTGTACAGATTTCCACAGCCATCACTCTGCACAGGCGGCCCCAGCCATCACTCTGCACAGGTGGCCAGAGCCATCACTCTGTACAGATTTCCACAGCCATCATTCTGAACAGGCAGCCTCAGCCATCACTATGCACAGGTGGCCTCAGTCATCACTCTGCGCAGGCGCCCTCAGCCATCACTCTGTACAGATTTCCTCAGCCATCCCTCTGTACAGATTTCCTCAGCCATCACTCTGCACAGGCAGCCTCAGCCGTCACTCTGCACAGACGGCCTCAGTTATCACTCTGCAGAGGTGGGCTCAGCCATCACTCTGCACAGGCGGCCTCAGCCATCACTATGCACAGGTGGCCTCAGTCATCACTCTGCACAGGTGGCCTCAGTCATCACTCTGCACAGGTGGCCTCAGTCATCACTCTGCAGAGGTGGCCTCAGCCATCACTCTGCACAGGCGGCTTTGGTCATCACTCTGCACAGGTTGCCTCAGCCTTCATTCTGCTTAGGCACAGTCAGCCATCACTCTGCACAGGCGGCCTCAGCCATTACTCTGCACAGGCGGCCTCAGCCATCACTCTGTACTGGCGGCCTCAGCCATCACTCTGCACAGGCAGCCTCAGCCATGACTCTGCACAGGCAGCCTCACTTATCACTCTGCAGAGGTGGCCTCAGCCATTATTCTGCACAGGCGGCTTCAGTCATCACTCTGCACAGGTGGCCACAGCCTTCATTATGCTCAGGCACAGTCAGCCATCACTCGGCACAGGCGGCCTCAGCCATCACTCTGTACAGGCGGCCTCAGCCATCACTCTGCACAGGCAGCCTCAGCCATCACCCTGCATAGGCGGCTTCAGTCATCACTCTGCACAGGTGGCCTCAGCCTTTATTCTGCTCAGGCACAGTCAGCCATCACTCTGCACAGGCGGCCTCAGCCATCACTCTGTACAGGCGGCCTCAGCCATCACTCTGCACAGGCAGCCTCAGCCATCACTCTGCACAGCGCAGACACAGTCATCACTCTACAGAGGTGGCCTCAGCCATCACTCTGCACAGGCGGCTTCACTCATCACTCTGCACAGGTGTCCTCAGCCATCATTCTTCTCAAGCAGCGTCACCCATGTGCGGCCTCAGCCATCACTCGGCACAGGAAGCCTCAGCCATCACACTGCATAGCGCAGACACAGTCATCCATCACTCTGTGCAGGTGCAGAAGGGCCTTCCACTATCAATTAAGGACAGCAGCTGTCTTCTCTCTGCTCCTGTGTTACCCACCTTCCCAGCAGGAGCAACTTCTAGTTCGTCAGACCAGTCTGTGCCTCTGATGTCTATGAACTCGGTGCAGCCCCTCCACATCCTTCGTGGGTGAAAGGGTTAAAGATGAGTAGCCTGTATTGCTGTAATGAATGACTAGCAAAGAAAACACACATGCTCAGGAAATCCTGAAATTCCTGAACTTGAGCCCTGAGGGGGAGAGCGCAGCTGCATAATCTGTGAGATGAGAGCCAGTCTGCAGAAAGCAAAGCAGAGCGGTGGAGAGAGGAAGCTACAATCTGGGAGGACTAGGGGAGAATGGGAGCTATCATCTGGGAGGACTAGGGGAGAATGGGAGCTATCATCTGGGAGGACTAGGGGAGAGCTCAGCTGCATAATATGCGAGATGAGAGCCAGTCTTCAGAAAGCAAAGGAGAGCGGTGGAGAGAGGAAGCTACCATCTGGGAGGACTAGGGGAGAATGGGAGCTATCATCTGGGAGGACTAGGGGAGAATGGGAGCTATCATCTGGGAGGACTAGGGGAGAGCTCAGCTGCATAATATGCGAGATGAGAGCCAGTCTTCAGAAAGCAAAGGAGAGCGGTGGAGAGAGGAAGCTACCATCTGGGAGGACTAGCGGAGAGCTCAGCTGCATAATATGCGAGATGAGAGCCAGTCTGCAGAAAGCCAAGCAGAGCGGTGGAGAGAGGAAGCTACAATCTGGGAGGACTAGGGGAGAATGGGAGCTATCATCTGGGAGGACTAGGGGAGAATGGGAGCTATCATCTGGGAGGACTAGGGGAGAGCTCAGCTGCATAATATGCGAGATGAGAGCCAGTCTTCAGAAAGCAAAGGAGAGCGGTGGAGAGAGGAAGCTACCATCTGGGAGGACTAGCGGAGAGCTCAGCTGCATAATATGCGAGATGAGAGCCAGTCTTCAGAAAGCAAAGGAGAGCGGTGGAGAGAGGAAGCTACCATCTGGGAGGACTAGGGGAGAGCGCAGCTGCATAATCTGCGAGATGAGAGCCAGTCTGCAGAAAGCAAAGCAGAGCGGTGGAGAGAGGAAGCTACAATCTGGGAGGACTAGGGGAGAATGGGAGCTATCATCTGGGAGGACTAGGAGAGTGTGGGCACCACCATCTGGGAGGACTGGAGGGCGAGAGGAAGCTACCATCTGGGGAAGAATAGGGCAGAGAGGGAGCTACCATCTGGGAGGGACTAGGGGAGAGAGGGAGGTACCATCTGGGAGGACTAGGGAAGAGACCAGGGGAGAGTGGCTCTACCATCTGGGAATACTGGGGAGAGAGGAAGCTACCATCTGGGAGGACTGGGGAGAGAGGAAGCTACCATCTGGGAGGACTATGGGAGAATGAGAACTATCATCTGGGAGGACTAGGGGTGAGTGGGCGCTACCATCTGGGAGGACTGGGGAGAGGGGAAGCTACCATTTGGGAGGACTAGGAGAGCGAGGGAGGTACCATCTGAGAGGGTGAGGAGAGAATGGGAGCTATCATCGGGGAGGACTACTAGGCGAGAGTGAGCACTACCATCTGGGAGGACTGGAGGGAGAGTGGAAGGTACCATCTGGGAGGACTAGGGGAGCAAGGTAGGTACCATCTGAGAGGACGAAGGGAGAATGGGAGCTATCATCTGGGACGACTAGGGAAGAGTGGGCGCTACCATCTGGTAGTACTGGGGAGAGGGGAAACTACCATCTGGGAGGACTAGGAGAGCGCGGGAGGTACCATCTGAGAGGGCGAGGGGAGAATGGGAGCTACCTTATGGGAGGACTACTAGGGGAGAGTGGACACTACCATCTGGGAGAACTGGGGAGAGAGGAAGCTACCATCTGGGAGGACTAGGGGAGAGAGGGAGGTACCATCTGGGAGGACTAGGGGAGAGAGGGAGGTACCATCTGGGAGCACTGGGAAGAGAGCAAGCTACCATCTCGTAGGACTAGAGGAGTGAGGGAGGTACCATCTGAGAGGGCGAGGGGAGAATGGGAGCTATCATCTGGGAGGACTACTAGGGGGAGTGGGCGCTACCATCTGGGAAGACTGGGGGGAGAGAGGAAGCTACCATCTGGGAGGATCAGGGGAGAGTGAGTGCTACTATCTGAGAGGACTAGGGGAGAGAGGGAGGTACATCTGAGAGGACGAGGGGAGAATAGAGCTACCATCTGGGAGGACTAGGGGAGCGAGGGAGGTACCATCTGGGAGGACTAGGGAGAGAGCAAGCTACCATTTGGGAGGACTAGGGGAGCGAGGGAGGTACCATCTGAGAGGGCGAGGGGAGAATGGGAGCTATCATCTGGGAGGACTACTAGGGAGAGTGGGCACTACCATCTGGGAGGACTGGAGGGAGAGAGGAAGCTACCATCTGGGAGGACTAGGGGAGAGTGAGTGCTACTATCTGAGAGGACTAGAAGAGAGAGGGGGTACCATCTGAGATGACGAGGGGAGAATAGAACTACCATCTGGGAGGACTAGGGGAGAGAGGGAGGTACCATCTGGGAGGACTGGGGAGAGGGCAAGCTACCATCTGGAAGGACGAGGGGAGAGTGAGTGCTACTATCTGAGAGGACTAGGGGAGAGAGGGAGGTACCATCTGAGAGGATGAGGGGAGAATAGAGGTACCATCTGGGAGGACTAGGGGAGCGAGGGGGCTACCATCTGAGAGGGCGAGGTGAAAATGGGAGCTATCATCTGAGAGGACTACTAGGGGGAGTGGGCGCTACCATCTGGGAGGACTGGAGGGAGAGAGGAAGCTACCATTTGGGAGGACTAGGGGAGAGTGGGTGCTACTATCTGAGAGGACTAGGGGAGAGAGGGAGGTACCATCTGAGAGGATGAGGGGAGAATGGGAGGGAAGAATGGGAGATACAATACTAGGGGAGAATGGGAACTACCATCTGAGAGGACATGAGGAGAGAGGATGTTACCACTCGAGAGGATTAGGGGAGAGTGGGAGCTACCATCTGAGAGGATTGGGGATGGTGGTAGCTATAATCTGAGAGGACTAGGGGAGAGAGGGAGCTACCATCTGGGAGGACAGGGGGGTGGTTGCTACAATCTGAGAGGACTAGTGGAGTGAGGGAGCTACCATCTGAGAGAACGAGGGGAGAAGGGTAGCTACCATCTGAGAGGACTATAGGGGACAAAGGAAGTTACTACTTGAGAGGACTAGGGGAAAGTGGGAGCTACCATCTGAGAGGACGGGGGAGAAGGGTAGCTACCATCTGAGAGGACTATAGGGGACAAAGGAAGATACCACTTGAGAGGACTAGGGGAAAGTGGGAGCTACCATCTGAGAAGACGAGGGGCGAATGGTAGCAACCATCTGAGAGGACTAGGGGACATAGGAAGTTACCACTTGAGAGTACTAGGGGAAAGTGGGAGCTACCATCTGAGAGGATGGGGAGAATGGTAGCTACCATCTGAAAGGACTAGGGAGAGAGGAAGTTACCACTCAAGAGGACTGGGGGAGAGTGGGAGCTACCATCTGAGTGCACGAGGGGAGAATGGTAGCTACAATCTGAGAGGAGTTGGGGACAGAGGAAGTTACCACTTGAGAGGACTAGGGGAGAGTGGGAGCTACCATCTGAGAGGACAGGGGGAGAATGGTAGCAACCATCTGAAAGGACTAGGGAGAGAGGAAGTTACCACTCAAGAGGACTGTGGGAGAGTGGGTGCTACCATCTGAGAGCACGAGGGGAGAATGGTAGCTATCATCTGAGAGGACTAGGGGACAGAGGAAGTTACCACTTGAGAGGACTAGGGGAGAGTGGGAGCTACCATGGGGAAGCTGGGGGAGAATAGGAGATGCCATCTCGCAGGGCTGTGGGAGAGTGGGGACTCTCATTTGAGGGGAATGGGAAAGAGTGACTGAGCGCTGCTATAGGGGAGGACTAGGGGAGAGTGAGCGCTACTATAGGGAGAGCATAGAGGAGAGGAGAATGCGGGCTCCCATCTGGGAGGACATTTCAAAGGAGACAATAAACGGGACCAACCCCAGAATAGACTCAAGAGGGTGAAGGATCCAAGGACGGGGGTCTGCTCTGTCACCCCATTAGGGAAGCAAGATGGGTGGGGGAGGGTATAATAATATACTTAGTGAACGGAGGAAGCAAGACCACGCACAGCAACAGAGGTTCGAATCCCGGATCGGCGCTTAGAAACTGAGCTCAAGTACGGGATTAGACACGTTATAAAAAAAAGATGAAATAAATAAATTAGACACGAGCCCTCCAGTGCAATAACTGTGGCCCAGCAGGAAAAGCACTGAGGGTGGCACACTAAACTTAAGACACCCAAAAGACCAGAGATACAGAGCCAACGCCTACCTGACTAGCCAGGCGCCCCCTCCTCTCCTAAGCTGCCGCTTGCCCTGGGCGAGAGGCAAGACAGCCAGGCCCCCCTCCTCTCCTAAGATGCCACTTGCCCTGGGCGAGAGGCAAGACAGCCAGGCCCCACTCCTTTCCTAAGCTGCCACTTGCCCTGGGCGAGAGGCGAGATAGCCAGGCCCCACTCCTCTCCTAAACTGCCACTTGCCCTGGGCGAGAGGCGAGATAGGCAGGCCCCACTCCTCTCCTAAGCTGCCACTTGCCCTGGGCGAGAGGCGAGATAGCCAAGCCCCACACCTCTCCTAGGTTGCCACTTGTCCTGAGCGAGAGGCGAGATAGCGAGGCCCCACTCTTCTCCTAAGCTGCCACTCCTCTCTTAAGCTGCCACTTGACCTGGGCGAGAGGTGAGATAACCAGGCAACACTCCTCTCCTAAGCTGCCACTCCTCTCTTAAGCTGCCACTTGCCCTGGGCGAGAGGTGAGATAACCAGGCAACACTCCTCTCCTAAGTTGCCACTTGCCCTGGGGGAGAGGCGAGATAGACAGGCCCCACTCCTCTCCTAAACTGCCACTTGCCCGGGGCGAGAGGCGAGATAGCCAGGCCCCACTCCTTTCCTAAGCTGCCGCTTGGCCTGGGCGAGAGGCGAGATAGCCAAGCCCCACACCTCTCCTAGGTTGCCACTTGTCCTGAGCGAGAGGCGAGATAGCGAGGCCCCACTCTTCTCCTAAGCTGCCACTCCTCTCTTAAGCTGCCACTTGACCTGGGCGAGAGGTGAGATAACCAGGCAACACTCCTCTCCTAAGCTGCCACTCCTCTCTTAAGCTGCCACTTGCCCTGAGCGAGAGGTGAGATAACCAGGCAACACTCCTCTCCTAAGCTGCCACTTGCCCTGGGGGAGAGGCGAGATAGGCAGGCCCCACTCCTCTCCTAAGCTGCCACTTGCCCGGGGCGAGAGGCGAGATAGCCAGGCCCCACTCCTTTCCTAAGCTGCCGCTTGGCCTGGGCGAGAGGCGAGATAGCCAGGCCCCACTACTCTCCTAAGATGCTGCTTGCCCTGGGCGAGAGGCGAAATAGCCAGGCCCCACTCCTCTCCTAACCTGTCACTTGCCCTTGGCGAGAGGCGAGATAGCCAGGCCCCACTCTTCTCCTAAACTGCCACTTGCCCTGGGCGAGAGGCGAGATAGCCAGGCCCCACTCCTCTCCTAAACTGCCAATTGCCCTGGGCGAGAGGCGAGAGAGCAGGCCCCACTCCATCCTAAGTTGGCTCTTGCGATAGCCAGGCCCCACTCCTCTCCTAAATAGCCACTTGCCATGGGAGAGAGGTGAGAAAGCCAGGCCCCACTCCTCTCCTAAATTGCCGCTTGCCCTGGGCGAGAGGCGAGATAGCCAGGCCCCACTCCTCTCCTAAGCTGCTGCTTGCCCTTGGCGAGAGGCGAGATAGCCAGGCCCCACTCCTCTCCTAAACTGCCACTTGCCCTGGGCGAGAGGCGAGATAGCCAGGCCTCACTCCTCTCCTAGGCTGCCACTTGCCCTGGGCGAGAGGCGAGATAGCCAGGCCCCACTCCTCTCCTAAGATGCCACTTGCACTGGGCGAGAGCAAGGCTGTCAGAAGATGTGGTGAGGCCCGAGCAAAACATTTGGTTAGGCCCCCTTACAATTTTTTGCACTCGGCCAGCGGCAGCATATCCGCACACAGGAGACTTGAGAAATCTACCCTTGAGTTTGTGTGCAGGATCCCAAATATGGTTTATTACTACTTTCTCTACTGAAGAAAGGTTCATGCCAGACTAACTTTATTATCATATGAATAAATATATATAAGATGGCATGAGCTCTCCACTGCGCCACCTCCAATTCTCTGAGGGTCAATCACTTTTCCAAGCAAAGAGTTGAGGGCAGATCTCTTTCTTCGGCTGGGGCCTCCCTCTGGAAACAGCCTCCCTGCCTCGCTGAAACTTGAGGAGAACCATCTCCGGTTCCGGAAGCACCTCAATACCTGTTTATTTGCTTCTGCCTTCTCTCTTCCTCCCCCTTGCTGATCACCTGCCTGATCCATGCACTGGTCACCTGGTCAAGCTCTGAATTCGGGCCCAGGTCCCTGCCTGTCCTATTGCAATCCCGCACTGTCTCTTGGCTCCCCTGCACTTGTGGTCTGTATCTGTAACCCTACAGTCCCCACTCTTGCTCGTATTGTCCACCCGTTGGCTGCAGTTATGAGTACCCACCCTTTCCACCAGTTGGCTGCACTCTTCTTTCTCCTTTGTTCCTGCACTTCTGCATCCTACCCCACCCTCGACACTTCTTCCCTCCCCCATTCCATGCTCTTGCACGATCTGAATGACACAAGGCCTAGTAAGATCTGTGTTTTGTCCTACTCTTTTGTTTCTCCCTCTTTGCCTTGTCGTGCCTAGAAACACTTGTGTACAGGCACGTTATAAATGCCATATCATATCATTAAGGAGCAAGGAGCACCCTGCCCCTGTGTGTGCATTAAAACACACATCATACACAGTGACAAATTATGTACAGTGGAGGCTGGTACATTTCTGAACTTAAGAGGCTTAAACTTTTGTGCCAATTAGGCAGGATCAACAAAGCACAGTGAGGGTGCCCAAACCAAACAAGGGTTGCTTGAGGGGGGTTCTCACTCCCAAGAAAATGTTTCAAACATTGGGTTAAAAGTATGCATTTTACAGCACTTTCTTTGCAAAATTGGGTAGAAATCCATTCAGTTTGCAATTGGTTTTGTATGGAAGCACATGGAAATTCCCAATAGTTGCAAATCACAAATTGTGCATAGGAACATTTTCCAATACATTTCATGCCGCCTTTCCACGCGGGATATGCTAGTATAAACATATATTCATGCTGGCTGTTCTAATTATGTTGATGCAGGCTGCATCAATATTTGCCATTATTACCATATACGGCTTCCCAACCAGTAAAAATGCCATGCCACAGAAAGTATATCCAGGCTGACTGTGTACCATAAGTGTTATTTTTGGCTAGATTGGCCTACATTCAATGTGGGCCAATTTAGCCAGGTAGTATGTTTGCTTGGACCTTGATGCATAGTCCTGTGCATCAAGGGTAAAGCAAAAAGAGCACTGGCAATGCTAACAGTTTGGGCATTCGTGTAGGCATGGGAAAGGCACTTCTGTATTGGTATTAGATGGCCATTAATAGTGCCGGTGCTAAATGGTTTGAGTACCTGAGCAGCTAATAGCAGTGCCTCGTAAATGCCTAATAGTTATACACAAGCCAAAACTGTTGGCTTTGCCAATGCTTATTTTGAAAAGAATTTCAGTGAAAGACATGCAGGTTGTTTTTAAATTGAGTGGCTAAAGGCAGACCTGATTAAGACATTTTTATTACACCAGTTACGTGTTTACAACTCCAATGAAGTCATGAACTCTTAGAAGACTCCTTTGAGGAAACACTTGCAGGCATATTGAGGGCAAAGTTTGATTGCTATCCATGTTTAAAGCTCGCCCAAAGAGTTCCAGTGAGGAGTTGTTTTGGGTGGGGAGGGCAGGGACTGGGTGAGAATTGCCATAGGGATGAGCATGGCCATGAGAAGTCATGTCACTGTTAGCACCTGCATTCATGTCCATATATTTTTAGGTAATTGAAATCGTGATGTGGGGTTATCACTTGCGTGCTAGGGGAGTGATTAGAAGGGAAGTGGTGACATGAGACATCTCATTCTCACAGCAGTCCTTAAGTTTGATGTTTCAGAAATGAAGGCAAGAGGTAGCTGCTTGTAACATTGAAGCTTCACCAGAATAGTCTCATTCGAAAAGTGGAAAGATTTTAGGTGCCCCCACACAAGGAAGTTTGCCCCTTCCTCACAGCCTCGGACGTTAGTTAGCGCCTCTCCCAACATTTGAAGTGTTAGTCCCCTTTCCCCCCTGACATTTTAGCCTAGGTGCACCTCTGATGCCATGAACCCACCCCTTAATGAAGTGGCCCCCAGGGCGGCTACATTTAGGGGTGGTGCTGAACACACACTCACAAAAACACCTTCACCCATGCATTCAACCACCAGTTACACAACTCCATACATGCATGTATACATAAAACCAAACACAGCATTGACACAAACATCAACATGCAAGCATGCATTCATACATACATACACATATACATACTAATTTAATTTAAAATCACATATACACTTTTAATTTAAAATAAAAAACGCTTACCTTACCTCCATTCAACCTTAAAAAGCATCCACGCAGCCGACACGTAGACATGCTGCCTGACAAGAGAGAACTCCTCTCCCATCAGTCAGCGTTGTCACGCTGAGCAACATGAACACACTGACTGACAAGAGAGAACTCCTCTCCCATCAGTCAGTGTGGTCTTGCTGAGCAATGTGAACACACTGACTGACAAGAGAGAACTCCTCTCCTGTCAGTCAGCATGGTCACGCTGAGCAACATGAACACATTGACTGACAAGAGAGAACTCCTCTCCCATCAGTCAGCGTGGTCTCGCTGAGCAATGTGAACACACTGATTGACAAGCGAGGAGTCCTCTCTAATCAACATGAACACACTGAGCGACAGGAGAACTCCTCTCCTGTCAGTTAGCGTGGTCATGCTGAGCAACGTGAACACACTGACTGACAAGAGAGAACTCCTCTCCCATCAGGCAGAGTGGTCACGCTGAGCAACATGAACACACTGACTGACAAGAGAGAACTCCTCTCCCATCAGTCAGCGTGGTCTCGCTGAGCAATGTGAACACACTGATTGACAAGCGAGGAGTCCTCTCTAATCAACATGAACACACTGAGTGAAAGGAGAACTCCTCTCCTGTCAGTCAGCGTGGTCATGCTGAGCAACGTGAACACACTGACTGACAAGAGAGAACTCCTCTCCCATCAGGCAGAGTGGTCACGCTGAGCAACATGAACACACTGACTGACAAGAGAGAACTCCTCTCCCATCAGTCAGCGTGGTCTCACTGAGCAATGTGAACACACTGATTGACAAGCGAGGAGTCCTCTCTAATCAACATGAACACACTGAGTGACAGGAGAACTCCTCTCCTATCAGTCAGCGTGGACATGCTGAGCAACGTGAACACACTGACTGACAAGAGAGAACTCCTCTCCAATCAGTCAGCGTGGTCTCGCTGAGCAATGTGAACACACTGATTGACAAGCGAGGAGTCCTCTCTAATCAACATGAACACACTGAGTGACAGGAGAACTCCTCTCCTGTCAGTCAGCGTGGTCATGCTGAGCAACGTGAACACACTGACTGACAAGAGATAACTCCTCTCCAATCAGTCTGCATGATCACACTGACATCAACACACTGACTGACAGGAGAGGAGTCCTCTCCCATCAGTCAATGTGGTCACACTGACAACATGAACACACTGACCTACAAGAGAGAACACCTCTCCCATCAGTCAGCGTGGTCACACTGACAACATGAACACACTGACTGACAAGAGAGAACTCCTCTCCTGTCAGTCAGCGTGGTCATGTTGAGCAACGTGAACACACTGACTGACAAGAGAGAACTCCTCTCCAATCCGTCAGCGTGGTCATGCTGAGCAACGTGAACACACTGACTGACAAGAGAGAACTCCTCTCCCATCAATCAGCGTGGTCACACTGACAACATGAACACACTGACTGACAGGAGAGGAGTCCTCTCCTGTCAGTCAGCGTGGTTATGCTGAGCAACGTGAACACACTGACTGACAAGAGAGAACTCCTCTCCCATCAGTCAGCGTGGTCACACTGACAACATGAACACACTGACTGACAAGAGAGAACTCCTCTCCTGTCAGTCAGCATGGTCATGCTGAGCAACGTGAACACACTGACTGACGAGAGAGAACTCCTCTCCCATCAGTCAGTGTGGTCACACTGACAACATGAACACACTGACTGACAGGAGAGGAGTCCTCTCTTGTCATTCAGCATGTCCGCGTTTTCAGCTGAATGACGGGAGGCAGCAGAGCTCACTTCTGAGCTATGCTGTCTCCCATTATTTTGCTGTTTGTTGCGGAGCCAAACGGCCTCACAAGAAACAGCAAAATCATTGCAGGGGCAGCACAGTCCCCTGTGTGAATAAAGGACACGGGAGACTGTACTGCCTTCCACTTAGGAGGGGGCCGCGAGGCCCCCAGCAAGCGCGAGGCCCGGGGCAGTTTGCCCCCCCTGCACCCTCCTCGTGACGGGCCTGGGCGAGAGGCGAGATAGCCGGGCCCCACTCCTCTCCTAGGCTGCCACTTGCCCTGGGCGAGAGACGAGATAGCCAGGCCCCACTCTTCTCCTAAGCTGCCACTTGCCTGGGCGAGAGGCGAGATAGCCAGGCCTCACTCTTCTCCTAGGCTGCCACTTGCCCTGGGCGAGAGGCGAGATAGCTAGGCCCCACTCCTTTCCCAAGCTGCCGCTTGCCCTGGGCGAGAGGCAAGACAGCCAGGCCCCACTCCTCTCCCAAGTTGCCGCTTGCCCTGGGCGAGAGGCGAGACAGTCAGGCCTCACTCCTCTCCTAAACTGCTGCTTGCCCGGGGCGAGAGGCGAGACAGCCAGGCCCCACTCCTCTCCTAAACTGCCACTTGCCCTGACCGTGAGGCGAGACAGCCAGGCCCCACTCCTCTCCTAAGCTGCCGCTTGCCCTTGGCGAGAGGCGAGATAGCCAGGCCCCAATCCTCTCCTAAGCTGCCACTTGCCCTCAGCGAGAGGCGAGAAAGCCAGGCCCCACTCCTCTCCTAGGCTGCCACTTACCCTGGGCGAGAGGTGAGATAGCCAGGCCTCACTCCTCTCCTAGGGTGCCACTTGCCCTGGGCGAGAGGCGAGAGGCGAGATAGCCAGGCCTCACTCCTCTCCTAGGCTGCCACTTGCCCTGGGCGAGATGCGAGATAGCCAGGCCCCACTCCTCTCCTAAGCTGCACTTGCCCTGGCCGAGAGGCGAGAGAGCCAGGCCCCACTCCTCTCCTAAGATGCCACTTGCCCTTGTCGAACGGGAAATCATATCATGCCACCTTTATGGTATATATTGGCCTAAGCCCAGACGCTCTTCGAGGAAATCCGCGTTGCAAGGTCCTGACCTTAGATCAGTATTAGCCACCATTTTAGGTTAATCCGCCATTTTAGATTCTCTCTCTAAAGTCACCCTGTGTTCTAAGATGGTGGACAGTGTCGTTTTGAATGTACCATGGCCGTCTTGACCTCTGTGTGCAAGTTAATGAATAAACTGCCTGCAGGCCAAATGTTAGGGTCATGTACTGAGACCTTAGGGGTCATTATGAGATGGGCGGTAAGGGTTAACGGTCACCGGTAACGAGACCGGTACCGTTAAACCCTTACCGCCCTATTCTGAGTTCCCTTTGCGGGTCCTGACTTAATGCCTGCTTTTAGCAGGCGTTATGGACGGGACCCACAAAGGGACCTGAGAGGTAATTACGGTAACGCAATTTGCGGTACCATAATTACCACCTTCCCTATTTCCACTGAGCCCTATGGGGGCAAAAATGGGAATGGGGAAGGGCCAATGGTGAATGGGGAATTACCGCCCCACCAACCTTGGAATGTGGTGTTAATTCCACCATTCACCATGGCAGAATCGGTATGGTACGCTAATATCGCCATGGTTGACACCTGGGTTGTAATGAGGCCCCTTGTCCTTCGTTGACCTGTGTATAGAGGATTACCTGTGCCAACAAAGCTAATGCATGAACATATATCGTGCACAATACTGTTTGAGCATCTTATGAGAACACTTGTTTGACTATATTGTATAAAGAGATGTGCGAAGGCTCAACGTGGAATCCAAAGACACACTGTTGCTATTGTAACTTGTTGACAAATGTATTAAGGATAATCCCTAAATGTATAGATGCATAAATTAGGAACGAACTCGGCATGAACACTAGATCCGAGATTCATTAACCTGCAAATGGCTGAACATCAGATTATACACTGTATAAAAGGCACAACTATTTTACTGTACAGTCCCACTCACTGAGCACACCGAACAGGGCTGGTATTTGCTGTGTTGTACTGAGGGCCTGATAGCTATCTGTCGCTTTGTCCTTTAAAACTGTTCAGTTGTAGAATAAAGATCTGTGTATCTTTTGAACCCGCGTTTGGTGTATTTCCTTTTGGGGCACTCAGCCTCGATATCTTCTTCTTGCTTTCACAGATGGCGCCCGAATAGGAACCCTCAAGATTGATGCCAGCTCGTTGAAGGTTGACGCGGCTATCGGAACGGGATCGGACGGTGTAAAAGGGGCCCCTTTCCTGAATGAAAAGTGATACCTCAGCAATGCTGGACTGCCCGATCCCTCGGCGGTGAGCACGCGGTCCGAGTCGGCATCTTGACGAGTGTCCACTTATCGAGGCGGGCAGATTTGCCGAAATCACCAAACACGAGGTAAAATTTGTTCGAGAAAACTTTGAAATCCGATCGGACCTCCTTAGGCTTGATCAGGTGAGTCGTGACCCGATTCTTAAGTATCCTGATAATTTGTTTTGGTGCATTGCAGTCACGAGTTCAATTACTGACCAGGTAACACCAGTATTCTGATATGCCTGGGAAATTGTCTACCTGCTACAGGGCGTTATTCCGCAGTGATAGACAATCTTTGGAATTTAGCCATCCTGCACCACAGGAGTGGTCGCCGGCTTGTACTATGTACTGTAAGCATGGCATTGGTAGTATAGTGTTTAATGATATTTGGCACAGACAAACCAGACATGCTTCTGAACTTCAGTGGCCGATCAATGGTAGTTTTGAAATCCCTCGTATTGAGTATTTAGAATCTATATTATTAAAGAAAAAGGCTAGACCTGCAGCATTTGACATGTTACAGAATTAGAAGAAAGAAGCTTTACAGCAACTTAAGAGTAGAGAAAAACATGTGCGCCGTCATAAAACAAATGCCGAAAAGGCGTTGTTATATGACCAAGATAAACAGTCTGAGTCAGCTAGGAATGTGGATAGGGCTTTCTCACTTAGTATCCAGAAAATGTATCATTCTAAAGACTTTCATATTTCCAATGAACTTATCGATAAATTGTTAAATGAACGAAGGCCTGTTGCCACTGTGCCACCTCTGTATGTTCCTCTTCCTGCTGGTTTGCCTCTTCCTGCTGTTGTTCCGCCTCCTGCTCCTCCTGCTGCTCCTATCGTTCCCCCTGCTGTTCCTTTTCTTCCAGTTGTCGGTCCTCCTTTTGTCATTGCTCCTCCACCTGCTCCTCCACTTTTTCCCGTTGCACCGGTGTTAATTCCTCCATTGAACTTGCCTACTCTCCCTCTTCCAAGTGGTCCTGCGCCGCTTGTAGTAGATCAGGGAGCAGGATCGAGGGTTGTTACTCGCAATACTGTGACTCCAGAGAAGAAACGTCAGTTGATTGCGTGAGCTAAGCATTGTATGGAGAAGGGTGATTGAGCTAATGTTTTTGCGACACTTTCTAATATGGATAATTTTCCTGAGAAAAATGTTTTTATTGAGGGACTAGGGATTCATTTGTGTGTAATGTGGGACAGATTAAACGATACAGACTTCCCACAAGGGTTGAGGGATCTGAACACTTTAGGGTTCTCTAGAGACACTGCGGAGAAAGTACAAGAGCATGTTGAGAGGGTATTTGAGTATAGAAAGGAGTTGGAAAGGTTCCAGAATGAGGATGAAGATGAAGATAGTTTGGACATTATGTATGTGCAGAAACGATTCCTTCCTTGTCGTAAATCGATATCTGAGGAAATGCAAATTTGCACGAAAGACGCGATTAGATGGATCTCAGACACGTCGATAACTCCAGTTGAAGTATATGACACGTATAGTCAGTATACACCCGAAATGCAGAGGAAAGTGTTACAGGTAATGGTAGAGTAACTACAGGATGAGTGTGTAAAAGGAAAGATTTGTTGTCCCACAGAGTTATTGAGTATTCATAAGAGGGCTTTTTCATTTGAAACTTCTTCGGCTGCTTTAACGCTCGATTTGGTTCTGTTGCTTAGTAAGCGTTCGGAGTTGCCTGCTTCCCAGTTGCCTATGAGAGAGGTTCTTCTGACATTTGTCCCAAAAGTTGAGATTTTGGCTAATCTTGCAACAGGTGCAGCTGCTCAGGATTTTCCTGCACATTATGTGTCGCAGTTTGTTCACGTCCCGTTCTCAAGACAGGAAGTGAACACCATTAGGCAATCTATTCCCAACATTAGGAAAAGTCCAACAGGGTTCCATAAAGAAATAGAGTCTGTCTTGCAATCCTCAGTATTCACCTTAAGTGATATTGATCTGTTATTTCCCGTACTCCTGCCCGTAGATTTGTGGAAACAGGTTAGGACTATAGATGACGTAGCAGGGTTAGGAGATACATGGGCTAACATAATTAAACTCAATGGAGAAAGGGCAGCTGGCGAAAGCCCGCCTCATGTGATATTAACTTTACCTGACAGAATCATTGCGAAATTGAAAACTATAATTCCTGAAAAGAGAATTATTTGGGACAAGCTTACTGCCTGTGTCCAAGGGAAGTCTGAGGGGGCCACCGAGTTCTTTAATCGGTTCGAACAGGTATTTTCAGATTTCAGTGGATAAGACTTAGGCACAGAGTCTGGGAAACGATTATACGTAGACAAATTTGTGCGTGGATTGCTGCCTGACATCCATTCGCAAATGATGTCTTTTGAGAGCGCTTGGCAAGCGAAGTCTCAATCAGAAGTACTGCACATGGCTCAGTACTATGAGAATCGTGTCAATAGTGAAAAGGAAAGAGTCGAAAAGAGGAAAGGCGATTTGAATACAAAAGTATTATTACAGTAAATTGTTAGAGGCTCTAGAGGGGGTAATTCATAAATTAGAGGTCAGTATGTTCCACAAGGAACTGTGCCCTTGGGACCTGTAAACATCAACCAGTGTGCCTATTGTAGGCAAGAGGGTCATTGGCGTGCACAATGCCCGATCCTCCGACAGAGCTCAAATAACACATTTGGGAATATGGGTAGATGACCCAGAGGTCACCCGGGTGTAGGGGACCCTGGGAGAGGTCAGTTTGCACAAGATTCACAGCAACCTTTTTCACAGGATAATCAGGCACCAAGTGCGGATACTAGAAACATATTCGATCATCCCTCTGCCGCTTACCTCTCTGAAGAACTTCCTTTCGACGACATTCTGTTTCGTTAGGATTGCCCAAAGCAGGGTTTGGAACCAACGCCTATTCCTGTTAATCAGAAAGGTCCCTACGTTGAAATGATAATGGGAAATAGGAAACATCTATTCTTGATAGATACAGGGACACAGAAGTGCTCCATTGATCATTCTCAGGTTCCAAACATTCCACTGTCAGGGCAAACTAACGTTTCTGTGGGGTTTTCTGGCACACCAGTTGTCTGTCCGGTTTCTTCGCCGGTGCCTATTTCCTTGGGTCCATTTATGGACCATTGTCCATTCCTTTTGACTTCGAATTGTGGAGAGAATTTGCTGGGGTTGAATCTGTTGAAGGAATTAAATGCGGTAATTCATTGTTCTTCTGATGGAGTGTGTTTGACGATTTCACCACAGCAATTTTCTGTCTCTCAATTCTTGACTAGACCTTTGCCGCCGGAATTTAGTGATGTTCCGGAGTGTTTGTGGGCAATTGACGACAATGATGTCAGTGTTTTGCAAATTGAGCCTGTTAAAATCGTCTTGAAACATGGAGTAAAGCTGCCGCGTATTCCACAATATAAGATTTCAGTCGAGGGTGAGCAAGCTTCGAATTGCATTGTCTCCGATTTTGTGCATCGAGGGGTGATTGAGGAAATTGCAGGTAGTTTATGCAATAGTCCGATTTTACCCGTGTACAAGAAAGGCGATAATGCAATTCCTTTTCATTTCATAATTGATTTATGTGCCATCAATAAGATCTTCGCTCCACAATTTCCAATTGTGCCTGATGTGACGACATTATTAACTATGATCCCGGCTTCAGCTACTCACTTTAGTGTTGTGGATATAAAGAATGCTTTCTTTAGTATTCCTATACACAAGGACAGTAGATACTTGTTCGCATTCACCTTAGGGGGACGCTCCTTCACATTTACCCGTGCACCGCAAGGTTACACAGAAAGTCCTAGCATCTATAGTAGGGCTTTGAAAGAGCAGCTCGATACCCTTGAGTTGCCCTCTACTTGTATACTGCTCCAGTATGTTGATGACTTGTTGTTAACCGCTGACTCAGAGAGCGCTTGAAAGGAGGGCACTGTGTTGATGCTTATTCACCTGGCTTAACATGGACACAAAGCTTCGCTTAAAAAGTTTCAATATTTTTGCCAGGAGGTTGCCTATTTAGGCTATCTGCTGTCAAAGGAGGGAAGAAGATTGACGCCTGAATGGAGAAAACTCATTTCTAGCATGTCTGTCCCAAATACACAGAAAGAAGTTAGAGCCTTGACAGGTATGGATTCTTACTGTAGACAGTGGATCCCCAACTTTTCGTTAACGATGAAGCCGATGTTGCCTCTGACGAAGAAGGGCATTTCTTCGCCATTGCCATGGAACATGGAGCACCAGCATGCATTTGATTTGCTCAGGACTGCATTATGCTCGGCACCAGTTTTGGGCACACCAAACTATGAAAAGGCCTTTGTGTTGTTTGTGCATGAATGTGATGGATGTGCTTTGGCTGTGTTAACCCCTTAAGTGCCACCGACGAGCCGGCTCGTCGGTGGCAAGCGCTCCAGGTTGCCACAGACGAGCCGGCACGTCGGGTTAGGCACTCTGTTTTGCACGATCCCTGCAACGCAGGGATCGAGCAAAACTGTAATCCAACCCCTGGGCTATGTGAGGGGGAGGTCCCCCCTCACTGCCTGGGGGCTGGATTACCTTCAGTTTCACGTCGGCGTGCGTAACGCACAACGGCGTGAAACTGAAAGTAAATTCCCCGCAGCAGCCATTTTCGGCTGCTATGGGAAAGAGAGAAGGTAAGAGACCTTCTTGTTCGGCCTTGATCTCTGGCTGTATTTCAAGCCAGAGATTGAGGCGGGTATCGTTGGAAAAGGGAGACCCCAGACAAAGTGAACATTGTGTTTTTTCCCCACCAAATATCACACTTTGTCGGGGATTGTGGCTAATAAAAACTGGGGCAATTTGCGCAAGGCAGATCTCTGTGGATTACCACGGGTGTCCTCTTTGGAAAATGCATGGGGTTCCCGATTTTCCTTGCTGGCTCCGACACGCTAGGCCCAAATCTGTAGGTTGCCCACATGAACAAAATGGGCAGTGGCGAAAGGCTTGGGGTTCCCAGTGGGTTACCCTTTTCCTTTTGCACCGCCGGTAGGTGCACCCACACATGTGAGGTACTGTTTTCATCGGGACACCTGTGGGAACGTGGGACAGTAGGCCATGTGTTGTTGGGGTAGTGTTTCGATGGGTGAGCCGAGCGAAATGTGCAGAAAATGTGTTTATTTTCCCACATTTCGGAATTTGCAGGGGTGTCTGGAAAATACATTCTGGGGCGATTTGAGCATATCATACCTCTGCAGATTCCCACGGGTGTCCTCTTTTCAGAAATGCATGTGATTCCCTGTTTTTCCTGGTGGCTTGGACACCCGAGGCCCAAATCTGTATGTTGTGCCAGTTGGCAGAGCGTCTCAAATTCCGGTCTGAAAACAGACTTGGGGTTACTTGTGTTTTAGGCTTTCCCCTTGGCGGCCAGGTGGGTGCACCCACACATGTGAGGTACCGTTTCCATCGGGACACCTGTTGGAACGCGGGACGGTAGTCCATGTGTTGTTGGAGGCGTGTTTCGATGGGTGAGCCGAGCGAAATGTGCGGAAAATGCATTTTTTTCCCACATTTCGAACTTTGCGGGGGTGTCTGGTTAATAAATTCTGGGGCGATTTGGGCATATCATACTTCTGCAGATTCCCACGGGTGTCCTCTTTTCAGAAATGCATGGGGTTCCCTGTTTTCCCTGGTGGCTTGGACACCCGAGGCCCATATCTGTATGTTGTGCCGGTCGGCAGAGCGTCTCAAATTCCGGTCTGAAAACAGACTTGGGGTTACTTGTGTTTTCAGCTTTCCCCTTGGCGGCCAGGTAGGTGCACCCACACATGTGAGGTACCATTCTCATCGGGACACCTGTGGGAATGCAGGAAGGTAGGCCATGTGTTGTTGGGGGCGTGTTTCGATGGGTGAGCCGAGCGAAATGTGCAGAAAATGCATTTTTTTTCTCATATTTCGGACTTTGTGGGGGTGTCTGGGTAATACATTCTGGGGCGATTTGGGCATATCATACCTCTGCGGATTCCCACGGGAGTCCTCTTTTCGGAAATGCAAGAGCTTCCCTGTTTTCCCCAGTTGCTTAGACACCCGAGGCCCATATCTGTATGTTGTGCTGGTCGGCAGAGCGTCTCAAATTCCGTTCTGAAAACAGACTTGGGATTACTTGTGTTTTAGGCTTTCCGCTTGGCGGCCAGGTATTTGCACCCACACATGTGAGGTACCGTTTTCATCGGGCCACGTGTAGGAATGCAGGACGGTAGGCCATGTGCTGTTGGGGGCGTGTTTCGCTGGGTGAGCCGAGCGAAATGTGCGGAAAATGTGGGGTTTTTTCCACATTTCGGACTTTGCGGGGGTGTCTCGTTAATAAATTCTGGGGCGATATGGGCATATCATACCTCTGCAGATTCCCACGGGTGTCCTCTTTTCGGAAATGCATGGGGTTACCTGTTTTCCCTGGTGGCTTGGACACCCGAGGCCCATATCTGTATGTTGTGCCAGTCGGCAGAGCGTCTCAAATTCCGGTCTGAAAACAGACTTGGGGTTACTTGTGTTTTAGGCTTTCCCCTTGGCGGCCAGGTAGGTGCACCCACACATGTGAGGTACCGTTTTCATCAGAACACCTGTGGGAACGTGGGACGGTAGGCCATGTGTTGTTGGGGGCGTGTTTCAATGGGTGAGCCGAGCAAAATGTGCGGAAAATTCGTTTTTTTCCCCACATTTCAGACTTTGCGGGGGTGTCTGGGTAATACATTCTGGGGCGATTTGGGCATATCATACCTCTGCGGATTCCCACAGGTGTCCTCTTTTCGGAAATGCATGGGGTTCCCTGTTTTCCCCGGTGGCGTGGACACCCGAGGCCCATATCTGTATGTTGTGCCGGTCGGCAGAGCGTCTCAAATTCCGGTCTGAAAACAGACTTGGGGTTACTTGTTTTTTAGGCTTTCCCCTTGGCGGCCAGGTAGGTGCACCCACACATGTGAGGTACCGTTTTCATCGGGACACCTGTGGGAATGCGGGACAGTAGGCCATGTGTTGTTAGGGGCGTGTTTTGATGGGTGAGCCGAGCGAAATGTGCGGAAAATGCATTTTTCTTCTCCACATTTCGGACTTTGCGGGGATGTCTGGGTAATGAATTCTGGGGCGATTTGGGAATATCATACCTCTGCGGATTGGCATGGGTGTCCTCTTTTGGGAAATGCATGGGATTCCCTGTTTTCCCTGGTGGCCTGGACACCCGAGGCCCATATCTGAATGTTGTGCCGGTCGGCAGAGCGTCTCAAATTCCGGTCTGAAAACAGACTTGGGGTTACTTGTGTTTTAGGCTTTCCCCTTGGCGGCCAGGTAGGTGCACCCACACATGTGAGGTACCGTTTTCATCGGGACACCTGTGGGAACGCGGGACGGTAGTCCATGTGTTGTTGGGGGCATGTTTCGATGGGTGAGTCGAGCGAAATGTGCGGGAAATGCATTTTTTCCCCCACATTTTGGACTTTGCGGGGGTGTCTGGGTTATATATTCTGGGGCGATTTGGGCATATCATACCCCTGCAGATTCCCACGGGTGTCCTCTTTTCAGAAATGGATGGGGTTCCCTGTTTTCCCTGGTGGCTAGGACACCCGAGGCCCATATCTGTATGTTGTGCCGGTCGGCAGAGCGTCTCAAATTCCGGTCTGAAAACAGACTTGGGGTTACTTGTGTTTAAGGCGTTCCCCTTGGCGACCAGGTAGGTTCACCCACACATGTGAGGTACTATTTTTATCGGGACACCTGTGGTAACGCGGGACGGTAGGCCATGTGTTGTTGGGGGCGTGTTTCGATGGGTGAGCCGAGTGAAATGTGCGGAAAATGTGGGTTTTTTTCCACATTTCGGACTTTGCAGGGGTGTCTGGTTAATACATTCTGGGGCGATATGGGCATATCATACCTCTGCAGATTCCCACGGGTGTCCTCTTTTCCGAAATGCATGGGGTTCCCTGTTTTCCCCGGTGGCTTGGACACCCGAGGCCCATATCCGTATGTTGTGCCTGTCGGCAGAGCATCTCAAATTCCGGTCTGAAAACAGACTTGGGGTTACTTGTTTGTTAGGCTTTCCCCTTGGCGGCCAGGTAGGTGCACCCACACATGTGAGGTACCGTTTTCATCGGGACACCTGTGGGAACGCGGGACAGTAGGCCATGTGTTGTTGGGGGCGTGTTTCGATGGGTGAGCCGAGTGAAATGTGCGGAAAAAATTCGTTTTTTTCCCCACATTTCGGACTTTGCTAGGGTGTCTGGGTAATACATTCTGGGGCGATTTGGGCATATCTTAGCTCTGCTGATTCCCATGGGTGTCCTCTTTTCGGAAATGCATGGGGTTCCCTGTATCCCCCGGTGGCTTGGACACCCGAGGCCCATATCTGTATTTTGTGCCGGTCGGCAGAGCGTCTCAAATTCCGGTCTGAAAACAGACTTGGGGTTACTTGTGTTTTAGGCTTTCCCCTTGGCAGCCATGTAGGTGCACCGACACATGGGAGGTACCGTTTTCATCGGGACACCTGTGGGAACATGGGACGGTAGGCCATGTGTTGTTGGGGGCGTGTTTCAATGGGTGAGCCGAGCGAAATATGCAGAAAATGCGTTTTTTTCCCACATTTCGGACGTTGCAGGGGTGTCTGGGTAATAAATTCTGGGGCGATTTGAGCATATCATACCTCTGCGGATTCCCACGCGTGTCCTCTTTTCATAAATGCATGGGGTTCCCTGTTTTCCCCGGTGGCTTGGACACCCTAGGCCCATATCTGTATGTTGTGCCGGTCGGCATGGCATCTCAAATTCCGGTCTGAAAACAGACTTGGGGTTACTTGTGTTTCAGGCTTTTCCCTTCCCTTGGTGACCAGGTAGGTTCACCCACACATGTGAGGTACTGTTTTTATCAGGACACCTGTGGGAATACGGGACGGAGGGCCATGTGTCGTTGGGGGCGTGTTTCGATGGGTGAGCCGAGCGAAATGTGCGGAAAATGCATTTTTTTCCCACATTTCGGACTTTGCGGGGGTGTCTGGGTAATAAATTCTGGGGCGATTTGGGCATATCATACTTCTGCAGATTCCCACAGGTGTCCTCGTTTCAGAAATGCATGGGGTTCCCTGTTTTCCCTGGTGGCTTGGACACCCGAGGCCCATATCTGTATGTTGTGCTGGTCCGCAGAGCGTCTCAAATTCCAGTCTGAAAACAGACTTGGGGTTACTTGTGTTTTCGGCTTTCCCTTTGGCGGCCAGGTAGGTGCACCCACACATGTGAGGTACCATTTTCATCGGGACACCTGTAGGAACGCAGGACGGTAGGCCATGTGCTGTTGGGGGCGTGTTTCGATGGGTGAGCCGAGCGAAATGTGCAGAAAATGCGTTTTTTTTCTCATATTTCAGACTTTGCGGGGGTGTCTGGGTAATACATTCTGGGGCGATTTGGGCATATCATACCTCTGTGGATTCCCACGGGAGTCCTCTTTTCGGAAATGCATGGGGTTTCCTGTTTTCCCCAGTGGCTTAGACACCCGAGGCCCATACCTGTATGTTGTGCTGGTCGGCAGAGCGTCTCAAATTCCGGTCTGAAAACAGACTTGGGATTAGTTGTGTTTTAGGCTTTCCGCTTGGCGGCCAGGTAGGTGCACCCACACATGTGAGGTACAGTTTTCATCGGGCCACCTGTAGGAACGCAGGACGGTAGGCCATGTGCTGTTGGGGGTGTGTTTGGCTGGGTGAGCCGAGCGAAATGTGCGGAAAATGTGTTTTTTTTCCACATTTCGGACTTTGCGGGTGTGTCTGGTTAATAAATTCTGGGGCGATATGGGCATATCATACCTCTGCAGATTCCCACGGGTGTCCTCTTTTCGGAAATGCATGGGGTTCCCTGTTTTCCCTGGTGGCTTGGACACCCGAGGCCCATATCTGTATGTTGTGCCAGTCGGCAGAGCGTCTCAAATTCCGGTCTGAAAACAGACTTGGGGTTACTTGTGTTTTAGGCTTTCCCCTTGGCGGCCAGGTAGGTGCACCCACACATGTGAGGTACCGTTTTCATCGGAACACCTGTGGGAGCGTGGGACGGTAGGCCATGTGTTGTTGGGGGCATGTTTCAATGGGTGAGCCGAGCGAAATGTGCGGAAAATTCGTTTTTTTCCCCACATTTCAGACTTTGCGGGGGTGTCTGGGTAATACATTCTGGGGCGATTTGGGCATATCATACCTCTGCGGATTCCCACAGGTGTCCTCTTTTTGGAAATGCATGGGGTTCCCTGTTTTCCCCGGTGGCTTGAACACCCGAGGCCCATATCTGTATGTTGTGCAGGTCGGCAGAGCGTCTAAGATTCCGGTCTGAAAACAGACTTGGGGTTACTTGTGTTTTAGGCTTTCCCCTTGGCAACCAGGTAGGTTCACCCACACATGTGAGGTACTATTTTTATCGGGACACCTGTGGTAACGCGGGACGGTAGGCCATGCGTTGTTGGGGGCGTGTTTCGATGGGTGAGCCGAGTGAAATGTGCGGAAAATTTGTTTTTTTTTCCACATTTCAGATTTTGCGGGGGTGTCTGGTTAATAAATTCTGGGGCGATATGGGCATATCATACCTCTGCAGATTCCCACGGGTGTCCTCTTTTCGGAAATGCATGGGGTTCTCTGTTTTCCCCGGTGGCTTGGACACCCGAGGCCCATATCTGTATGTTGTGCCGGTCGGCAGAGCATCTCAAATTCCGGTCTGAAAACAGACTTAGGGTCACTTGTTTTTTAGGCTTTCCCCTTGGCGGCCAGGTAGGTGCACCCACACATATGAGGTACCGTTTTCATCGGGACACCTGTGGGAACGCGGGACAGTAGGCCATGTGTTGTTGGGGGCGTGTTTCGATGGGTGAGCCGAGCGAAATGTGCTGAAAATGCATTTTTCTTCTCCACATTTCGGACTTTGCGGGGGTGTCTGGGTTATATATTCTGGGGCGATTTGGGCATATCATACCTCTGCGGATTCCCACGCGTGTCCTCTTTTCAGAAATGCATGGGGTTCCCTGTTTTCCCTGGTGGCTTGGATACCCGAGGCCCATATCTGTATTTTGTGCCGGTCGGCAGAGCGTCTCAAATTCCGGTCTGAAAACAGACTTCGGGTTACTTGTGTTTTAGGATTTCCCCTTGGCAGCCATGTAGGTGCACCAACACATGTGAGGTACCGTTTTCATCGGGACACCTGTGGGAATGCGGGACAGTAGGCCATGTGTTGTTAGGGGCGTGTTTCGATGGGTGAGCCGAGCGAAATGTGCGGAAAATGCATTTTTCTTCTCCACATTTCGGACTTTGCGGTGATGTCTGGGTAATGAATTCTGGGGCGATTTGGGAATATCATACCTCTGCGGATTGGCATGGGTGTCCTCTTTTGGGAAATGCATGGGATTCCCTGTTTTCCCCGGTGGCTTGGACACCCGAGGCCCATATCTTTATGTTGTGCCGGTCGGCAGAGCGTCTCAAATTCCGGTCTGAAAACAGATTTGGGGTTACTTGTGTTTTAGGCTTTCCCCTTGGCGGCCAGGTAGGTGCACCCACACATGTGAGGTACCGTTTTCATCGGGACACCTGTGGGAACGCGGGACGGTAGTCCATGTGTTGTTGGGGGCATGTTTCGATGGGTGAGTCGAGCGAAATGTGCGGGAAATGCATTTTTTCCCCCACATTTTGGACTTTGCGGGGGTGTCTGGGTTATATATTCTGGGGCGATTTGGGCATATCATACCCCTGCAGATTCCCACGGGTGTCCTCTTTTCAGAAATGGATGGGGTTCCCTGTTTTCCCTGGTGGCTAGGACACCCGAGGCCCATATCTGTATGTTGTGCCGGTCGGCAGAGCGTCTCAAATTCCGGTTTGAAAACAGACTTGGGGTTACTTGTGTTTAAGGCTTTCCCCTTGGCGACCAGGTAGGTTCACCCACACATGTGAGGTACTATTTTTATCGGGACACCTGTGGTAACGCGGGACGGTAGGCCATGTGTTGTTGGGGGCGTGTTTCGATGGGTGAGTCGAGCGAAATGTGCGGGAAATGCGTTTTTTCCCCCACATTTTAGACTTTGCAGGGGTGTCTGGTTAATACATTCTGGGGCAATATGGGCATATCATACCTCTGCAGATTCCCACGGGTGTCCTCTTTTCGGAAATGCATGGGGTTCCCTGTTTTCCCCGGTGGCTTGGACACCCGAGGCCCATATCCGTATGTTGTGCCTGTCGGCAGAGCATCTCAAATTCCGGTCTGAAAACAGACTTGGGGTTACTTGTTTGTTAGGCTTTCCCCTTGGCGGCCAGGTAGGTGCACCCACACATGTGAGGTACCGTTTTCATCGGGACACCTGTGGGAACGCGGGACAGTAGGCCATGTGTTGTTGGGGGCGTGTTTCGATGGGTGAGCCGAGTGAAATGTGCGGAAAAAATTCGTTTTTTTCCCCACATTTCGGACTTTGCTAGGGTGTTTGGGTAATACATTCTGGGGCGATTTGGGCATATCTTAGCTCTGCTGATTCCCATGGGTGTCCTCTTTTCAGAAATGCATGGGGTTCCCTGTATCCCCCGGTGGCTTGGACACCCGAGGCCCATATCTGTATTTTGTGCCGGTCGGCAGAGCGTCTCAAATTCCGGTCTGAAAACAGACTTGGGGTTACTTGTGTTTTAGGCTTTCCCCTTGGCAGCCATGTAGGTGCACCGACACATGGGAGGTACCGTTTTCATCGGGACACCTGTGGGAACATGGGACGGTAGGCCATGTGTTGTTGGGGGCGTGTTTCAATGGGTGAGCCGAGCGAAATATGCAGAAAATGCGTTTTTTTCCCACATTTCGGACTTTGCAGGGGTGTCTGGGTAATAAATTCTGGGGCGATTTGAGCATATCATACCTCTGCGGATTCCCACGCGTGTCCTCTTTTCAGAAATGCATGGGGTTCCCTGTTTTCCCCGGTGGCTTGGACACCCTAGGCCCATATCTGTATGTTGTGCCGGTCGGCATGGCATCTCAAATTCCGGTCTGAAAACAGACTTGGGGTTACTTGTGTTTCAGGCTTTTCCCTTCCCTTGGTGACCAGGTAGGTTCACCCACACATGTGAGGTACTGTTTTTATCAGGACACCTGTGGGAACACGGGACGGAGGGCCATGTGTCGTTGGGGGCGTGTTTCGATGGGTGAGCCGAGCGAAATGTGCGGAAAATGCATTTTTTTCCCACATTTCGGACTTTGCGGGGGTGTCTGGGTAATAAATTCTGGGGCGATTTGGGCATATCATACTTCTGCGGATTCCCACAGGTGTCCTCGTTTCAGAAATGCATGGGGTTCCCTGTTTTCCCTGGTGGCTTGGACACCCGAGGCCCATATCTGTATGTTGTGCTGGTCCGCAGAGCGTCTCAAATTCCAGTCTGAAAACAGACTTGGGGTTACTTGTGTTTTCGGCTTTCCCTTTGGCGGCCAGGTAGGTGCACCCACACATGTGAGGTACCATTTTCATCGGGACACCTGTAGGAACGCAGGACGGTAGGCCATGTGCTGTTGGGGGCGTGTTTCGATGGGTGAGCCGAGCGAAATGTGCAGAAAATGCGTTTTTTTTCTCATATTTCAGACTTTGCGGGGGTGTCTGGGTAATACATTCTGGGGCGATTTGGGCATATCATACCTCTGTGGATTCCCACGGGAGTCCTCTTTTCGGAAATGCATGGGGTTTCCTGTTTTCCCCAGTGGCTTAGACACCCGAGGCCCATACCTGTATGTTGTGCTGGTCGGCAGAGCGTCTCAAATTCCGGTCTGAAAACAGACTTGGGATTACTTGTGTTTTAGGCTTTCCGCTTGGCGGCCAGGTAGGTGCACCCACACATGTGAGGTACAGTTTTCATCGGGCCACCTGTAAGAACGCAGGACGGTAGGCCATGTGCTGTTGGGGGTGTGTTTCGCTGGGTGAGCCGAGCGAAATGTGCGGAAAATGTGGGTTTTTTTCCACATTTCAGACTTTGCGGGTGTGTCTGGTTAATAAATTCTGGGGCGATATGGGCATATCATACCTCTGCAGATTCCCACGGGTGTCCTCTTTTCGGAAATGCATGGGGTTCCCTGTTTTCCCTGGTGGCTTGGACACCCGAGGCCCATATCTGTATGTTGTGCCAGTCGGCAGAGCGTCTCAAATTCCGGTCTGAAAACAGACTTGGGGTTACTTGTGTTTTAGGCTTTCCCCTTGGCGGCCAGGTAGGTGCACCCACACATGTGAGGTACCGTTTTCATCGGAACACCTGTGGGAGCGTGGGACGGTAGGCCATGTGTTGTTGGGGGCATGTTTCAATGGGTGAGCCGAGCGAAATGTGCGGAAAATTCGTTTTTTTCCCCACATTTCAGACTTTGCGGGGGTGTCTGGGTAATACATTCTGGGGCGATTTGGGCATATCATACCTCTGCGGATTCCCACAGGTGTCCTCTTTTTGGAAATGCATGGGGTTCCCTGTTTTCCCCGGTGGCTTGAACACCCGAGGCCCATATCTGTATGTTGTGCAGGTCGGCAGAGCGTCTAAGATTCCGGTCTGAAAACAGACTTGGGGTTACTTGTGTTTTAGGCTTTCCCCTTGGCAACCAGGTAGGTTCACCCACACATGTGAGGTACTATTTTTATCGGGACACCTGTGGTAACGCGGGACGGTAGGCCATGCGTTGTTGGGGGCGTGTTTCGATGGGTGAGCCGAGTGAAATGTGCGGAAAATTTGGTTTTTTTTCCACATTTCAGACTTTGCGGGGGTGTCTGGTTAATAAATTCTGGGGCGATATGGGCATATCATACCTCTGCAGATTCCCACGGGTGTCCTCTTTTCGGAAATGCATGGGGTTCCCTGTTTTCCCCGGTGGCTTGGACACCCGAGGCCCATATCTGTATGTTGTGCCGGTCGGCAGAGCATCTCAAATTCCGGTCTGAAAACAGACTTAGGGTCACTTGTTTTTTAGGCTTTCCCCTTGGCGGCCAGGTAGGTGCACCCACACATATGAGGTACCGTTTTCATCGGGACACCTGTGGGAACGCGGGACAGTAGGCCATGAGTTGTTGGGGGCGTGTTTCGATGGGTGAGCCGAGCGAAATGTGCTGAAAATGCATTTTTCTTCTCCACATTTCGGACTTTGCGGGGGTGTCTGGGTTATATATTCTGGGGCGATTTGGGCATATCATACCTCTGCGGATTCCCACGCGTGTCCTCTTTTCAGAAATGCATGGGGTTCCCTGTTTTCCCTGGTGGCTTGGATACCCGAGGCCCATATCTGTATTTTGTGCCGGTCGGCAGAGCGTCTCAAATTCCGGTCTGAAAACAGACTTCGGGTTACTTGTGTTTTAGGATTTCCCCTTGGCAGCAATGTAGGTGCACCAACACATGGGAGGTACCGTTTTCATCGGGACACCTGTGGGAACATGGGACGCTAGGCCATGTGTTGTTGGGGGCGTGTTTCAATGGGTGAGCCGAGCGAAATATGCAGAAAATGCGTTTTTTTCCTGCATTTCGGACTTTGCAGGGGTGTCTGGGTAATAAATTCTGGGGCGATTTGGGCATATCATACCTCTGCAAATTCCCACGCGTGTCCTCTTTTCAGAAATGCATGGGGTTCCCTGTTTTCCCTGGTGGCTTGGACACCCTAGGCCCATATCTGTATGTTGTGCCGGTCGGCATGGCATCTCAAATTCCGGTCTGAAAACAGACTTGGGGTTAGTTGTGTTTCAGGCTTTTCCCTTCCCTTGGCGACCAGGTAGGTTCACCCACACATGTGAGGTACTATTTTTATCGGGACACCTGTTGGAACGCGGGACGGTAGTCCATGTGTTGTTGGAGGCGTTTTTCGATGGGTGAGCCGAGCGAAATGTGCGGAAAATGCATTTTTTTCCCACATTTCGAACTTTGCGGGGGTGTCTGGGTAATAAATTCTGGGGCGATTTGGGCATATCATACTTCTGCAGATTCCCACGGGTGTCCTCTTTTCAGAAATGCATGGGGTTCCCTGTTTTCCCTGGTGGCTTGGACACCCGAGGCCCATATCTGTATGTTGTGCCGGTCGGCAGAGCGTCTCAAATTCCGGTCTGAAAACAGACTTGGGGTTACTTGTGTTTTCGGCTTTCCCCTTGGCGGCCAGGTAGGTGCACCCACACATGTGAGGTACCATTCTCATCGGGACACCTGTGGGAATGCAGGACGGTAGGCCATGTGTTGTTGGGGGCGTGTTTCGATGGGTGAGCTGAGCGAAATGTGCGGAAAATGCATTTTTTTCCCCACATTTCGGACTTTGCGGGGGTGTCTGGGTAATAAATTCTAGGGCGATATGGGCATATCATACCTCTGCAGATTCCCACGGGTGTCCTCTTTTCGGAAAGGCATGGGGTTCCCAGTTTTCCCTGGTGGCTTGGACACCCGAGGCCCATATCTGTATGTTGTGCCGGTCGGCAGAGCGTCTCAAATTCCGGTCTGAAAACAGACTTGGGGTTACTTCTGTTTTAGGTTTTCCCCTTGGCGGCCAGGTAGGTTCACCCACACATGTGAGGTACTGTTTTTATCGGGACACCTGTGGGAACACGGGACGGTAGGCCATGTGTCGTTGGGGGCGTGTTTCGATGGGTAAGCCGAGCGAAATGTGCGGAAAATGCATTTTTTTCCCACATTTCGGACTTTGCGGTGGTGTCTGGGTAATAAATTCTGGGGCGATTTGGGCATATCATACTTCTGCGGATTCCCACGGGTGTCCTCTTTTCAGAAATGCATGGGGTTCCCTGTTTTCCCTGGTGGCTTGGACACCCGAGACCCATATCTGTATGTTGTGCCGGTCCGCAGAGCGTCTCAAATTCCAGACTGAAAACAGACTTGGGGTTACTTGTGTTTTCGGCTTTCCCCTTGGCGGCCAGGTAGGTGCACCCACACATGTGAGGTACCATTCTCATCGGGACACCTGTGGGAATGCAGGACGGTAGGCCATGTGTTGTTGGGGGCGTGTTTCGATGGGTGAGCCGAGCGAAATGTGCAGAAAATGCGTTTTTTTTCTCATATTTCGGACTTTGCGGGGGTGTCTGGGTAATACATTCTGGGGCGATTTGGGCATATCATACCTCTGCGGATTCCCACGGGAGTCCTCTTTTCGGAAATGCATGGGGTTTCCTGTTTTCCCCAGTGGCTTAGACACCCGAGGCCCATATCTGTATGTTGTGCTGGTCGGCAGAGCGTCTCAAATTCCATTCTGAAAACAGACTTGGGATTACTTGTGTTTTAGGCTTTCCGCTTGGCGGCCAGGTAGGTGCACCCACACATGTGAGGTACCGCTTTCATCGGGCCAAGTGTAGGAACGCAGGATGGTAGGCCATGTGCTGTTGGGGGCGTTTTTCGCTGGGTGAGCCGAGCGAAATGTGCGGAAAATGTGTTTTTTTTTTTCCACATTTCGGACTTTGCGGGGGTGTCTGGTTAATAAATTCTGGGGCGATATGGGCATATCATACCTCTGCAGATTCCCACGGGTGTCCTCTTTTCGGAAATGCATGGGGTTCCCTGTTTTCCCTGGTGGCTTGGACACCCGAGGCCCATATCTGCAAGTTGTGCCAGTCGGCAGAGCGTCTCAAATTCCGGTCTGAAAACAGACTTGGGGTTACTTGTGTTTTAGGCTTTCCCCTTGGCGGCCAGGTAGGTGCACCCACACATGTGAGGTACCGTTTTCATCGGAATACCTGTGGGAACGTGGGACGGTAGGCCATGTGTTGTTGGGGGCGTGTTTCAATGGGTGAGCCGAGCGAAATGTGCGGAAAATTCGTTTTTTTCCCCACATTTCAGACTTTGCGGGGGTGTCTGGGTAATACATTCTGGGGCGATTTGGGCATATCATACCTCTGCGGATTCCCACAGGTGTCCTCTTTTCGGAAATGCATGGGGTTTCCTGTTTTCCCCAGTGGCTTAGACACCCGAGGCCCATATCTGTATGTTGTGCTGGTCGGCAGAGCGTCTCAAATTCCGTTCTGAAAACAGACTTGGGATTACTTGTGTTTTAGGCTTTCCGCTTGGCGGCCAGGTAGGTGCACCCACACATGTGAGGTACCGTTTTCATCGGGCCACGTGTAGGAACGCAAGACGGTAGGCCATGTGCTGTTGGGGGCGTTTTTCGCTGGGTGAGCCGAGCAAAATGTGCGGAAAATGTGGTTTTTTTTCCACATTTCGGACTTTGCGGGGGTGTCTGGTTAATAAATTCTGGGGCGATATGGGCATATCATACCTCTGCAGATTCCCACGGGTGTCCTCTTTTCGGAAATGCATGGGGTTCCCTGTTTTCCCTGGTGGCTTGGACACCCGAGGCCCATATCTGTATGTTGTGCCATCGGCAGAGCGTCTCAAATTCCGGTCTGAAAACAGACTTGGGGTTACTTGTGTTTTAGGCTTTCCCCTTGGCGGCCAGGTAGGTGCACCCACACATGTGAGGTACCGTTTTCATCGGAACACCTGTGGGAACGTGGGACGGTAGGCCATGTGTTGTTGGGGGCGTGTTTCAATGGGTGAGCCGGGCGAAATGTGCGGAAAATTCATTTTTTTCAACCACATTTCAGACTTTGCGGGGGTGTCTGGGTAATACATTCTGGGGCGATTTGGGCATATCATACCTCTGCGGATTCCCACAGGTGTCCTCTTTTCGGAAATGCATGGGGTTCCCTGTTTTCCCCGGTGGCTTGGACACCCGAGGCCCATATCTGTATGTTGTGCCGGTCGGCAGAGCGTCTCAAATTCCGGTCTGAAAACAGACTTGGGGTTACTTGTTTTTTAGGCTTTCCCCTTGGCGGCCAGGTAGGTGCACCCACACATGTGAGGTACGGTTTTCATCGGGACACCTGTGGGAATGCGGGACAGTAGGGCATGTGTTGTTATGGGCGTGTTTCGATGGGTGAGCCGAGCGAAATGTGCGGAAAATGCATTTTTCTTCTCCACATTTCGGACTTTGCGGGGGTGTATGGGTAATGAATTCTGGGGCGATTTGGGAATATCATACCTCTGCGGATTGGCATGGGTGTCCTCTTTTGGGAAATGCATGGGATTCCCTGTTTTCCCTGGTGGCTTGGACACCCGAGGCCCATATCTGTATGTTGTGCATGTCTGCAGAGCGTCTCAAATTCCGGTCTGAAAACAGACTTGGGGTTACTTGTGTTTTAGGCTTTCCCCTTGGCAGCCAGGTAGGTGCACCCACACATGTGAGGTACCGTTTTCATCGGGACACCTGTGGGAACGCGGGACAGTAGTCCATGTGTTGTTGGGGGCATGTTTCGATGGGTGAGTCGAGCGAAATGTGCGGGAAATGCGTTTTTTCCCGCACATTTTGGACTTTGCGGGGGTGTCTGGGTTATATATTCTGGGGCGATTTGGGCATATCATACCCCTGCAGATTCCCACGGGTGTCCTCTTTTCAGAAATGGATGGGGTTCCCTGTTTTCCCTGGTGGCTAGGACACCCGAGGCCCATATCTGTATGTTGTGCCGGTCGGCAGAGCGTCTCAAATTCCGGTCTGAAAACGGACTTGGGGTTACTTGTGTTTAAGGCTTTCCCCTTGGCGACCAGGTAGGTTCACCCACACATGTGAGGTACTATTTTTGTCGGGACACCTGTGGTAACGCGGGACGGTAGGCCATGTGTTGTTGGGGGCGTGTTTCGATGGGTGAGCCGAGTGAAATGTGCGGAAAATGTGAGGTTTTTTCCACATTTCGGACTTTGCGGGGGTGTCTGGTTAATACATTCTGGGGCGATATGGGCATATCATACCTCTGCAGATTCCCACGGGTGTCCTCTTTTCGGAAATGCATGGGGTTCCCTGTTTTCCCCGGTGGCTTGGACACCCGAGGCCCATATCTGTATGTTGTGCCAGTAGGCAGAGCGTCTCAAATTCCGGTCTGAAAACAGACTTGGGGTTACTTGTTTGTTCGGCTTTCCCCTTGGCGGCCAGGTAGGTGCACCCACACATGTGAGGTACTATTTTTATCGGGACACCTGTGGTAACGCGGGACGGTAGGCCATGTGTTGTTGGGGGCGTGTTTCGATGGGTGAGCCGAGCGAAATGTGCGGAAAATGCATTTTTTTCCCACATTTCGGACTTTGCAGGGGTGTCTGGGTAATGAATTCTGGGGCGATTTGGGCATATCATACCTCTGCGGATTCCCACGCATGTCCTCTTTTCAGAAATGCATGGGGTTCCCTGTTTTCCCCGGTGGCTTGGAACCCCAAGGCCCATATCTGTATGTTGTGCCGGTCGGCATGGCATCTCAAATTCCGGTCTGAAAACAGACTTGGGGTTACTTGTGTTTCAGGCTTTTCCCTTCCCTTGGTGACCAGGTAGGTTCACCCACACATGTGAGGTACTGTTTTTATCAGGACACCTGTGGGAACACGGGACGGAGGGCCATGTGTCGTTGGGGGCGTGTTTCGATGGGTGAGCCGAGCGAAATGTGCAGAAAATGCGTTTTTTTTCTCATATTTCAGACTTTGCAGGGGTGTCTGGGTAATACATTCTGGGGCGATTTGGGCATATCATACCTCTGTGGATTCCCACGGGAGTCCTCTTTTCGGAAATGCATGGGATTTCCTGTTTTCCCCAGTGGCTTAGACACCCGAGGCCCATATCTGTATGTTGTGCTGGTCGGCAGAGCGTCTCAAATTCCGGTCTGAAAACAGACTTGGGATTACTTGTGTTTTAGGCTTTCCGCTTGGCGGCCAGGTAGGTGCACCCACACATGTGAGGTACAGTTTTCATCGGGCCACCTGTAGGAACGCAGGACGGTAGGCCATGTGCTGTTGGGGGTGTGTTTCGCTGGGTGAGCCGAGTGAAATGTGCGTAAAATGTGGGTTTTTTTCCACATTTCGGACTTTGCGGGTGTGTCTGGTTAATAAATTCTGGGGCGATATGGGCATATCATACCTCTGCAGATTCCCACGGGTGTCCTCTTTTCGGAAATGCATGGGGTTCCCTGTTTTCCCTGGTGGCTTGGACACCCGAGGCCCATATCTGTATGTTGTGCCAGTCGGCAGAGCGTCTCAAATTTCGGTCTGAAAACAGACTTGGGGTTACTTGTGTTTTAGGCTTTCCCCTTGGCGGCCAGGTAGGTGCACCCACACATGTGAGGTACTATTTTTATCGGAACACCTGTGGGAGCGTGGGACGGTAGGCCATGTGTTGTTGGGGGCATGTTTCAATGGGTGAGCCGAGCGAAATGTGCGGAAAATTCGTTTTTTTCCTCACATTTCAGACTTTGCGGGGGTGTCTGGGTAATACATTCTGGGGCGATTTGGGCATATCATACCTCTGCGGATTCCCACAGGTGTCCTCTTTTTGGAAATGCATGGGGTTCCCTGTTTTCCCCGGTGGCTTGGACACCCGAGGCCCATATCTGTATGTTGTGCCAGTCGGCAGAGCGTCTCAAATTCCGGTCTGAAAACAGACTTGGGGTTACTTGTGTTTTAGGCTTTCCCCTTGGCAACCAGGTAAGTTCACCCACACATGTGAGGTACTATTTTTATCGGGACACCTGTGGTAACGCGGGACGGTAGGCAATGCGTTGTTGGGGGCGTGTTTCGATGGGTGAGCCGAGTGAAATGTGCGGAAAATTTGGTTTTTTTTCCACATTTCAGACTTTGCGGGGGTGTCTGGTTAATAAATTCTGGGGCGATATGGGCATATCATACCTCTGCAGATTCCCACGGGTGTCCTCTTTTCGGAAATGCATGGGGTTCCCTGTTTTCCCCGGTGGCTTGGACACCCGAGGCCCATATCTGTATGTTGTGCCGGTCGGCAGAGCATCTCAAATTCCGGTCTGAAAACAGACTTGGGGTTACTTGTTTTTTAGGCTTTCCCCTTGGCGGTCAGGTAGGTGCACCCACACATATGAGGTACCGTTTTCATCGGGACACCTGTGGGAACGCGGGACAGTAGGCCATGTGTTGTTGGGGGCCTGTTTCGATGGGTGAGCCGAGCGAAATGTGCTGAAAATGCATTTTTCTTCTCCACATTTTGGACTTTGCGGGGGTGTCTGGGTTATATATTCTGGGGCGATTTGGGCATATCATACCCCTGCGGATTCCCACGGGTGTCCTCTTTTCAGAAATGCATGGGGTTCCCTGTTTTCCCTGGTGGCTTGGATACCCGAGGCCCATATCTGTATGTTGTGCCGGTCGGCAGAGCATCTCAAATTCCGGTCTGAAAACAGACTTGGGGTTACTTGTGTTTTAGGATTTCCCCTTGGCAGCCATGTAGGTGCACCGACACATGGGAGGTACCGTTTTCATCGGGACACCTGTGGGAACATGGGACGCTAGGCCATGTGTTGTTGGGGGCCTGTTTCAATGGGTGAGCCGAGCGAAATATGCAGAAAATGCGTTTTTTTCCTGCATTTCGGACTTTGCAGGGGTGTCTGGGTAATAAATTCTGGGGCGATTTGGGCATATCATACCTCTGCGGATTCCCACGCGTGTCCTCTTTTCAGAAATGCATGGGGTTCCCTGTTTTCCCCGGTGGCTTGGACACCCTAGGCCCATATTTGTATGTTGTGCCGGTCGGCATGGCATCTCAAATTCCGGTCTGAAAACAGACTTGGGGTTACTTGTGTTTCAGGCTTTTCCCTTCCCTTGGCGACCAGGTAGGTTCAGCCACACATGTGAGGTACTATTTTTATCGGGACACCTGTGGGAACGCTGGACGGTAGGCCATGTGTTGTTGGGTGCGTGTTTCGATGGGTGAGCTGAGCGAAATGTGCGGAAAATGCATTTTTTTCCCCACATTTCGGACTTTGCGGGGGTGTCTGGGTAATAAATTCTAGGGCGATATGGGCATATCATACCTCTGCAGATTCCCACGGGTGTCCTCTTTTCGGAAAGGCATGGGGTTCCCAGTTTTCCCTGGTGGCTTGGACACCCGAGGCCCATATCTGTATGTTGTGCCGGTCGGCAGAGCGTCTCAAATTCCGGTCTGAAAACAGACTTGGGGTTACTTGTGTTTTAGGCTTTCCCCTTGGCGGCCAGGTAGGTTCAACCACACATGTGAGGTACTGTTTTTATCGGGACACCTGTGGGAACACGGGACGGTAGGCCATGTGTCGTTGGGGGCGTGTTTCGATGGGTAAGCCGAGCGAAATGTGCGGAAAATGCATTTTTTTCCCACATTTCGGACTTTGCGGGGGTGTCTGGGTAATAAATTCTGGGGCGATTTGGGCATATCATACTTCTGCGGATTCCCACGGGTTTCCTCTTTTCAGAAATGCATGGGGTTCCCTGTTTTCCCTGGTGGCTTGGACACCCGAGGCCCATATCTGTATGTTGTGCCAGCCCGCAGAGAGTCTCAAATTCCAGTCTGAAAACAGACTTGGGGTTACTTGTGTTTTCGGCTTTCCCCTTGGCGGCCAGGTAGGTGCACCCACACATGTGAGGTACCATTTTCATCGGGACACCTGTGGGAATGCGGGACAGTAGGCCATGTGTTGTTGGGGGCGTGTTTCGATGGGTGAGCCGAGCGAAATGTGCAGAAAATGCGTTTTTTTTTCTCATATTTTGGACTTTGCGGGGGTGTCTGGGTAATACATTCTGGGGCGATTTGGGCATATCATACCTCTGCGGATTCCCACGGGAGTCCTCTTTTCGGAAATGCATGGGGTTTCCTGTTTTCCCCAGTGGCTTAGACACCCGAGGCCCATATCTGTATGTTGTGCTGGTCGGCAGAGCGTCTCAAATTCCGGTCTGAAAAAAGACTTGGGATTACTTGTGTTTTAGGCTTTCCGCTTGGCGGCCAGGTAGGTGCACCTACACATGTGAGGTACCGTTTTCATTGGGCCACCTGTAGGAACGCAGGACGGTAGGCCATGTGCTGTTGGGGTGTGTTTCGCTGGGTGAGCCGAGCGAAATGTGCGGAAAATGTGGTTTTTTTTCCACATTTCGGACTTTGCGGGGGTGTCTGGTTAATAAATTCTGGGGCGATATGGGCATATCATACCTCTGAAGATTCCCACGGGTGTCCACTTTTCGGAAATGCATGGGGTTCCCTGTTTTCCCTGGTGGCTTGGACACCCGAGGCCCATATCTGTATGTTGTGCCAGTCGGCAGAGCTTCTCAAATTCCGGTCTGAAAACAGACTTGGGGTTACTTGTGTTTTAGGCTTTCCCCTTGGCGGCCAGGTAGGTGCACCCACACATGTGAGGTACCGTTTTAATCGGAACACCTGTGGGAACGTGGGACGGTAGGCCATGTGTTGTTGGGGGCGTGTTTCAATGGGTGAGCCGAGCGAAATGTGTGGAAAATTCGTTTTTTTACCCACATTTCAGACTTTGCGCGGGTGTCTGGTTAATACATTCTGGGGCGATTTGGGCATATCATACCTCTGCGGATTCCCACGGGTGTCCTCTTTTCAGAAAAGCATGGGGTTCCCTGTTTTCCTCGGTGGCTTGGGCACCCTAGGCCCATATCTGTATGTTATGCCGGTCGGCAGAGCATCTCAAATTCCGGTCTGAAAACAGACTTGGGGTTACTTGTGTTTTAGGCTTTCCCCTTGGCGGCCAGGTAGGTGCACCCACACATGTGAGGTACCGTTTTCATCAGGACACCTGTGGGAACGCGGGACGGTGGGCCATGTGTTGTTGGGGGCGTGTTTCGATGGGTGAGCTGAGCAAAATGTGCGAAAAATGCATTTTTTTCCCCACATTTCGGACTTTGCGGGGGTGTCTGGGTAATAAATTCTGGGGCGATATGGGCATATCATACCTCTGCAGATTCCCACGGGTGTCCTCTTTTCGGAAAGGCATGGGGTTCCCTGTTTTCCCTGGTGGCTTAGACAACCGAGGCCCATATCTGTATGTTGTGCCGGTTGGCAGAGCGTCTCAAATTCCGGTCTGAAAACAGACTTGGGGTTACTTGTGTTTTAGGCATTCCCCTTGGCGGCCAGGTAGGTGCACCCACACATGTGAGGTACTGTTTTCATCGGGACACCTGTGGGAACGCGGGACGGTAGGCCATGTGTTGTTGGGGGCGTGTTTCGATGGGTGAGCTGAGCGAAATGTGCGGAATATGCGTTTTTTTCCCACATTTCGGACTTTGCGGGGTTGTCTGGGTAAAAATTCTGGGGCGATTTGGGCATATCATACCTCTGCAGATTCCCACGGGTGTCCTCTTTTCGGAAATGCATGGGATTCCCTGTTTTCCCCGGTGGCTTGGACACCCGAGGCCCAAATCTGTATGTTGTGCCGGTTGGCAGAGCGTCTCAAATTCCGGTCTGAAAACAGACTTGGGGTTCCTTGTGTTTTAGGCTTTCCCCTTGGCGGCCAGGTAGGTGCACCCACACATGTGAGGTACCGTTTTAATCGGAACACCTGTGGGAACGTGGGACGGTAGGCCATGTGTTGTTGGGGTGTGTTTCAATGGGTGAGCCGAGCGAAATATGCAGAAAATGCATTTTTTTCCCCACATTTCGGACTTTGCAGGGGTGTCTGGGTAATAAATTCTGGGGCGATTTGGGCATATCATACCTCTGCGGATTCCCACGGGTGTCCTCTTTTCAGAAATGCATGGGGTTCCCTGTTTTCCCTGGTGGCTTGGACAGCCTAGGCCCATATCTGTATGTTGTGCCGGTCGGCATGGCGTCTTAAATTCCGGTCTCAAAACAGACTTGGGGTTACTTGTGTTTTAGGCTTTTCCCTTGGAGACCAGGTAGGTTCACCCACACATGTGAGGTACTATTTTTATCGGGACACCGGTGGGAACGCGGCATGGTAGGCCATGTGTTGTTGGGGGCGTGTTTCGATGGGTGAGCTGAGCGAAATGTGCGGAAAATACATTTTTCCCCCACATTTCGGACTTTGCGGGGGTGTCTGGGTAATAAATTCTGGGGCGATTTGGGCATATCATACCTCTGCAGATTCCCACGGGTGTCCTCTTTTTGGAAAGGCATGGGGTTCCCTGTTTTCCATGGTGGCTTGGACACCCAAGGCCCATATCTGTATGTTGTGCCGGTCGGCAGAGCGTCTCAAATTCCGGTCTGAAAACAGACTTGGGGTTACATGTGTTTTAGGCTTTCCCCTTGGCGGGCAGGTAGGTTCACCCACACATGTGAGGTACTGTTTTTATCAGGACACCTGTGGAAACGCGGGACGGTAGGCCATGTGTTGTTGGGGGGGTGTTCCGATGGGTGAGCTGAGCGAAATGTGCGGAAAATGCGTTTTTTTCCCACATTTTGGAGTTTGCAGGGGTGTCTGGGTAATAAATTCTGGGGCGATTTGGGCATATCATACCTCTGCAGATTCCCACGGGTGTCCTCTTTTCAGAAATGCATGGGGTTCCCTGTTTTCCTCGGTGGCTTGGGCACCCTAGGTCCATATCTGTATGTTGTGCCGGTCGGCAGAGCATCTCAAATTCCGGTCTGAAAACATACTTGGGGTTACTTGTATTTTAGGCTTTCCCCTTGGCGGCCAGGTAGGTGCACCCACACATGTGAGGTGCAGTTTTCATCGGGACACCTGTGGGAACGCGGGACGGTAGGCCATGTGTTGTTGGGGGCGTGTTTCGATGGGTGAGCTGAGCGAAATGTGCGGAAAATGCATTTTTTCCCAACATTTTGGACTTTGCGTGGTTGTCTGGGTAATAAATTCTGGGGCGATTTGGGCATATCATACCTCTGCAGATTCCCACGGGTGTCCTCTTTTCAGAAATGCATGGGGTTCCCTGTTTTCCCCAGTGGCTTGGACACCCGAGGCCCATATCTGCATGTTGTGCCGGTTGGCAGAGCGTCTCAAATTCTGGTTTGAAAACAGACTTGGGGTTACTTGTGTTTTAGGCTTTCCCCTTGGCGGCCAGGTAGGTTTACCCACACATGTGAGGTACTGTTTTTATCGGGACACCTGTGGGAACGCGGCACAGTAGGCCATGTGTTGTTGGGGGCGTGTTTCGGTGGGTGAGCTGAGCGAAATGTGCAGAAAATGCGTTTTTTTCCCCACATTTCGGACTTTGCAGGGGTGTCTGGGTAATATATTTTGGGGCGATTTGGGCATATCATACCTCTGCAGATTCCCACGGGTGTCTTCTTTTTGGAAATGCATGTGGTTCCCTGTTTTCCCCGGTGGCTTGGACACCCGAGGCCCATATCTGTAAGTTGTGCCAGTCGGCAGAGTGTCTCAAATTCCGGTCTGAAAACAGACTTGGGGTTACTTGTTTTTTAGGCTTTCCCCTTGGCGGCCAGGTAGGTGCACCCACACATATGAGGTACCGTTTTCATCGGGACACCTGTGGGAACGCGGGACAGTAGGCCATGTGTTGTTGGTGGCGTGTTTCGATGGGTGAGCCGAGCGAAATGTGCTGAAAATGCATTTTTCTTCTCCACATTTCGGACTTTGCGGGGGTGTCTGGGTTATATATTCTGGGGCGATTTGGGCATATCATACCCCTGCGGATTCCCACGGGTGTCTTCTTTTCAGAAATGGATGGGGTTCCCTGTTTTCCCTGGTGGCTTGGATACCCGAGGCCCATATCTGTATGTTGTGCCGGTCGGCAGAGCATCTCAAATTCCGGTCTGAAAACAGACTTGGGGTTACTTGTGTTTTAGGATTTCCCCTTGGCAGCCATGTAGGTGCACCGACACATGGGAGGTACCGTTTTCATCGGGACACCTGTGGGAACATGGGACGCTAGGCCATGTGTTGTTGGGGGCCTGTTTCAATGGGTGAGCCGAGCGAAATATGCAGAAAATGCGTTTTTTTCCTGCATTTCGGACTTTGCAGGGGTGTCTGGGTAAAAAATTCTGGGGCGATTTGGGCATATCATACCTCTGCGGATTCCCACGCATGTCCTCTTTTCAGAAATGCATGGGGTTCCCTGTTTTCCCCGGTGGCTTGGACACCCTAGGGCCATATTTGTATGTTGTGCCGGTCGGCATGGCATCTCAAATTCCGGTCTGAAAACAGACTTGGGGTTACTTGTGTTTCAGGCTTTTCCCTTCCCTTGGCGACCAGGTAGGTTCACCCACACATGTGAGGTACTATTTTTATCGGGACACCTGTGGGAACGCGGGACGGTAGGCCATGTGTTGTTGGGGGCGTGTTTCGATGGGTGAGCCGAGCGAAATGTGCGGAAAATGCATTTTTTTCCCACATTTCGGACTTTGCAGGGGTGTCTGGGTAATGAATTATGGGGCGATTTGGGCATATCATACCTCTGCGGATTCCCACACGTGTCCTCTTTTCAGAAATGCATGGGGTTCCCTGTTTTCCCCGGTGGCTTGGACACCCTAGGCCCATATCTGTATGTTGTGCCGGTCGGCATGGCATCTCAAATTCCGGTCTGAAAACAGACTTGGGGTTACTTGTGTTTCAGGCTTTTCCCTTCCCTTGGTGACCAGGTAGGTTCACCCACACATGTGAGGTACTGTTTTTATCAGGACACCTGTGGGAACACGGGACGGAGGGCCATGTGTCGTTGGGGGCGTGTTTCGATGGGTGAGCCGAGCGAAATGTGCGGAAAATGCATTTTTTTCCCACATTTCGGACTTTGCGGGGGTGTCTGGGTAATAAATTCTGGGGCGATTTGGGCATATCATACTTCTGCGGATTCCCACAGGTGTCCTCATTTCAGAAATGCATGGGGTTCCCTGTTTTCCCTGGTGGCTTGGACACCCGAGGCCCATATCTGTATGTTGTGCTGGTCCGCAGAGCGTCTCAAATTCCAGTCTGAAAACAGACTTGGGGTTACTTGTGTTTTCGGCTTTCCCCTTGGCGGCCAGGTAGGTGCACCCACACATGTGAGGTACCATTTTCATCGGGACACCTGTAGGAACGCAGGACGGTAGGCCATGTGCTGTTGGGGGCGTGTTTCGATGGGTGAGCCGAGCGAAATGTGCAGAAAATGCGTTTTTTTTCTCATATTTCAGACTTTGCAGGGGTGTCTGGGTAATACATTCTGGGGCGATTTGGGCATATCATACCTCTGTGGATTCCCACGGGAGTCCTCTTTTCGGAAATGCATGGGGTTTCCTGTTTTCCCCAGTGGCTTAGACACCCGAGGCCCATATCTGTATGTTGTGCTGGTCGGCAGAGCGTCTCAAATTCCGGTCTGAAAACAGACTTGGGATTACTTGTGTTTTAGGCTTTCCGCTTGGCGGCCAGGTAGGTGCACCCACACATGTGAGGTACAGTTTTCATCGGGCCACCTGTAGGAACGCAGGACGGTAGGCCATGTGCTGTTGGGGGTGTGTTTCGCTGGGTGAGCCGAGTGAAATGTGCGTAAAATGTGGTTTTTTTTCCACATTTCGGACTTTGCGGGTGTGTCTGGTTAATAAATTCTGGGGCGATATGGGCATATCATACCTCTGCAGATTCCCACGGGTGTCCTCTTTTCGGAAATGCATGGGGTTCCCTGTTTTCCCTGGTGGCTTGGACACCCGAGGCCCATATCTGTATGTTGTGCCAGTCGGCAGAGCGTCTCAAATTTCGGTCTGAAAACAGACTTGGGGTTACTTGTGTTTTAGGCTTTCCCCTTGGCGGCCAGGTAGGTGCACCCACACATGTGAGGTACCGTTTTCATCGGAACACCTGTGGGAGCGTGGGACGGTAGGCCATGTGTTGTTGGGGGCATGTTTCAATGGGTGAGCCGAGCGAAATGTGCGGAAAAATCGTTTTTTTCCTCACATTTCAGACTTTGCGGGGGTGTCTGGGTAATACATTCTGGGGCGATTTGGGCATATCATACCTCTGCGGATTCCCACAGGTGTCCTCTTTTTGGAAATGCATGGGGTTCCCTGTTTTCCCCGGTGGCTTGGACACCCGAGGCCCATATCTGTATGTTGTGCCAGTCGGCAGAGCGTCTCAAATTCCGGTCTGAAAACAGACTTGGGGTTACTTGTGTTTTAGGCTTTCCCCTTGGCAACCAGGTAAGATCACCCACACATGTGAGGTACTATTTTTATCGGGACACCTGTGGTAACGCGGGACGGTAGGCAATGCGTTGTTGGGGGCGTGTTTCGATGGGTGAGCCGAGTGAAATGTGCGGAAAATTTGGTTTTTTTTCCACATTTCAGACTTTGCTGGGGTGTCTGGTTAATAAATTCTGGGGCGATATGGGCATATCATACCTCTGCAGATTCCCACGGGTGTCCTCTTTTCGGAAATGCATGGGGTTCCCTGTTTTCCCCGGTGGCTTGGACACCCGAGGCCCATATCTGTATGTTGTGCCGGTCGGCAGAGCATCTCAAATTCCGGTCTGAAAACAGACTTGGGGTTACTTGTTTTTTAGGCTTTCCCCTTGGCGGTCAGGTAGGTGCACCCACACATATGAGGTACCGTTTTCATCGGGACACCTGTGGGAACGCGGGACAGTAGGCCATGTGTTGTTGGGGGCGTGTTTCATTGGGTGAGCCGAGCGAAATGTGCTGAAAATGCATTTTTCTTCTCCACATTTTGGACTTTGCGGGGGTGTCTGGGTTATATATTCTGGGGCGATTTGGGCATATCATACCCCTGCGGATTCCCACGGGTGTCCTCTTTTCAGAAATGCATGGGGTTCCCTGTTTTCCCTGGTGGCTTGGATACCCGAGGCCCATATCTGTATGTTGTGCCGGTCGGCAGAGCATCTCAAATTCCGGTCTGAAAACAGACTTGGGGTTACTTGTGTTTTAGGATTTCCCCTTGGCAGCCATGTAGGTGCACCGACACATGGGAGGTACCGTTTTCATCGGGACACCTGTGGGAACATGGGACGCTAGGCCATGTGTTGTTGGGGGCCTGTTTCAATGGGTGAGCCGAGCGAAATATGCAGAAAATGGTTTTTTTCCTGCATTTCGGACTTTGCATGGGGTGTCTAGGTAATAAATTCTGGGGCGATTTGGGCATATCATACCTCTGCGGATTCCCACGCGTGTCCTCTTTTCAGAAATGCATGGGGTTCCCTGTTTTCCCCGGTGGCTTGGACACCCTAGGCCCATATTTGTATGTTGTGCCGGTCGGCATGGCATCTCAAATTCCGGTCTGAAAACAGACTTGGGGTTACTTGTGTTTTAGGCTTTCCCCTTGGCGGCCAGGTAGGTTCACCCACACATGTGAGGTACTGTTTTTATCGGGACACCTGTGGGAACACGGGACAGTAGGCCATGTGTCGTTGGGGGCGTGTTTCGATGGGTAAGCCGAGCGAAATGTGCGGAAAATGCATTTTTTTCCCACATTTCGGACTTTGCGGGGGTGTCTGGGTAATAAATTCTGGGGCGATTTGGGCATATCATACTTCTGCGGATTCCCACGGGTTTCCTCTTTTCAGAAATGCATGGGGTTCCCTGTTTTCCCTGGTGGCTTGGACACCCGAGGCCCATATCTGTATGTTGTGCCAGCCCGCAGAGAGTCTCAAATTCCAGTCTGAAAACAGACTTGGGGTTACTTGTGTTTTCGGCTTTCCCCTTGGGGGCCAGGTACGTGCACCCACACATGTGAGGTACCATTTTCATCGGGACACCTGTGGGAATGCGGGACGGTAGGCCATGTGTTGTTGGGGGCGTGTTTCGATGGGTGAGCCGAGCGAAATGTGCAGAAAATGCGTTTTTTTTCTCATATTTTGGACTTTGCGGGGGTGTCTGGGTAATACATTCTGGGGCGATATGGGCATATCATACCTCTGCGGATTCCCACGGGAGTCCTCTTTTCGGAAATGCATGGGGTTTCCTGTTTTCCCCAGTGGCTTAGACACCCGAGGCCCATATCTGTATGTTGTGCTGGTCGGCAGAGCGTCTCAAATTCCGGTCTGAAAAAAGACTTGGTATTACTTGTGTTTTAGGCTTTCCGCTTGGCGGCCAGGTAGGTGCACCTACACATGTGAGGTACCGTTTTCATTGGGCCACCTGTAGGAACGCAGGACGGTAGGCCATGTGCTGTTGGGGTGTGTTTCGCTGGGTGAGCCGAGCGAAATGTGCGGAAAATGTGGGTTTTTTTCCACATTTCGGACTTTGCGGGGGTGTCTGGTTAATAAATTCTGGGGCGATATGGGCATATCATACCTCTGAAGATTCCCACGGGTGTCCACTTTTCGGAAATGCATGGGGTTCCCTGTTTTCCCTGGTGGCTTGGTCACCCGAGGCCCATATCTGTATGTTGTGCCAGTCGGCAGAGCGTCTCAAATTCCGGTCTGAAAACAGACTTGGGGTTACTTGTGTTTTAGGCTTTCCCCTTGGCGGCCAGGTAGGTGCACCCACACATGTGAGGTACCGTTTTAATCGGAACACCTGTGGGAACGTGGGACGGTAGGCCATGTGTTGTTGGGGGCGTGTTTCAATGGGTGAGCTGAGCGAAATGTGTGGAAAATTCGTTTTTTTACCCACATTTCAGACTTTGTGGGGGTGTCTGGGTAATACATTCTGGGGCGATTTGGGCATATCATACCTCTGCGGATTCCCACGGGTGTCCTCTTTTCAGAAAAGCATGGGGTTCCCTGTTTTCCTCGGTGGCTTGGGCACCCTAGGCCCATATCTGTATGTTATGCCGGTCGGCAGAGCATCTCAAATTCCGGTCTGAAAACAGACTTGGGGTTACTTGTGTTTTAGGCTTTCCCCTTGGCGGCCAGGTAGGTGCACCCACACATGTGAGGTACCATTTTCATCAGGACACCTGTGGGAACGCGGGACGGTGGGCCATGTGTTGTTGGGGGCGTGTTTCGATGGGTGAGATGAGCAAAATGTGCGAAAAATGCATTTTTTTCCCCACATTTCGGACTTTGCGGGGGTGTCTGGGTAATAAATTCTGGGGCGATATGGGCATATCATACCTCTGCAGATTCCCACGGGTGTCCTCTTTTCGGAAAGGCATGGGGTTCCCTGTTTTCCCTGGTGGCTTGGACAACCGAGGCCCATATCTGTATGTTGTGCCGGTTGGCAGAGCGTCTCAAATTCCGGTCTGAAAACAGACTTGGGGTTACTTGTGTTTTAGGCATTCCCCTTGGCGGCCAGGTACACCCACACATGTGAGGTACTGTTTTCATCGGGACACCTGTGGGAACGCGGGACGGTAGGCCATGTGTTGTTGGGGGCGTGTTTCGATGGGTGAGCTGAGCGAAATGTGCGGAATATGCGTTTTTTTCCCACATTTCGGACTTTGCAGGGTTGTCTGGGTAAAAATTCTGGGGCGATTTGGGCATATCATACCTCTGCAGATTCCCACGGGTGTCCTCTTTTCGGAAATGCATGGGATTCCCTGTTTTCCCCAGTGGCTTGGACACCCGAGGCCCAAATCTGTATGTTGTGCCGGTTGGCAGAGCGTCTCAAATTCCGGTCTGAAAACAGACTTGGGGTTACTTGTGTTTTAGGCTTTCCCCTTGGCGGCCAGGTAGGTGCACCCACACATGTGAGGTACCGTTTTAATCGGAACACCTGTGGGAACGTGGGATGGTAGGCCATGTGTTGTTGGGGTGTGTTTCAATGGGTGAGCCGAGCGAAATATGCAGAAAATGCATTTCTTTTCCCACATTTCGGACTTTGCAGGGGTGTCTGGGTAATAAATTCTGGGGCGATTTGGGCATATCATACCTCTGCGGATTCCCACGGGTGTCCTCTTTTCAGAAATGCATGGGGTTCCCTGTTTTCCCTGGTGGCTTGGACAGCCTAGGCCCATATCTGTATGTTGTGCCGGTCGGCATGGCGTCTCAAATTCCGGTCTCAAAACAGACTTGGGGTTACTTGTGTTTTAGGCTTTTCCCTTGGAGACCAGGTAGGTTCACCCACACATGTGAGGTACTATTTTTATCGGGACACCGGTGGGAACGCGGGACGGTAGGCCATGTGTTGTTGGGGGCGTGTTTCGATGGGTGAGCTGAGCGAAATGTGCGGAAAATACATTTTTCCCCCACATTTCGGACTTTGCGGGGGTGTCTGGGTAATAAATTCTGGGGCGATTTGGGCATATCATACCTCTGCAGATTCCCACGGGTGTCCTATTTTCGGAAAGGCATGGGGTTCCCTGTTTTCCATGGTGGCTTGGACACCCAAGGCCCATATCTGTATGTTGTGCCGGTCGGCAGAGCGTCTCAAATTCCGGTCTGAAAACAGACTTGGGGTTACATGTGTTTTAGGCTTTCCCCTTGGCGGGCAGGTAGGTTCACCCACACATGTGAGGTACTGTTTTTATCGGGACACCTGTGGAAACGCGGGACGGTAGGCCATGTGTTGTTGGGGGCGTGTTCCGATGGGTGAGCTGAGCGAAATGTGCGGAAAATGCGTTTTTTTCCCACATTTTGGAGTTTGCAGGGGTGTCTGGGTAATAGATTCTGGGGCGATTTGGGCATATCATACCTCTGCAGATTCCCACGGGTGTCCTCTTTTCAGAAATGCATGGGGTTCCCTGTTTTCCTCGGTGGCTTGGGCACCCTAGGTCCATATCTGTATGTTGTGCCGGTCGGCAGAGCATCTCAAATTCCGGTCTGAAAACATACTTGGGGGTACTTGTATTTTAGGCTTTCCCCTTGGCGGCCAGGTAGGTGCACCCACACATGTGAGGTACCGTTTTCATCGGGACACCTGTGGGAACGCGGGACGGTAGGCCATGTGTTGTTGGGGGCGTGTTTCGATGGGTGAGCTGAGCGAAATGTGCGGAAAATGCATTTTTTTCCCCACATTTTGGACTTTGCGTGGTTGTCTGGGTAATAAATTCTGGGGCGATTTGGGCATATCATACCTCTGCAGATTCCCACGGGTGTCCTCTTTTCAGAAATGCATGGGGTTCCCTGTTTTCCCCAGTGGCTTGGACACCCGAGGCCCATATCTGCATGTTGTGCCGGTTGGCAGAGCGTCTCAAATTCCGGTTTGAAAACAGACTTGGGGTTACTTGTGTTTTAGGCATTCCCCTTGGCGGCCAGGTACACCCACACATGTGAGGTACTGTTTTCATCGGGACACCTGTGGGAACGCGGGACGGTAGGCCATGTGTTGTTGGGGGCGTGTTTCGATGGGTGAGCTGAGCGAAATGTGCGGAATATGCGTTTTTTTCCCACATTTCGGACTTTGCAGGGTTGTCTGGGTAAAAATTCTGGGGCGATTTGGGCATATCATACCTCTGCAGATTCCCACGGGTGTCCTCTTTTCGGAAATGCATGGGATTCCCTGTTTTCCCCAGTGGCTTGGACACCCGAGGCCCAAATCTGTATGTTGTGCCGGTTGGCAGAGCGTCTCAAATTCCGGTCTGAAAACAGACTTGGGGTTCCTTGTGTTTTAGGCTTTCCCCTTGGCGGCCAGGTAGGTGCACCCACACATGTGAGGTACCGTTTTAATCGGAACACCTGTGGGAACGTGGGATGGTAGGCCATGTGTTGTTGGGGTGTGTTTCAATGGGATAGCCGAGCGAAATATGCAGAAAATGCATTTTTTTCCCCACATTTCGGACTTTGCAGGGGTGTCTGGGTAATAAATTCTGGGGCGATTTGGGCATATCATACCTCTGCGGATTCCCACGGGTGTCCTCTTTTCAGAAATGCATGGGGTTCCCTGTTTTCCCTGGTGGCTTGGACAGCCTACGCCCATATCTGTATGTTGTGCCGGTCGGCATGGCGTCTCAAATTCCGGTCTCAAAACAGACTTGGGGTTACTTGTGTTTTAGGCTTTTCCCTTGGAGACCAGGTAGGTTCACCCACACATGTGAGGTACTATTTTTATCGGGACACCGGTGGGAACGCGGCACGGTAGGCCATGTGTTGTTGGGGGCGTGTTTCGATGGGTGAGCTGAGCGAAATGTGCGGAAAATACATTTTTCCCCCACATTTCGGACTTTGCGGGGGTGTCTGGGTAATAAATTCTGGGGCGATTTGGGCATATCATACCTCTGCAGATTCCCACGGGTGTCCTCTTTTCGGAAAGGCATGGGGTTCCCTGTTTTCCATGGTGGCCTGGACACCCAAGGCCCATATCTGTATGTTGTGCCGGTCGGCAGAGCGTCTCAAATTCCGGTCTGAAAACAGACTTGGGGTTACATGTGTTTTAGGCTTTCCCCTTGGCGGGCAGGTAGGTTCACCCACACATGTGAGGTACTGTTTTTATCGGGACACCTGTGGAAACGCGGGACGGTAGGCCATGTGTTGTTGGGGGCGTGTTCCGATGGGTGAGCTGAGCGAAATGTGCGGAAAATGCGTTTTTTTCCCACATTTTGGAGTTTGCAGGGGTGTCTGGGTAATAGATTCTGGGGCGATTTGGGCATATCATACCTCTGCAGATTCCCACGGGTGTCCTCTTTTCAGAAATGCATGGGGTTCCCTGTTTTCCTCGGTGGCTTGGGCACCCTAGGTCCATATCTGTATGTTGTGCCGGTCGGCAGAGCATCTCAAATTCCGGTCTGAAAACATACTTGGGGGTACTTGTATTTTAGGCTTTCCCCTTGGCGGCCAGGTAGGTGCACCCACACATGTGAGGTACCGTTTTCATCGGGACACCTGTGGGAACGCGGGACGGTAGGCCATGTGTTGTTGGGGGCGTGTTTCGATGGGTGAGCTGAGCGAAATGTGCGGAAAATGCATTTTTTTCCCCACATTTTGGACTTTGCGTGGTTGTCTGGGTAATAAATTCTGGGGCGATTTGGGCATATCATACCTCTGCAGATTCCCACGGGTGTCCTCTTTTCAGAAATGCATGGGGTTCCCTGTTTTCCCCAGTGGCTTGGACACCCGAGGCCCATATCTGCATGTTGTGCCGGTTGGCAGAGCGTCTCAAATTCCGGTTTGAAAACAGACTTGGGGTTACTTGTGTTTTAGGCTTTCCCCTTGGCGGCCAGGTAGGTTTACCCACACATGTGAGGTACTGTTTTTAACGGGACACCTGTGGGAACGCGGCACAGTAGGCCATGTGTTGTTGGGGGCGTGTTTCGATGGGTGAGCCGAGCGAAATGTGCAGAAAATGCGTTTTTTTCCCCACATTTCGGACTTTGCAGGGGTGTCTGGGTAATATATTCTGGGGCGATTTGGGCATATCATACCTCTGCAGATTCCCACGGGTGTCCTCTTTTTGGAAATGCATGTGGTTCCCTGTTTTCCCCGGTGGCTTGGACACCCGAGGCCCATATCTGTAAGTTGTGCCAGTCGGCAGAGCGTCTCAAATTCCGGTCTGAAAACAGACTTGGGGTTACTTGTTTTTTAGGCTTTCCCCTTGGCGGCCAGGTAGGTGCACCCACACATATGAGGTACCGTTTTCATCGGGACACCTGTGGGAACGCGGGACAGTAGGCCATGTGTTGTTGGGGGCGTGTTTCGATGGGTGAGCCGAGCGAAATGTGCAGAAAATGCGTTTTTTTCCCCACATTTCGGACTTTGCGGGGGTGTCTGGGTTATATATTCTGGGGCGATTTGGGCATATCATACCCCTGCGGATTCCCACGGGTGTCTTCTTTTCAGAAATGGATGGGGTTCCCTGTTTTCCCTGGTGGCTTGGATACCCGAGGCCCATATCTGTATGTTGTGCCGGTCGGCAGAGCATCTCAAATTCCGGTCTGAATACAGACTTGGGGTTACTTGTGTTTTAGGATTTCCCCTTGGCAGCCATGTAGGTGCACCGACACATGGGAGGTACCGTTTTCATCGGGACACCTGTGGGAACATGGGACAGTAGGCCATGTGTTGTTGGGGGCGTGTTTCGATGGGTGAGCCGAGCGAAATATGCAGAAAATGCGTTTTTTTCCTGCATTTCGGACTTTGCAGGGGTGTCTGGGTAATAAATTCTGGGGCGATTTGGGCATATCATACCTCTGCGGATTCCCACGCATGTCCTCTTTTCAGAAATGCATGGGGTTCCCTGTTTTCCCCGGTGGCTTGGACACCCTAGGCCCATATTTGTATGTTGTGCCGGTCGGCATGGCATCTCAAATTCCGGTCTGAAAACAGACTTGGGGTTACTTGTGTTTCAGGCTTTTCCCTTCCCTTGGCGACCAGGTAGGTTCACCCACACATGTGAGGTACTATTTTTATCGGGACACCTGTGGGAACGCGGGACGGTAGGCCATGTGTTGTTGGGGGCGTGTTTCGATGGGTGAGCTGAGCGAAATGTGCGGAAAAAGCATTTTTTTCCCCACATTTCGGACTTTGCGGGGGTGTCTGGGTAATAAATTCTAGGGCGATATGGGCATATCATACCTCTGCAGATTCCCACGGGTGTCCTCTTTTCGGAAAGGCATGGGGTTCCCAGTTTTCCCTGGTGGCTTGGACACCCGAGGCCCATATCTGTATGTTGTGCCGGTCGGCAGAGCGTCTCAAATTCCGGTCTGAAAACAGACTTGGGGTTACTTGTGTTTTAGGCTTTCCCCTTGGCGGCCAGGTAGGTTCACCCACACATGTGAGGTACTGTTTTTATCGGGACACCTGTGGGAATACGGGACGGTAGGCCATGTGTCGTTGGGGGCGTGTTTCGATGGGTAAGCCGAGCGAAATGTGCGGAAAATGCATTTTTTTCCCACATTTCGGACTTTGCGGGGGTGTCTGGGTAATAAATTCTGGGGCGATTTGGGCATATCATACTTCTGCGGATTCCCACGGGAGTCCTCTTTTCAGAAATGCATGGGGTTCCCTGTTTTCCCTGGTGGCTTGGACACCCGAGGCCCATATCTGTATGTTGTGCCAGCCCGCAGAGAGTCTCAAATTCCAGTCTGAAAACAGACTTGGGGTTACTTGTGTTTTCGGCTTTCCCCTTGGCGGCCAGGTAGGTGCACCCACACATGTGAGGTACCATTTTCATCGGGACACCTGTGGGAATGCGGGACGGTAGGCCATGTGTTGTTGGGGGCGTGTTTCGATGGGTGAGCCGAGCGAAATGTGCGGAAAATGCGTTTTTTTTCTCATATTTCGGACTTTGCGGGGGTGTCTGGTTAATAAATTCTGGGGCGATATGGGCATATCATACCTCTGAAGATTCCCACGGGTGTCCACTTTTCGGAAATGCATGGGGTTCCCTGTTTTCCCTGGTGGCTTGGACACCCGAGGCCCATATCTGTATGTTGTGCCAGTCGGCAGAGCGTCTCAAATTCCGGTCTGAAAACAGACTTGGGGTTACTTGTGTTTTAGGCTTTCCCCTTGGCGGCCAGGTAGGTGCACCCACACATGTGAGGTACCGTTTTAATCGGAACACCTGTGGGAACGTGGGACAGTAGGCCATGTGATGTTGGGGGCGTGTTTCAATGGGTGAGCCGAGCAAAATGTGCGGAAAATTTGTTTTTTTCCCCACATTTCAGACTTTGCAGGGGTGTCTGGGTAATACATTCTGGGGCGATTTGGGCATATCATACCTATGCGGATTCCCACGGGTGTCCTCTTTTCAGAAAAGCATGGGGTTCCCTGTTTTCCTCGGTGGCTTGGGCACCCTAGGCCCATATCTGTATGTTATGCCGGTCGGCAGAGCGTCTCGAATTCCGGTCTGAAAACAGACTTGGGGTTACTTGTGTTTTAGGCTTTCCCCTTGGCGGCCAGGTAGGTGCACCCACACATGTGAGGTACCGTTTTCATCGGGACACCTGTGGGAACGCGGGACGGTGGGCCATGTGTTGTTGGGGGAGTGTTTCGATGGGTGAGCTGAGCAAAATGTGCGGAAAATGCATTTTTTTCCCCACATTTCGGACTTTGCGGGGGTGTCTGGGTAATAAATTCTGGGGCGATATGGGCATATCATACCTCTGCAGATTCCCACGGGTGTCCTCTTTTCGGAAAGGCATGGGGTTCCCTGTTTTCCCTGGTGGCTTGGACAACCGAGGCCCATATCTGTATGTTGTGCCGGTTGGCAGAGCGTCTCAAATTCCGGTCTGAAAACAGACTTGGGGTTACTTGTGTTTTAGGCATTCCCCTTGGCGGCCAGGTAGGTGCACCCACACATGTGAGGTACCGTTTTCATCGGGACACCTGTGGGAACACGGGACGGTAGGCCATGTGTTGTTGGGGGCGTGTTTCGATGGGTGAGCTGAGCGAAATGTGCGGAATATGCATTTTTTTCCCACATTTCGGACTTTGCAGGGTTGTCTGGGTAAAAATTCTGGGGCGATTTGGGCATATCATACCTCTGCAGATTCCCACGGGTGTCCTCTTTTCGGAAATGCATGGGATTCCCTGTTTTCCCCGGTGGCTTGGACACCCGAGGCCCAAATCTGTATGTTGTGCCGGTTGGCAGAGCGTCTCAAATTCCGGTCTGAAAACAGACTTGGGGTTCCTTGTGTTTTAGGCTTTCCCCTTGGCGGCCAGGTAGGTGCACCCACACATGTGAGGTACCGTTTTAATCGGAACACCTGTGGGAACGTGGGATGGTAGGCCATGTGTTGTTGGGGTGTGTTTCAATGGGTGAGCCGAGCGAAATATGCAGAAAATGCATTTTTTTTCCCACATTTCGGACTTTGCAGGGGTGTCTGGGTAATAAATTCTGGGGCGATTTGGGCATATCATACCTCTGCGGATTCCCACGGGTGTCCTCTTTTCAGAAATGCATGGGGTTCCCTGTTTTCCCTGGTGGCTTGGACAGCCTAGGCCCATATCTGTATGTTGTGCCGGTTAGCATGGCGTCTCAAATTCCGGTCTCAAAACAGACTTGGGGTTACTTGTGTTTTAGGCTTTTCCCTTGGAGACCAGGTAGGTTCACCCACACATGTGAGGTACTATTTTTATCGGGACACCGGTGGGAACGCGGGACGGTAGGCCATGTGTTGTTGGGGGCGTGTTTCGATGGGTGAGCTGAGCGAAATGTGCGGAAAATACATTTTTCCCCCACATTTCGGACTTTGCGGGGGTGTCTGGGTAATAAATTCTGGGGCGATTTGGGCATATCATACCTCTGCAGATTCCCACGGGTGTCCTATTTTCGGAAAGGCATGGGGTTCCCTGTTTTCCATGGTGGCTTGGACACCCAAGGCCCATATCTGTATGTTGTGCCGGTCGGCAGAGCGTCTCAAATTCCGGTCTGAAAACAGACTTGGGGTTACATGTGTTTTAGGCTTTCCCCTTGGCGGGCAGGTAGGTTCACCCACACATGTGAGGTACTGTTTTTATCGGGACACCTGTGGAAACGCGGGACGGTAGGCCATGTGTTGTTGGGGGCGTGTTCCGATGGGTGAGCTGAGCGAAATGTGCGGAAAATGCGTTTTTTTCCCACATTTTGGAGTTTGCAGGGGTGTCTGGGTAATAGATTCTGGGGCGATTTGGGCATATCATACCTCTGCAGATTCCCACGGGTGTCCTCTTTTCAGAAATGCATGGGGTTCCCTGTTTTCCTCGGTGGCTTGGGCACCCTAGGTCCATATCTGTATGTTGTGCCGGTCGGCAGAGCATCTCAAATTCCGGTCTGAAAACATACTTGGGGGTACTTGTATTTTAGGCTTTCCCCTTGGCGGCCAGGTAGGTGCACCCACACATGTGAGGTACCGTTTTCATCGGGACACCTGTGGGAACGCGGGACGGTAGGCCATGTGTTGTTGGGGGCGTGTTTCGATGGGTGAGCTGAGCGAAATGTGCGGAAAATGCATTTTTTTCCCCACATTTTGGACTTTGCGTGGTTGTCTGGGTAATAAATTCTGGGGCGATTTGGGCATATCATACCTCTGCAGATTCCCACGGGTGTCCTCTTTTCAGAAATGCATGGGGTTCCCTGTTTTCCCCAGTGGCTTGGACACCCGAGGCCCATATCTGCATGTTGTGCCGGTTGGCAGAGCGTCTCAAATTCCGGTTTGAAAACAGACTTGGGGTTACTTGTGTTTTAGGCATTCCCCTTGGCGGCCAGGTACACCCACACATGTGAGGTACTGTTTTCATCGGGACACCTGTGGGAACGCGGGACGGTAGGCCATGTGTTGTTGGGGGCGTGTTTCGATGGGTGAGCTGAGCGAAATGTGCGGAATATGCGTTTTTTTCCCACATTTCGGACTTTGCAGGGTTGTCTGGGTAAAAATTCTGGGGCGATTTGGGCATATCATACCTCTGCAGATTCCCACGGGTGTCCTCTTTTCGGAAATGCATGGGATTCCCTGTTTTCCCCAGTGGCTTGGACACCCGAGGCCCAAATCTGTATGTTGTGCCGGTTGGCAGAGCGTCTCAAATTCCGGTCTGAAAACAGACTTGGGGTTCCTTGTGTTTTAGGCTTTCCCCTTGGCGGCCAGGTAGGTGCACCCACACATGTGAGGTACCGTTTTAATCGGAACACCTGTGGGAACGTGGGATGGTAGGCCATGTGTTGTTGGGGTGTGTTTCAATGGGATAGCCGAGCGAAATATGCAGAAAATGCATTTTTTTCCCCACATTTCGGACTTTGCAGGGGTGTCTGGGTAATAAATTCTGGGGCGATTTGGGCATATCATACCTCTGCGGATTCCCACGGGTGTCCTCTTTTCAGAAATGCATGGGGTTCCCTGTTTTCCCTGGTGGCTTGGACAGCCTAGGCCCATATCTGTATGTTGTGCCGGTCGGCATGGCGTCTCAAATTCCGGTCTCAAAACAGACTTGGGGTTACTTGTGTTTTAGGCTTTTCCCTTGGAGACCAGGTAGGTTCACCCACACATGTGAGGTACTATTTTTATCGGGACACCGGTGGGAACGCGGCACGGTAGGCCATGTGTTGTTGGGGGCGTGTTTCGATGGGTGAGCTGAGCGAAATGTGCGGAAAATACATTTTTCCCCCACATTTCGGACTTTGCGGGGGTGTCTGGGTAATAAATTCTGGGGCGATTTGGGCATATCATACCTCTGCAGATTCCCACGGGTGTCCTCTTTTCGGAAAGGCATGGGGTTCCCTGTTTTCCATGGTGGCTTGGACACCCAAGGCCCATATCTGTATGTTGTGCCGGTCGGCAGAGCGTCTCAAATTCCGGTCTGAAAACAGACTTGGGGTTACATGTGTTTTAGGCTTTCCCCTTGGCGGGCAGGTAGGTTCACCCACACATGTGAGGTACTGTTTTTATCGGGACACCTGTGGAAACGCGGGACGGTAGGCCATGTGTTGTTGGGGGCGTGTTCCGATGGGTGAGCTGAGCGAAATGTGCGGAAAATGCGTTTTTTTCCCACATTTTGGAGTTTGCAGGGGTGTCTGGGTAATAGATTCTGGGGCGATTTGGGCATATCATACCTCTGCAGATTCCCACGGGTGTCCTCTTTTCAGAAATGCATGGGGTTCCCTGTTTTCCTCGGTGGCTTGGGCACCCTAGGTCCATATCTGTATGTTGTGCCGGTCGGCAGAGCATCTCAAATTCCGGTCTGAAAACATACTTGGGGGTACTTGTATTTTAGGCTTTCCCCTTGGCGGCCAGGTAGGTGCACCCACACATGTGAGGTACCGTTTTCATCGGGACACCTGTGGGAACGCGGGACGGTAGGCCATGTGTTGTTGGGGGCGTGTTTCGATGGGTGAGCTGAGCGAAATGTGCGGAAAATGCATTTTTTTCCCCACATTTTGGACTTTGCGTGGTTGTCTGGGTAATAAATTCTGGGGCGATTTGGGCATATCATACCTCTGCAGATTCCCACGGGTGTCCTCTTTTCAGAAATGCATGGGGTTCCCTGTTTTCCCCAGTGGCTTGGACACCCGAGGCCCATATCTGCATGTTGTGCCGGTTGGCAGAGCGTCTCAAATTCCGGTTTGAAAACAGACTTGGGGTTACTTGTGTTTTAGGCTTTCCCCTTGGCGGCCAGGTAGGTTTACCCACACATGTGAGGTACTGTTTTTAACGGGACACCTGTGGGAACGCGGCACAGTAGGCCATGTGTTGTTGGGGGCGTGTTTCGATGGGTGAGCCGAGCGAAATGTGCAGAAAATGCGTTTTTTTCCCCACATTTCGGACTTTGCAGGGGTGTCTGGGTAATATATTCTGGGGCGATTTGGGCATATCATACCTCTGCAGATTCCCACGGGTGTCCTCTTTTTGGAAATGCATGTGGTTCCCTGTTTTCCCCGGTGGCTTGGACACCCGAGGCCCATATCTGTAAGTTGTGCCAGTCGGCAGAGCGTCTCAAATTCCGGTCTGAAAACAGACTTGGGGTTACTTGTTTTTTAGGCTTTCCCCTTGGCGGCCAGGTAGGTGCACCCACACATATGAGGTACCGTTTTCATCGGGACACCTGTGGGAACGCGGGACAGTAGGCCATGTGTTGTTGGGGGCGTGTTTCGATGGGTGAGCCGAGCGAAATGTGCAGAAAATGCGTTTTTTTCCCCACATTTCGGACTTTGCGGGGGTGTCTGGGTTATATATTCTGGGGCGATTTGGGCATATCATACCCCTGCGGATTCCCACGGGTGTCTTCTTTTCAGAAATGGATGGGGTTCCCTGTTTTCCCTGGTGGCTTGGATACCCGAGGCCCATATCTGTATGTTGTGCCGGTCGGCAGAGCATCTCAAATTCCGGTCTGAATACAGACTTGGGGTTACTTGTGTTTTAGGATTTCCCCTTGGCAGCCATGTAGGTGCACCGACACATGGGAGGTACCGTTTTCATCGGGACACCTGTGGGAACATGGGACAGTAGGCCATGTGTTGTTGGGGGCGTGTTTCGATGGGTGAGCCGAGCGAAATATGCAGAAAATGCGTTTTTTTTCCTGCATTTCTGACTTTGCAGGGGTGTCTGGGTAATAAATTCTGGGGCGATTTGGGCATATCATACCTCTGCGGATTCCCACGCATGTCCTCTTTTCAGAAATGCATGGGGTTCCCTGTTTTCCCCGGTGGCTTGGACACCCTAGGCCCATATTTGTATGTTGTGCCGGTCGGCATGGCATCTCAAATTCCGGTCTGAAAACAGACTTGGGGTTACTTGTGTTTCAGGCTTTTCCCTTCCCTTGGCGACCAGGTAGGTTCACCCACACATGTGAGGTACTATTTTTATCGGGACACCTGTGGGAACGCGGGACGGTAGGCCATGTGTTGTTGGGGGCGTGTTTCGATGGGTGAGCTGAGCGAAATGTGCGGAAAATGCATTTTTTTCCCCACATTTCGGACTTTGCGGGGGTGTCTGGGTAATAAATTCTAGGGCGATATGGGCATATCATACCTCTGCAGATTCCCACGGGTGTCCTCTTTTCGGAAAGGCATGGGGTTCCCAGTTTTCCCTGGTGGCTTGGACACCCGAGGCCCATATCTGTATGTTGTGCCGGTCGGCAGAGCGTCTCAAATTCCGGTCTGAAAACAGACTTGGGGTTACTTGTGTTTTAGGCTTTCCCCTTGGCGGCCAGGTAGGTTCACCCACACATGTGAGGTACTGTTTTTATCGGGACACCTGTGGGAATACGGGACGGTAGGCCATGTGTCGTTGGGGGCGTGTTTCGATGGGTAAGCCGAGCGAAATGTGCGGAAAATGCATTTTTTTCCCACATTTCGGACTTTGCGGGGGTGTCTGGGTAATAAATTCTGGGGCGATTTGGGCATATCATACTTCTGCGGATTCCCACGGGAGTCCTCTTTTCAGAAATGCATGGGGTTCCCTGTTTTCCCTGGTGGCTTGGACACCCGAGGCCCATATCTGTATGTTGTGCCAGCCCGCAGAGAGTCTCAAATTCCAGTCTGAAAACAGACTTGGGGTTACTTGTGTTTTCGGCTTTCCCCTTGGCGGCCAGGTAGGTGCACCCACACATGTGAGGTACCATTTTCATCGGGACACCTGTGGGAATGCGGGACGGTAGGCCATGTGTTGTTGGGGGCGTGTTTCGATGGGTGAGCCGAGCGAAATGTGCGGAAAATGCGTTTTTTTTCTCATATTTCGGACTTTGCGGGGGTGTCTGGTTAATAAATTCTGGGGCGATATGGGCATATCATACCTCTGAAGATTCCCACGGGTGTCCACTTTTCGGAAATGCATGGGGTTCCCTGTTTTCCCTGGTGGCTTGGACACCCGAGGCCCATATCTGTATGTTGTGCCAGTCGGCAGAGCGTCTCAAATTCCGGTCTGAAAACAGACTTGGGGTTACTTGTGTTTTAGGCTTTCCCCTTGGCGGCCAGGTAGGTGCACCCACACATGTGAGGTACCGTTTTAATCGGAACACCTGTGGGAACGTGGGACAGTAGGCCATGTGTTGTTGGGGGCGTGTTTCAATGGGTGAGCCGAGCAAAATGTGCGGAAAATTTGTTTTTTTCCCCACATTTCAGACTTTGCGGGGGTGTCTGGGTAATACATTCTGGGGCGATTTGGGCATATCATACCTATGCGGATTCCCACGGGTGTCCTCTTTTCAGAAAAGCATGGGGTTCCCTGTTTTCCTCGGTGGCTTGGGCACCCTAGGCCCATATCTGTATGTTATGCCGGTCGGCAGAGCGTCTCGAATTCCGGTCTGAAAACAGACTTGGGGTTACTTGTGTTTTAGGCTTTCCCCTTGGCGGCCAGGTAGGTGCACCCACACATGTGAGGTACCGTTTTCATCGGGACACCTGTGGGAACGCGGGACGGTGGGCCATGTGTTGTTGGGGGAGTGTTTCGATGGGTGAGCTGAGCAAAATGTGCGGAAAATGCATTTTTTTCCCCACATTTCGGACTTTGCGGGGGTGTCTGGGTAATAAATTCTGGGGCGATATGGGCATATCATACCTCTGCAGATTCCCACGGGTGTCCTCTTTTCGGAAAGGCATGGGGTTCCCTGTTTTCCCTGGTGGCTTGGACAACCGAGGCCCATATCTGTATGTTGTGCCGGTTGGCAGAGCGTCTCAAATTCCGGTCTGAAAACAGACTTGGGGTTACTTGTGTTTTAGGCATTCCCCTTGGCGGCCAGGTAGGTGCACCCACACATGTGAGGTACCGTTTTCATCGGGACACCTGTGGGAACACGGGACGGTAGGCCATGTGTTGTTGGGGGCGTGTTTCGATGGGTGAGCTGAGCGAAATGTGCGGAATATGCATTTTTTTCCCACATTTCGGACTTTGCAGGGTTGTCTGGGTAAAAATTCTGGGGCGATTTGGGCATATCATACCTCTGCAGATTCCCACGGGTGTCCTCTTTTCGGAAATGCATGGGATTCCCTGTTTTCCCCGGTGGCTTGGACACCCGAGGCCCAAATCTGTATGTTGTGCCGGTTGGCAGAGCGTCTCAAATTCCGGTCTGAAAACAGACTTGGGGTTCCTTGTGTTTTAGGCTTTCCCCTTGGCGGCCAGGTAGGTGCACCCACACATGTGAGGTACCGTTTTAATCGGAACACCTGTGGGAACGTGGGACGGTAGGCCATGTGTTGTTGGGGTGTGTTTCAATGGGTGAGCCGAGCGAAATATGCAGAAAATGCATTTTTTTCCCCACATTTCGGACTTTGCAGGGGTGTCTGGGTAATAAATTCTGGGGCGATTTGGGCATATCATACCTCTGCGGATTCCCACGGGTGTCCTCTTTTCAGAAATGCATGGGGTTCCCTGTTTTCCCTGGTGGCTTGGACAGCCTAGGCCCATATCTGTATGTTGTGCCGGTCGGCATGGCGTCTCAAATTCCGGTCTCAAAACAGACTTGGGGTTACTTGTGTTTTAGGCTTTTCCCTTGGAGACCAGGTAGGTTCACCCACACATGTGAGGTACTATTTTTATCGGGACACCTGTGGGAACGCGGGACAGTAGGCCATGTGTTGTTGGGGGCGTGTTTCGATGGGTGAGCTGAGCGAAATGTGCGGAAAATGCGTTTTTTCCCCACATTTTGGAGTTTGCAGGGGTGTCTGGGTAATAAATTCTGGGGCGATTTGGGCATATCAGACCTCTGCAGATTCCCACGGGTGTCCTCTTTTCAGAAATGCATGGGGTTCCCTGTTTTCCTCGGTGGCTTGGGCACCCTAGGTCCATATCTGTATGTTGTGCCGGTCGGCAGAGCATCTCAAATTCCGGTCTGAAAACATACTTGGGGTTACTTGTATTTTAGGCTTTCCCCTTGGCGGCCAGGTAGGTGCACCCACACATGTGAGGTACCGTTTTCATCGGGACACCTGTGGGAACGCGGGACGGTAGGCCATGTGTTGTTGGGGGCGTGTTTCGATGGGTGAGCTGAGCGAAATGTGCGGAAAATGCATTTTTTTCCCCACATTTTGGACTTTGCGTGGTTGTCTGGGTAATAAATTCTGGGGCGATTTGGGCATATCATACCTCTGCAGATTCCCACGGGTGTCCTCTTTTCAGAAATGCATGGGGTTCCCTGTTTTCCCCAGTGGCTTGGACACCCGAGGCCCATATCTGCATGTTGTGCCGGTTGGCAGAGCGTCTCAAATTCCGCTTTGAAAACAGACTTGGGGTTACTTGTGTTTTAGGCTTTCCCCTTGGCGGCCAGGTAGGTTTACCCACACATGTGAGGTACTGTTTTTATCGGGACACCTGTGGGAACGCGGCACAGTAGGCCATGTGTTGTTGGGGGCGTGTTTCGATGGGTGAGCTGAGCGAAATGTATAGAAAATGTGTTTTTTTCCCCACATTTCGGACTTTGCAGGGGTGTCTGAGTAATATATTCTGGGGCGATTTGGGCATATCATACCTCTGCAGATTCCCACGGGTGTCCTCTTTTTGGAAATGCATGTGGTTCCCTGTTTTCCCCGGTGGCTTGGACACCCGAGGCCCATATCTGTAAATTGTGCCAGTCGGCAGAGCGTCTCAAATTCCGGTCTGAAAACAGACTTGGGGTTACTTGTGTTTTAGGCTTTTCCCTTGGAGACCAGGTAGGTTCACCCACACATGTGAGGTACTATTTTTATCGGGACACCTGTGGGAACGCGGGACGTTAGGCCATGTGTTGTTGGGGGCGTGTTTCGATGGGTGAGCTGAGCGAAATGTGCGGAAAATAAATTTTTTTCCCCCACATTTCGGACTTTGCGGGGGTGTCTGGGTAATAAATTCTGGGGCGATTTGGGCATATCATACCTCTGCAGATTCCCACGGGCGTCCTCTTTTCGGAAAGGCATGGGGTTCCCTGTTTTCCCTGGTGGCTTGGACACCCGAGGCCCATCTCTGCATGTTGTGCCGGTCGGCAGAGCGTCTCAAATTCCGGTCTGAAAACAGACTTGGGGTTACTTGTGTTTTAGGCTTTCCCCTTGGCGGGCAGGTAGGTTCACCCACACATGTGAGGTACTGTTTTTATCGGGACACCTGTGGAAATGCGGGACGGTAGGCCATGTGTTGTTGGGGGCGTGTTCCGATGGGTGAGCTGAGCGAAATGTGCGGAAAATGCGTTTTTTTCCCACATTTTGTAGTTTGCAGGGGTGTCTGGGTAATACATTCTGGGGCGATTTGGGCATATCATACCTCTGCAGATTCCCACGTGTGTCCTCTTTTCAGAAATGCATGGGGTTCCCTGTTTTCCTCGGTGGCTTGGGCACCCTAGGTCCATATCTGTATGTTGTGCCGGTCGGCAGAGCATCTCAAATTCCGGTCTGAAAACACACTTGGGGTTACTTGTGTTTTAGGCTTTCCCCTTGGCGGCCAGGTAGGTGCACCCACACATGTGAGGTACCGTTTTCATCAGGACACCTGTGGGAACGCGGGACGGTAGGCCATGTGTTGTTGGGGGCGTGTTTCGATGGGTGAGCTGAGCGAAATGTGCGGAAAATGCGTTTTTTTCCCCACATTTTGGACTTTGGGGGTTGTCTGGGTAATAAATTCTGGGGCGATTTGGGCATATCATACCTCTGCAGATTCCCACGGGTGTCCTCTTTTCAGAAATGCATGGGGTTCCCTGTTTTCCCCAGTGGCTTGGACACCCGAGGCCCATATCTGCATGTTGTGCCGGTTGGCAGAGCGTCTCAAATTCCGGTTTGAAAACAGACTTGGGGTTACTTGTGTTTTAGGCTTTCCCCTTGGCGGCCAGGTAGGTGCACCCACACATGTGAGGTACCGTTTTCATCGGGACACCTGTGGGAACGCGGGACGGTAGGCCATGTGTTGTTGGGGGCGTGTTTCGATGGGTGAGCTGAGCGAAATGTGCGGAAAATGCATTTTTTTCCCCACATTTTGGACTTTGCGTGGTTGTCTGGGTAATAAATTCTGGGGCGATTTGGGCATATCATACCTCTGCAGATTCCCACGGGTGTCCTCTTTTCAGAAATGCATGGGGTTCCCTGTTTTCCCCAGTGGCTTGGACACCCGAGGCCCATATCTGCATGTTGTGCCGGTTGGCAGAGCGTCTCAAATTCCGCTTTGAAAACAGACTTGGGGTTACTTGTGTTTTAGGCTTTCCCCTTGGCGGCCAGGTAGGTTTACCCACACATGTGAGGTACTGTTTTTATCGGGACACCTGTGGGAACGCGGCACAGTAGGCCATGTGTTGTTGGGGGCGTGTTTCGATGGGTGAGCTGAGCGAAATGTATAGAAAATGTGTTTTTTTCCCCACATTTCGGACTTTGCAGGGGTGTCTGAGTAATATATTCTGGGGCGATTTGGGCATATCATACCTCTGCAGATTCCCACGGGTGTCCTCTTTTTGGAAATGCATGTGGTTCCCTGTTTTCCCCGGTGGCTTGGACACCCGAGGCCCATATCTGTAAATTGTGCCAGTCGGCAGAGCGTCTCAAATTCCGGTCTGAAAACAGACTTGGGGTTACTTGTGTTTTAGGCTTTTCCCTTGGAGACCAGGTAGGTTCACCCACACATGTGAGGTACTATTTTTATCGGGACACCTGTGGGAACGCGGGACGTTAGGCCATGTGTTGTTGGGGGCGTGTTTCGATGGGTGAGCTGAGCGAAATGTGCGGAAAATAAATTTTTTTCCCCCACATTTCGGACTTTGCGGGGGTGTCTGGGTAATAAATTCTGGGGCGATTTGGGCATATCATACCTCTGCAGATTCCCACGGGTGTCCTCTTTTCGGAAAGGCATGGGGTTCCCTGTTTTCCCTGGTGGCTTGGACACCCGAGGCCCATCTCTGCATGTTGTGCCGGTCGGCAGAGCGTCTCAAATTCCGGTCTGAAAACAGACTTGGGGTTACTTGTGTTTTAGGCTTTCCCCTTGGCGGGCAGGTAGGTTCACCCACACATGTGAGGTACTGTTTTTATCGGGACACCTGTGGAAATGCGGGACGGTAGGCCATGTGTTGTTGGGGGCGTGTTCCGATGGGTGAGCTGAGCGAAATGTGCGGAAAATGCGTTTTTTTCCCACATTTTGTAGTTTGCAGGGGTGTCTGGGTAATACATTCTGGGGCGATTTGGGCATATCATACCTCTGCAGATTCCCACGTGTGTCCTCTTTTCAGAAATGCATGGGGTTCCCTGTTTTCCTCGGTGGCTTGGGCACCCTAGGTCCATATCTGTATGTTGTGCCGGTCGGCAGAGCATCTCAAATTCCGGTCTGAAAACACACTTGGGGTTACTTGTGTTTTAGGCTTTCCCCTTGGCGGCCAGGTAGGTGCACCCACACATGTGAGGTACCGTTTTCATCAGGACACCTGTGGGAACGCGGGACGGTAGGCCATGTGTTGTTGGGGGCGTGTTTCGATGGGTGAGCTGAGCGAAATGTGCGGAAAATGCGTTTTTTTCCCCACATTTTGGACTTTGGGGGTTGTCTGGGTAATAAATTCTGGGGCGATTTGGGCATATCATACCTCTGCAGATTCCCACGGGTGTCCTCTTTTCAGAAATGCATGGGGTTCCCTGTTTTCCCCAGTGGCTTGGACACCCGAGGCCCATATCTGCATGTTGTGCCGGTTGGCAGAGCGTCTCAAATTCCGGTTTGAAAACAGACTTGGGGTTACTTGTGTTTTAGGCTTTCCCCTTGGCGGCCAGGTAGGTTTACCCACACATGTGAGGTACTGTTTTTATCGGGACACCTGTGGGAATGGGGCACAGTAGGCCATGTGTTGTTGGGGGCGTGTTTCGATGGGTGAGCTGAGCGAAATGTGCAGAAAATGCGTTTTTTTCCCCACATTTCGGACTTTGCAGGGGTGTCTGGGTAATATATTCTGGGGCGATTTGGGCATATCATACCTCTGCAGATTCCCACGGGTGTCCTCTTTTTGGAAATGCATGTGGTTCCCTGTTTTCCCCGGTGGCTTGGACACCCGAGGCCCATATCTGTAAGTTGTGCCAGTCGGCAGAGCGTCTCAAATTCCGGTCTGAAAACAGACTTGGGGTTACTTGTGTTTTAGGCTTTCCCCTGGGCGGCCAGGTAGGTGCACCCACACTTGTGAGGTAGCGTTTTCATCGGGACACCTGTGGGAACGCGGGACAGTAGGTCAGGTGTTGTTGGGGGCATGTTTCGATGGGTGAGCCGAGCGAAATGTGCGGAAAATTTGTTTTTTCCCCACATTTCAGAATTTGCGGGGGTGTCTGGGTAATAAATTCTGGGGCGATTTGAGCATATCATACCTCTGCGGATTCCCGCCCGTATCTTCTTTTTGGAAATGCATGGGGTTCCCTCTTTTCCCCGGTGGCTTGGACACCCAAGGCCCATATCTGTATGTTGTGCCGGTCGGCAGAGCGTCTCAAATTCCGGTCTGAAAACAGACTTGGGGTTACTTGTGTTTTAGGCTTTCCCCTTGACGGCCAGGTAGATGCACCCACACATGTGAGGTACCGTTTTCATCGGGACACCTGTGGGAACGCGGGACGGTAGGCCATGTGTTGTGGTTATGTGGTTTTCATAATGTTTTGAGCCATTTGCTGGTGGCCTTTGTCACACAACACTTTCATTTCCCAAATGTGACCTACATTTAGTCGCTGCTTTAGGCTCCATACACCTTTGTAACCTGCACAAGTCACCTACCCTTTAAAAGGTCTGCCTGTTCTCTTTAAAAAAATGTATGCTTACCATTCCTCACCACATTGGTTTTCCCGATTTACACATGCTAAATGCGTCTGTTCAGGCCGTGAGCGTAAAACTCCTGTGTACCATGGCTCAGTGTTTGGCTTGTGGTAATGCTTTTTTTGTAAAACACTACAAAAAATGTGTGCTCTCCTAACTGCAAGAGTCGGGGGAATGTAGCGGAGCATTGCTTTTTTCAAAATTCATAGAAGCCATTGCCGTACCAAGCCAACCATGTCCAACACATACCTTTTTTACGGTCATTTTCCCGCTTTTCCCCCAATCTATGGCACTTTCCCCTACCTATTTTTTGCCTGACCTACGCAAATCACCCCTTCCGAAACTTGGAATTTTGTCTACTTTTCAGAAATACTTGCCTTTCTGTCCTCCAATTCGGCTTTCCTACCCTTTTCTTCCATTCCGTCCATGCATGTCCAATTGGCAAAAATGGCCAAAATCGCCTACCTCTCACAAAACGGTTGATAACCACATCAAAAGAATTTCTTTTTTTGTTTCCACTCAACCTGTTCTTGAAAGCCAGGAAATTGGGGAATTCAGCACAGCAAGCCATTCATTCCTAGCTCTTACAAGGAAAAAACCACAGGATTCTTTGTACATCATTTTATTGGCATTTTTTGCATAAACCCAAAACTTTTGCCCTTTTTGCTTATTTTCTCTCACCCCCCTACAGCAACCTAGGATTCCTGTGGGAAAAAAAGGAGCCAAATTGGGCCGAGATACCTCATGTAACAAAATAGTTACAAGCCATTGAATGGCCATATACCGAAATCACCAAAAAAGGCCCTGGCACTGGGGAGAAATACCCATGGCACTTAAGGGGTTAACGCAGGAACATGGAGGGAAGAATAGGGCATGCAGTTACTTTTCTTCTGCCCTTGATCCTGTAGCATGCGCTTTGCCAAGATGTTTGCGTGCTGTGGCTGCTGCTGCTGTATCTGTAAAACAGAGTGAGGGAATCGTCCTAGGCCATGCTTTAACCCTAATGGTATCTCACTTTGTGGATGTTCTACTGAACAGAACTCAAACGCAACACCTCACTTCCGCACGGTTGGCGAGATATGAATTGATCTTGTTTGTACCACACATTCAAATTAAGAGGTGTTGTGTTCTTAATCCGGCTGAACTCTTACCTTTCCCGCAAGGTACTGCTTGCAGTGACGAAGAGTCACATGATTGCCTTTACACTACCGAACAAGAGACAAAGGGTAGAATAGATCTAAAAGATACTCCTTTGGACAACCCACAAGGGAAGCTGTTTTGCGATGGCTCCTGCTTCAAACTTCCGATGGTACATCCACAGCTGCTTATGCAATCACTACATTGAACATGGTTGTGGAAACCAAGAGAATCACGCATAACTGGCCGCAGAGATTATAGCATTGACCCGAGCTTGCAAACTTTCCGAAGGGCTTACCGTGAATATATACACTGACAGTATGCCTTTGGGGTCGTTCACAACTTTGGGAGACTTTGGTCAGAAGGAGGGTTCTTAACTTCACATGGTACAAAGATCCAGCATGGCTTCCTGATAGTACGACTACTCTCAGCGCTTGCACTCCCTACTCAGTTAGCTGTCATAAAATGCGCATCGCATCAAAAGATTGTAGATGATGTAGGAAAAGGGAACGCTTTTGCTGATCAGATAGCTAAACAGACTGCCACTGATCTCTCTTCAGATATGTATACTTCGAGGGAAGCCACAAATGCCTGTACAATGGATCAGGGTGTTGATTCTGTAAGGGATATTAAAGCCGATGCCACATTAGAAGAGTCTAAGAAATGGGCTGAGGGCTTGGGGAAACTCGGTGATGATGGGTGTTGGGTGGATAGATTTGAAGGGAAGTGGCTACTTCCTAACGCGTACATTATGATGAGGCGTTTTTTTTACCACATTTCGGACTTTGCGGGGGTGTCTGGGTAATAAATTCTGGGGCGATTTGGGCATATCAACCTCTGCGGATTCCCACGGGTGTCCTCTTTTCAGAAATGCATGGGGTTCCCTGTTTTCCTCGGTGGCTTGGGCACCCTAGGCCCATATCTGTATGTTGTGCCGGTCGGCAGAGCGTCTCAAATTCCAGTCTGAAAACAGACTTGGGGTTACTTGTGTTTTAGGCTTTCCCCTTGGCGGCCAGGTAGGTGCACCCACACATGTGAGGTACCGTTTTCATCGGGACACCTGTGGGAACGCGGGACAGTAGGCCATGTGTTGTTGAGGGCGTATGCCGATGGGTGAGCTGAGCGAAATGTGCGGAAAATGCGTTTCTTTTCCCACATTTCGGATGTTGCGGGGTTGTCTGGGTAATAAATTCTGGGGCGATTTGGGCACATCATACCTCTGCAGATTCCCACGGGTGTCTTCTTTTCGGAAATGCATGGGGTTCCCTGTTTTCCCCGGTGGCTTGGACACCCGAGGCCCAAATCTGTATGTTGTGCCGGTCGGCAGAGCGTCTCAAATTCCGGTCTGAAAACAGACTTGGGGTTACTTATGTTTTAGGCTTTCCCCTTGGCGGCCAGGTAGGTTCACCCACACATGTGAGGTACTGTTTTTATCGGGACACCTGTGGGAACGCGGGACAGTAAGCCATGTGTTGTTGGGGGCGTGTTTCGATGGGTGAGCTGAGCGAAATGTGCGGAAAATGCGGTTTTTTTCCCACATTTCGGACTTTGCAGGGGTGTCTGGGTAATACATTCTGGGGCGATTTGGGCATATCTTACCTCTGCAGATTCCCACGGGTGTCCTCTTTTTGGAAATGCATGGGGTTCCCTGTTTTCCCCGGTGGCTTGGACACCCGAGGCCCATATCTCTATGTTGTGCACGTCGGCAGAGTGTCTCAAATTCCGGTCTGAAAACAGACTTGGGGTTACTTGTGTTGTAGGCTTTCCCCTTGGCGGCCAGGTAGGTGCACCCACACATGTGAGGTACCGTTTTCATCGGGACACCTGTGGGAACGCGGGACAGTAGGCCAGGTGTTGTTGGGGGCATGTTTCGATGGTGAGCCGAGCGAAATGTGCGGAAAATTTGTTTTTTCCCCACATTTCAGAATTTGCGGGGGTGTCTGGGTAATAAATTCTGGGGCGATTTGAGCATATCATACCTCTGCGGATTCCCGCCCGTGTCTTCTTTTTGGAAATGCATGGGGTTCCCTCTTTTCCCCGGTGGCTATGACACCCAAAGCCCATATCTGTATGTTGTGCTGGTCCGCAGAGCGTCTCAAATTCTGCTCTGAAAACAGACTTGGGGTTACTTGTATTTTAGGCTTTCCCCTTGGCGGCCAGGTAGATGCAACAACACATGTGAGGTACCGTTTTCATCGGGACACCTGTGGGAACGCGGGACGGTAGGCCATGTGTTGTGGTTATGTGGTTTTCATAATGTTTTGACCCATTTGCCGGTGGCCTTTGTCACACAACACTTTCATTTCCCAAATATGACCTACATTTAGTCGCTGCTTTAGGCTCCATACACTTTTGTAACCTGCACAAGTCACCTACCCTTTAAAAGGTCTGCCTGTTCTCTTTAAAAAAATGTATGCTTACCATTCCTCACCACATTGGTTTTCCCGATTTACACATGCTAAGTGTGTCTGTTCAGGCCGTGAGCGTAAAACTCCTTTGTACCATGGCTCAGTGTTTGGCATGTGGTAATGCTTGTTTTGTAAAACACTACAAAAAATGTGTGCTCTCCTAACTGCAAGAGTCGGGGGAATGTAGCGGAGCATTGCTTTTTTCAAAATTCATAGAAGCCATTGCCGTACCAAGCCAACCATGTCCAACACATACCTTTTTTTCGGTCATTTTCCCGCTTTTCCCCCAATCTATGGCAGTTTCCCCTACCTAGTTTTTGCCTGACCTATGCAAATCACCCTTTCCGAAACTTGGAATTTTGTCTACTTTTCAAAAATACTTGCCTTTCTGTCCTCCAATTCGGCTTTCCTACCCTTTTCTTCCATTCCGTCCATGCATGTCCAATTGGCAAAAATGGCCAAAATCGCCTACCTCTCACAAAACGGTTGATAACCACATCAAAATATTTTTTTTTTTGTTTCCACTCAACCTGTTCTTGAAAGCCATGAAATTGGGGAATTCAGCACAGCAAGCCATTCTTTCCTAGCTCTTACAAGGAAAAAAACACAGGCTTCTTTGTACATCATTTTATTGGCATTTTTTGCATAAACCCAAAACTTTTGCCCTTTTTGCTTATTTTCTCTCACCCCGCTACAGCAACCTAGGATTCCTGTGGGAAAAAAGGAGCCAAATTTGGCCGAGATACCTCATGTAACAAAAAAGTTACAAGCCATTGAATGGCCATATACCGAAATCACTAAAAAAGGCCCTGGCACTGGGAAGGAATACACATGGCACTTAAGGGGTTAACGCAGGAACATGGAGGGAAGAATAGGCCATGCGGTTACTTTTCTTCTGCCCTTGATCCTGTAGCATGCGCTTTTCCAAGATGTTTGCGTGCTGTGGCTGCTGCTGCTGCATCTGTAAAACAGAGTGAGGGAATCGTCCTAGGCCATGCTTTAACCCTGATGGTATCTCACTCTGTGGATGTTCTACTGAACAGAACTCAAACGCAACACCTCACTTCCGCACGGTTGGCGAGATATGAATTGATCTTGTTTGTACCACACATTCAAATTAAGAGGTGTTGTGTTCTTAATCCGGCTGAACTCTTACCTTTCCCGCAAGGTACTGCTTGCAGTGATGGAGTGTCACATGATTACCTTTACACTACCGAACAAGAGACAAAGGGTAGAATAGATCTAAAAGATACTCCTTTGGACAACCCACAAGGGGAGCTGTTTTGCGATGGCTCCTGCTTCAAACTTCCGATGGTACATCCACAGCTGCTTATGCAATCACTACATTGAACATGGTTGTGTAAACCAAGAGAATCACGCATAAATGGCCGCAGAGATTATAGCATTGACCCGAGCTTGCAAACTTTCCGAAGGGCTTACCGTGAATATATACACTGAGAGTATGCCTTTGGGGTCGTTCACAACTTTGGGAGACTTTGGTCAGAAGGAGGGTTCTTAACTTCACATGGTACAAAGATCCAGCATGGCTTCCTGATAGAAGGACTACTCTCAGCGCTTGCACTCCCTACTCAGTTAGCTGTCGTAAAATGCGCAGCGCATCAAAAGATTGTAGATGATGTAGGAAAAGGGAACGCTTTCGCTGATCAGATAGCTAAACAGACTGCCACTGGTCTCTCTTCAGACATGTATACTTCGAGTGAAGCCACAAATGCCTGTACAATGGATGAGGGTGTTGATTCTGTTAGGGATATTAAAGCCGATGCCACATTAGAAGAGTCTAAGAAATGGGCTGAGGGCTTGGGGAAACTCAGTGATGATGGGTGTTGGGTGGATAGAGTTGAAGGGAAGTGGCTACTTCCTGACGCGTACATTATGATGATGGTTGTTATGGCTCATTGTCCCACACATATATGTGCCCGCAAGATCACAAAGATGTTGGAAAAAGTATGGGTAAACGATAAAATCTCTACGGTAGCTGAACGTTTCGTTCAGGGGTGTATGATCTGTTTGCAGCATAATGTGGGAAAGGGCACATCAACTCCTAGTGGAAGTTTTAGTCCACCTTCTGTCCACTTCGAGGTTATACACTTTGATTTTATTGAAATGGAACGATGTAACAACCTGAAGTACATGTTAGTTGTCATCTGTGCTTTTAGCAAATGGGTTGAGGCTTTTCCTGTTAAAGACGCTACAGTCAAGGCTGGCATTTGAAATCTAAACAACAAAATGGACGGACTCGCCTCCAAGGTGGACCTCCTTCAACACCGCATGGATACACACTCGGAACGTTTAAATGAGGTCGAGCAAAGAGTGTCAAATCTAGATGATGGTGCATCGTCCCTCTCAACTAAAGTTTCGCAGCTCGAAGTTCAAATGAAATCGACATTGGCTAAATGCGAGGACCTAGAAGGTCGTTCAAGGAGGAATAACATAAGAATCATCGGGGTGAGGGAACAGAAGCCGCAAGGTAGAATGGAGGAGTTCGTGGAGTCACTCTGCACATCACTCTTTAGTAGGGAATCATTGTCTCAAGTATTCATAGTTGAGAGGGCTCACAGGACTCCGTCGGCCCAACCTGCCCCCGGCGCACCGCCTAGGCCAATCATCGCTAGGCTGCTCAACTACAAGGACCGAGACACCATCCTCCGCCTGGCAAGAGAGAAAGGTGAACTGCTTCATGATGGTGACAAAATTCACGTTTACCCAGACTTCTCTCCCGCAGTACAAACCCAGAGGAAATCCTTTACCGCCATCAAACAAAGACCCAGAGCCAATCAGTTACCATACTCGATGCTCTTCCCAGCACGGCTGAGAGTACAGCATGAGGAGAGGGTCCATTATTTCCAATCGCCCGAGGATGCACGCATGTTTCTTGACCAGATGGGCTGCCCAGATCCGAATACCATCCGTCCCAGGCCCCAAAGAGACAGAAGCATCAGGAATCCACCATAAATCGGAGTGACCAGAGGCGGATTATAAACTTGCAAGAAGTTGCAAAGGATACAGGTTCAATGCATAGTGATTACAACGCGGGGCAGGGAAGCTTGGAAGGCCCCAGGTGCCCCTAGCACATCACCAGTTCACTCTCCAAGGTTCACTCAGCTGCCAGTAGGTCTCTAAGCTGAGTTCCTTTGGGGTACAGTTTGTGCAGCGACATGGCTTCCACTTGTGTCGCTGTTTGTTTTATTGGGTTATTGAGGGATCTCCGTGTGGGCCAGTTGGGGGTTGCCTACCTGAAAGAGCGAAACGCCACAGGCCAGCGGGGGGTTGCCCACGGACGGTGCCCTCAAAGTTCATTAGGAAAGTTCAGCGCCTCCAGTTCTCAACCATCCCCCTGCTCTCCGTCTCCTAAGCAGCTACCAGTGTCGTCTTGGCAAGCAAGTTACAAAGCTTTCAACAACAAATTTAGCAGATCTCTTCTCGATGCCTCTCCAGGGCTAGCAGCAGTAAAAGAACTGTGGTTAATTAGAAGGTTTTACCCGATCCATTCAACGTTTTAACATGGAACATAAGAGGTGGCAATATACCAGCTAAAACCAGGAAAATACTGCAATATCTCAGGCGTCACGAAATAGATGTGGCTATGATTCAGGAGACTCACCTTCTACCAGGGAAGGACCACCAGTGGGCCAAGAGCTGGGGCTGCCATAGATACTACTCCTCTTACTCAACCTACTCCAGAGGAGTCGCTATTCTCATACACAAAAGGATGAGCTTCCGCTTGATTCGCACAGCGAAAGACGCAGATGGGAGAGCGATTTTAGTGAGCGGTATCGTAGCCGGACAAAAAGTGACCTTTGTCAACTCCTACGCCCCGAACACAGACGGTCCTGACAATTTTGGATGGGTGCTCGCCCAGCTCTCCAGGCAGGATCCGGCAACCATAATCTGGGGGGGGACATGAACACTGTACTAGATCCATTAAAGGACAGATCAAAAGCTTCACCACAACCTCCTACCAAAGCTGGACTCCAAATAAAAGAAATCTGCAATGCCTTCAGCCTGCTAGACATATGGAGGGTCTCGAACGGCGATTCGCGAGAATTCACATTTCACTCATCAGTACATAATACAAGCTCCCGTATTGACTATTTCTTCGTCTCTGCAAGCGGTCCTCTGTCAAGTGATTGATGCTGCATACATCCGAGAACGCTCTCTGATCACTCCCCTCTCTTTCTCAACTTAAAGCCTTCCACTCCGACGCCGCCGCTACAGTGATGGCGCTTCAAGACTGGCTCGTTAAGGGATGAGGTGTTTGCCTCGGAACTAAGGGACGAGATCAACGTGTTTCTCGATGCCAACGTCGGTTCAGTCACATCCGCAAGTACAATCTGGGAGTCCCTAAAATGCTTTATCAGAGGAGTCTGTCACGCCAAGGAAAACGACATCCTCAAGCTCATCAGGCGTGAGCTCACAACCAGCAAAGAGAAGCTAAAGATCCTTGAGCTCCAAGCCACTAACGGGGCGGATCCCAAAATATCGGCAGCCTTGAAGGAAGAATTGCTGAAATTCAATCTCGCAGCAGACCGAGAGGTCAAATTCCTGAACCGCAATGGCCAAGTTCGTCAGTACGGAGAAGGACAAAAACCAGGATAGCGGAGGTGTTCAGGATCTTCTATCAAGAACTATATAGTGCTAAACTTAACAAGTCCTCGACTGCCCCTTTGGAGTACCTGGAAGACACGGAACTCTATTGGGTCGAACATTCTCTCCGAGAACCCCTAAACGAAATGATCACGCAAGAAGAGATTATAGAGGCCATAAAGTCCTCCCCAGCTCCAAGGTGCCGGGCCCTGACGGACTGACGGGTGAATTTTACAAGTCATTTGGGGTACCCTGGCCCCCCTCCTAGCGGCAGTATATGAGGAAGCACTGGAAAGAGGTCACCTACCTCCCACCACCTGTGAAGCCAATGTAATATTGCTACACAAACCTGGCAAACCTCCAGAAGATTGCTCATCATACCGACCAATATCTCTCCTCAATCTTGACAATAAAATACTTGCCAAGGTGCTGGCGGAGAGGTTAATGCCTTTGATGCCTGCCCTTGTTTTGGCAGACCAAGCCGGCTTCATTCCGGGCCGCAACACGACGTTTGGACTTAGGAGAATGTTCAGTGTCATTGCCGCACTGGATCCATCACTGCAGGCTGTGGCGGTTCTTCTCGACGCCGAAAAGGCATTCAACTCGGTGGAATGGCCGTTTCTGTTCACGGTGCTCACTAGGATGGGCCTAGGGGCACGCTTCATCAACCTTGTCTCTCTCCTATATACCAGGCCACGTACCAGCATTATTGTGGGTACAGCCAAATCAGCCCCAATAGCTCTACAACGAGGCACGAGACAAGGCTGCCCACTATCGGCCTTACTATTCGCCTTGGTGATGGAACCCCTAGCCTCCAAACTGCGGGAACAGAGACAGCAGAGGGGACTCATCATAGGTCCTCACAAGCTCATCATCTCTCTCTACGCCGATGACGTGGCACTGTTCATCCGAAACCCTGAAGACAATCTGAATCCAGTCATGAGGGAAGTCATCAAGTTTGGAGCAGCGTCAGGATTAAAAATCAACCAGTCAAAATCCATTGTATTCCCTCTCACCCCAGCCACAAAACAGTTTCCAGACGACTTCAATCTCGCTTGGAAGTGCTCCAGGGTCCGGTACCTCGGGATACAACTGTCTCTGAGTTGTCAGGAAGTGTTTTGGGATAACTATGAAGAGGTGGTCAAATCCCTTCAAGACAAGATTTCTCGCTGGAAGTCTCTTCCACTAACCCTCTGGGGTAGGGTTTCCCTAGTGAAGATGGTGATTTTACCCAAACTATTATATCTATTCAACAATATTCCTATGTTGCTGCAACAATCCTTCTGGAAAAAATTGAAAAGCCTGGTCCTTGAGCTACCCTGGGCGGGGAAGCCACCAATGGGGGACTGGCTCTGCCGGACCTTGAGAGATATTTTTGGGCAGCTCAAGCACAGTTCCTCAGTCATTGGTATGCCTCTCAAGCTATTCGACCACATGTACAAGTTGAGCGTGCCCTTGCAACACTTAACTTCCTAACCACGGTCGTCCTTAGTCACATGCCGGTTCCCAGTTCCACGATGAACGTGATTCTCACGACGTACAAAGTCTGGAAGACTCTGGCCCAGAAACTTGATGTACACTCACGGTACTCCCCACTCCTGCCAGTGAAGTTTATTCCCAGAGTCCCACTGACCTCAGAGACGGTGTTTCACAAGTGGGTCGACAAACTGAACATACAGACCCTGGGGGATCTCTTCACAGATGAGGGTTTTCTAACGCCAGCACAAGGAAAAAGTAAAGGGGGCAACACTGCCTTGGATGTATTCCTCTACTTCAGGACGCGCTACATCATTCAGGCTCTGCTGCCGGACTTCCCGCGTCAGCCACCAACGTGGCAATTATTGCATAACGTCATACAAGCGCAAGGCGGAGGTAGGCTGGTGTCGCAGATCTATAAAGCCCTTATTCCCAGTACATCCCCCACCATCACTGGTGCAAAGGCTAGATGGGAAAAGTCATTGGGGGTCATTCCGAGGTTGGAGGTAAGGGATTACCGGCACCGGTAATGGTGCCTATGCCGGTAATTCCTTACCTCCGTATTCCGAGGTCCCTTTGCGGGTCCTTCTTTACCTCCTGCTTTTAGCAGGAGTAAAGTACGGGACCCGCAAAGGGACCTTGGAGGTAATTACGGCACCGTAATTTACGGTGCCGTAATTTACTCCTTCCCCATTCCCATTGAGCCCTATGGGGCTGAAATGGGAATGGGGAAGGGCAAAAGGTGAATGGGGAATTACCGGTCCCTCCAACCCTGGAATGGACCGGAAATTACTCCATTCACCATGGAGGAGTCGGAGCGGTATTGGAGGCAACCATGGAGTAATTTACTCCATGGTTACCTCCAAACCCGGAATGAGGCCCATTATGTGTTAATATTTCGGATGAAGACTGGTTCTATAGCCTGAAACAAATGCAAAAAGTGGCGCTTGACTCACGCCTAAAACTTATACACTTCAACTTTCTCCATCAAACATATCACACACCTGCGAAAACCAACAAGCATCACCAAGACGCAGAAGCAAAATGCACCAGATGCGGGCCAATCTCAGCAAACTTTGTTCACCTAGCATGGGAGTGTCCCGAGCTTATGCCTTTCTGGAAACAAGTCCTGGAGATGACAGCGGCAATTGTGGGAGAACCAATACAACCAAGCCATACAGCTGCCCTGTTGGGCATGACTAGGCTGCTCTCGGCTCCAATAAGAAAACTGGCAGGGGTTCTGTTGACTCTGGCTCATAGGAGGGTTGCCATGGCATGGGGTAGGCCCCCCCCGACAGTCGCCGCCTGGCGCAGTGATATGTTGTATTACCAAGATGTAGAAACGGACTTCATTACACTACTTCCTCTGCACGCCCGTCCTCCAGATATCTGGGGTCCGTTGACACTGTTCTTGATGGGCGAAGCGGCAGAGCACGCTTCTGACTCTTCAGACTTGGAGGATACCCCTCGGTGAGGACTGGTCCAGGGTATTTCCACATCCTTGGAGCGATGGCTGGAAGAGGCACATTCTCAGATAAAGAGGACGCTGTTTCAGGGGGATGTGGTGATGGTTGGGGTGGGGGGGTCACGGGGTGGGTCCTGGGTCAAGGCGCAAAGTTTAAAAGTCCACCCTAATGTGGGTGTGAAGTTGTATCGTGGTTTAAATACCTAAAAATAAAGTTTAAAAAAAAAAAAAAACACTACAGCCATGACTACTGCAAAAACTATGTTAAAAGAGTACTTCCCAAGGTTCCGGCTACCTAGAGTCATCTGGTCGGACAATGGTCCACATTTTATCGCTGCTGTAATTCTGCAGATATGCGCGGGATTACAGATTGATAAACGGTTCCATTCGGCCAGACACGCTCAGAGTGCCGGACTAGTGGAAAGACACAACGGCATCATCAAAATCAAGCTCGCTAAAACGTGTGCCGGCACCAAACTAAAATGGCCGGACGCCTTACCGATCGTGTTGTTATCGATGCATACAACCCCTCAAACTAAGACTGGGCTCTCTCCCTTTGAGGTTTTAATGGGGAGGCCTGCTAATATCTGGAACATTCCAAAATGTCGTTCCTTGAGAAATGTTGAAAATTTACTTCTTTCAGATTACTGTAGCCAGTTGACTAAAAATTTGTATTTGATTTATCACCAGGTGCGAGAGGCTTTACCTGTACGATACGAGGGCCCCGGTCACAGCATATGACCTGGGTAGTGGGTTCTTGTAAAGTCCTTCGAGCGATCATCTTGCCTTGCACCTCGTTAGCGGGGCCCCTTCTAGGTCCCACTGATCACACAGACGGCGTTGCGAGTGGCAGGCTGGAAAAATTGGATCCACGCGACACACACCAGGAAAATTCCACACCCAGTGCCATACGATACAGAAGAAGCAGAACCCCTCATCAGTACTGCAACCAACGATCCTGAAGCAATAGCTACCATCGAAAGTGTGTTGGGGATTCTCCCTGATCTTGTGATGTCTGGGGAAACAGCCACTCCACCCCCACACTCTTCAACCATTTTGTTTCCAGAGGCGATCCCCAATTGCGTCTCGAACCTTGCTTCCGCTCATTCACCGCTTCCAGTGGGAAGTGACGACACGTTGTTTCATGGATAAATCAGTACCAGGGATCGCATGGTACGATCTGCATCCAAGGAAATAGACTTACGGCACGGTTCGGCTGTGCGCTCGGAGAAGAAGAAAGTCATCAAGGGCTTGCTTTTTGGCCTGATCAATTGTTTGAAAAGGGGATTCTGTTGGCTAGGGATTGTGGAAGGACTAAGAAGACGCTCGGCCTGAAGGTCGCCAGCTAAAAACATTGGTGTTTTTTTGTTTGAAGACTACAATGCCTGCAACCGCTCCCACTCGTATGGAAAAGGGAAAAGACTGTATGACCAGCTATGGGAAGGAACATTTAACTATGTGGGCCCCGAAACAATATGGCTACCTTGTGATAATGTTAATTGGTTTTACAATAGTCATTGTTTTAGGCTTCTGGTATCTAGAAGCAGTACATCCGCTTGAGAAATTTGTGCCGACTGAAAATGTACCCTCTGTTTCTACTCCTTTCATGCATTTGCACACTCTATCTCCTAGGGATTCTCAGCATAGACAGAGATATCATAACAATACGTTATTACTCATCATGAATGCTACACATGCCATCTTTAATAGGTCCAACTGTTGGGTCTGCTCACATTTACCATAACACGGGATAAGGGGCTAGGTTGGTATATTCATCCTCTGCCTTTGACAACTGCATGCTATGCCTCTCTTAGAGCACTATTCTTTGGTCGATGGAACGATAGCATCTCAGGGAACTTTGATGGGACTAATTTGAATGAGTTTGAAAAACGTGTTCTGACTCCCTTGGGATGCTCTCTCTTCGCAAATAGGAGTAAGCCTAATGTTGCTTCTATTAGGCCTTCAGATAGACTGTCTCGTCCATTTCAATCCTTGATCTCTTTCAAAATGGCTCCTATAGGCAATAAGGATGCCACACCTCCTTCCTACACTGTTAACCATAGTCCCGATTCAGTTTCTTTCTGCATACAGAGTAATGGTACTCAGTCAATGGGTGATTTTAAAGGTTGGGCCAATGTTGCGAATTGTACTGGGGAAGACAGACCTTTGTATGTAGGCAAACCTGTCTACTTTGTTTGCAGTAATGTAGCATTTCCATGGTTACCCAGGGATTGACAGGGAACTTGTTATTTAGGGATCCTGTTACCCGGGCTATTCATAGCCAGTACTGTAGAGGTTTCAAAGGCTCGTTCACGGCGGGACGAGGATGGTGACACTTCAGCACACATTCTGGGTGATGTAGCTAAGTCCTTTGTGCCATTTTGGGGACAAATAATGAACTCTGAAGATATCAGGAGACTAGCGAGAGTGCTGGAGAGAACCATCAACCGGACCACTGACATACTCTATAATATGACTTTAGAACAGAAAGCAATAAGGTTGGTAGCACTTCAGAACCGGATGGCATTAGATGTCATCCTGGCTGAACGTGGAGGGGTATGTAAATTAGTGGGGTCCGCTTGCTGTGTTTTTGTGCCAGACTCCTCCCCAACTATTTTCAAAGCAATACAGAATTTGCATGTCTTAAGTTCAGAAGTGCATGTTCCTGAAGGGAACTGGGATCTTAGCGCCTGGTTCTGGAACTTCTTGCGATCTTAGGGTTGGAAGCTACTCTCGGTGTAGTATATTATCTTAGGAATCCTGCTGTTTCTTTGCTGTTGTATACAGTGTCTTCCTGGTATATGTTCGATGTTAGGAGGATGTTGCGCAAAGGCAAGGGGTACATTAGGAGACAAGGTATATGCCCCAGACAAGAACTCCAATGAATATGTGCTGAAGGAAATCCTAGTAACCGATCTAATGGCAATTTATATCTCTGATAGTGATTCAGGGTGTATGGACGTTGAGACGTGGAGTTGTTCGTAAAGTGACTAGAAATAGTTTAGCGATTGGTTTAGGCCAAAAGGAGGGTTTGTCGAACGGGAAATCATATCATGCCACCTTTATGGTATATATTGGCCTAAGCCCAGTCGCTCTGCAAGGAAATCCGCGTTGCAAGGTCCTGACCTTAGATCAGTATTAGCCGCCATTTTTGGTTCATCCGCCATTTTAGATTCTCTCTCTAAAGTCACCCTGTGTTCTAAGATGGTGGACAGTGTCGTTTTGAATGTACCATGGCCGTCTTGACCTCTGTGTGCAAGTTAATGAATAAACTGCCTGCAGGCCAAATGTTAGTGTCATGTACTGAGACCTTAGGGGTCATTACGAGATGGGCGGTAAGGGTTAACGGTCACCGGTAACGAGACCGGTACCGTTAAACCCTTACCGCCCTATTCCGAGTTCCCTTTGCGGGTCCTGACTTAATGCCTGCTTTTAGCAGGCGTTATGGACGGGACCCACAAAGGGACCTCGGAGGTAATTACGGTAACGCAATTTGCGGTACCATAATTACCACCTTCCCTATTTCCACTGAGCCCTATGGGGGCAAAAATGGGAATGGGGAAGGGCCAATGGTGAATGGGGAATTACCGCCCCACCAACCTTGGAATGTGGTGTTAATTCCACCATTCACCATGGCAGAATCGGTATGGTACGCTAATATCGCCATGGTTGACACCTGGGTTGTAATGAGGCCCCTTGTCCTTCGTTGACCTGTGTATAGAGGATTACCTGTGCCAACAAAGCTAATGCATGAACATATATCGTGCACAATACTGTTTGAGCATTTTATGAGAACACTTGTTTGACTATATTGTATAAAGAGATGTGCGAAGGCTCAATGTGGAATCCAAAGACACAGGGCCTCATTACACGGAAGGCGGTAATCCAGGGTGCTATTAGCACCCTGGACCATGCCGGTAAATTACCGGCACCGCCTTGGCGGAAAGGGGATTTACCGCCCCATTCCAAGGTTGGAGGGGCGGTAAATCCCCTTTCCGCCATTGCCCTTCCCCATTCCCATTTCTGCCCCATAGGGCTCTATGGGAATGGGGAAGGCGCTAATTACGGCACCGCAATTTTGCGGTGCCGTAATTAGCTCCGAGGTCCCTTAGCGGTCCCTCCAACCCGCAAAGGGACCTCGTAGTACGGCGGTAAGGGTTAACGGTCACCGTTGCCATTAACGGTGACCGTTAACCCTTACCGCCGTCCGTGTAATGAGGCCCACACTGTTGCTATTGTAACTTGTTGACAAATGTATTAAGGATAATCCCTAAATGTATAGATGCATAAATTAGGAACGAACTCGGCATGAACACTAGATCCGAGATTCATTAACCTGCAAATGGCTGAACCTCAGATTATACACTGTATAAAAGGCACAACTATTTTACTGTACAGTCCCACTCACTGAGCACACCGAACAGGGCTGGTATTTGCTGTGTTGTACTGAGGGCCTGATAGCTATCTGTCGCTTTGTCCTTTAAAACTGTTCAGTTGTAGAATAAAGATCTGTGTATCTTTTGAACCCGCGTTTGGTGTATTTCCTTTTGGGGTACTCAGCCTCGATATCTTCTTTTTGCTTTCACACCCTGGGCGAGAGGTGAGATAGCCAGGCCCCACTCCTCTCCTAAGCTGCTGCTTGCCCTGGGCGAGAGGCGAGATAGCCAGACCCAACTCCTCTCCTAAACTGCCACTTGCCCTGGGCGAGAGGAGAGATAGCCAGGCCCCACTCCTCTCCTAAACTGCCACTTGCCCTGGGCGAGAGGCGAGATACCCAGACCCAACTCATCTCCTAGGCTGCCACTTGCCCTGGGCGAGAGGCGAGATAGCCAGACCCAATTCCTCTCCTAGGCTGCCACTTGCCCTGGGCGAGAGGCGAGATAGCCAGGCCACACTCCTCTCCTAGGCTGCCACTTGCCCTGGGCGAGAGGCGAGATAGCCAGGCCCCACTCCTCTCCTAAACTGCCACTTGCCCTGGGCAAGAGGCGAGATAGCCAGGCCACACTCCTCTCCTAGGCTGCCACTTGCCCTGGGCGAGAGGCAAAATAGCCAGGCCCCACTCCTCTCCTAAGCTGCCGCTTGCCCTGGGCGAGAGGCGAGAAGACCAGTCCTCTTTTTCTATTGTGGGACTTGCATAGCTCCTGAATTTAAAAAGGAAAGGAAAAAAACGACAAGTTCCAGAAATGAAAGGAAAACAAACAGGACTTGATGGCTTCTTACGCATGGCCAAGGGCCACTTGGTAGCTCTTTTGATGATCAGAAATATACCTGTATCACGGCTAATAAAGTATCATTGCCTTATCTGCTATTGCGCAGAACGAGTCATGGTTACAAATGGGGCAGGGACCGCTTCCTAGCACCCCGAAAATGCCAGATATGGGCACTGGGAAAAGCGACGCTGGGGTGATTCAAATGTATGTGGGAACAATGGAAGCAAAGGCATAGGAGGACTGGAAGGTGGAAGCTGGGGGAGCCCGGGAGCAGAGGACTGGAAGGACTGGCATCTTGCAGTGGAAGTGGAAGCTGGTGGAGACTGGGAGCAGAGGACTGGAAGGACTGGCATTTTGCAGTGGAAGTGGAAGCTGGTGGAGACTGGGAGCAGAGGACTGAAAGGACTGGCATTTTGCAGTGGAAGTGGAAGCTGGTGGAGACTGGGAGCAGAGGACTGGAAGGACTGGCATTTTGCAGTGGAAGTCGGAGCTGGGGGAGACTGGGAGCTGTGGATTGGTAGGACTGGCATCTTGCACTGGAAGGTGGGTGGATGCTGGGGGAGACTGGGAGCAGAGGACTGGAAGGACTGGCATCTTGTACCGGAAGGTGGAAGCTGGGGAGCCCGGGAGCAGAGGACTGGAAGGACTTGCATCTTACACTGGAATGTGGAAGCTGGGGGAGACTGGGAGCAGAGGACTGGAAGGACTGGCATCTTGCATCGGAAGAGGAAGCTGGAGGAGACTGGGAGCAGAGGACTGGAAGGACTGGCAACTTTCACTGGAAGGTGGGAGCTGGGGGATGACCAGGAGCAGAGGACTGGAAGGACTGGCATCTTACACTGGAAGCCGGGGACACTGGGAGCAGAGGACTGCAAGGACTGGCATCTCACACTGGAAGCTGTGGGAGGCCGGGATCAGAGGACTGGAAGGACTGACATCTTGCAATGGAAGGTGGGAGCTGGGGGTCAACCACGAGCAGAGGACTGGAAGGACTTTTACATTGGAAGCTGTGGGAGACCGGGAGCAGATGCCTGGAAGGACTGGCATCTTGCACTGGAAGCTGGGGAGACCCACAGCAGAGGACTGGAAGGACTCGCATCTTACACTGGAAACTGGAGGAGACCTGCAGCAGAGGACTGGAATGACTGGCATCTTACACTGGAAGCTGGGGGAGACCCACAGCAGAGGACTGGAAGAACTGGCATTTTACACTGGAAGCTGTCGGAGGCCGGGAGCAGAGGACTGGATGGACTGGCATCTTGCAGTGGAAGGTGGGAGCTGGGTGGGGGGCAAAAGCAGAGGACTAGAAGGACTGGCATTTTACATTGGAAGCTGTGGGAGACCGGGAGCAGAGGACTAGAAGCACTGGCATCTTGCACTGGAAGCTGGGGAGACCCACAGCAGAGGACTGGAAGGACTGGCATCTTACACTGGAAGCTGGGGGAGACCTGCAGCAGAGGACTGGAAGGACTGGCATTTTACAGTTGGGGGAGACCAGGAGAAGAGGACTGGAAGGACTGGAATTGTACAGTGGAAGCTGTGGGAGACTGGGAGCAGAGGACTGGAAGGACTGGCATCTTAAATTTGGAGCTGTGGTGGACCGGGAGCAGAGGACTGGAAGGACTGGAATCTTACACTGGAAGCTATGGGAGACCCGCTGCAGAGGAGTCAAAAGACTGGCATCTTACACTGGAAACTGCGGGAGACCCCCAGCAGAGTACTGGAAGGACTGGCATCTTACACTGGAAGCTGGGGTAGACCAGGAAAAGAGGACTGCAAGGACTGGCATATTAAACTGGAAGCTGTGGTGGACTGGGAGCAGAGGACTGCAAGGACTTGAATCTTGAGCTGGAAGGTGGTAGCTCGGGGGGACTGGGAGCAGAGGACTGGTATCTTGCAGTGGAAGGTGGAAGCTGGGGGAGACTGGGAGCAGAGGACTGGAAGGACTTGCATCTTGCAGTGGAAGTGGGAGCTGGGGGAGCCCAAGAGCAGAGTACTGGAAGAACCTGTATCTTGCAGTGGAAGTGGGAGCTGGGGGAGACTGTGAGCAGAGGACTGGAAGGACTGCCATCTTGCAGTGTAAATTGGGGGAGACTGGGAGCAGAGGACTGGAAGGAATGGCATCTTGAGCTGGAAGGTGGAAGCTGGAAGCTGGGGGAGACTGGGACCAGAAGACTGAACGGACTGGAATATTGCACTGGAAGGTGGAAGCTGGGGGAGGCTGGGAGCAGAGGGTTGGAAGGACTGGCATCTTGCAATGGAAGTGGGAGCTTTGGGAGCCTGGGAGCAGAGAACTGGAAGGACTTGCATCTTGCTGTGGGAGTCGGAGCTAGGGGAGACTGGGAGCAGTGGACTGGAAGGACTGGCATATTGCACTGGAAGGTGGGTGGACGCTGGGGAGGCTGGGAGCAGAGGACTGGAAGGGCTGGCATCTTGCACTAGAAGGTGGAAGCTGGGGGAGCCTGGGAGCAGAGGACTGGAAGGACTGGCATCTTGCACTAGAAGGTGGAAGCTGGGGGAGACTGGGAGCCGAGGACCAGAAGGACTGGCATCTTGCACTGGAATATGGAAGCTGGGGAGACTGGGAGTAGAGGACTGGAAGGACTGGCATCTTGCAGTGGAAGTCGGAGCTGGGGGAGACTGAGAGCAGTGGACTGGAAGGACTGGCATCTTGCACTGAAAGGTGGGTGGACGCTGGGGGAGCCTGGGAGCAGAGGACTGGAAAGACTGGCATCTTGTACTAGAAGTTGGAAGCTGGGGGTTACTGGGAGCATAGGACCAGAAGGACGGGCATCTTGCACTGGAAGGTGGAAGCTGGGGGAGACTGGCAGCAGAGAACTGGAAGGACTTGCATATTGCAGTGGAAGTGGGAGCTGGGGGATACTGGGAGCAGAGAACTGGAAGGACTTGTATCTTGCAGTGGAAGGTGGAAGCTGGGGGAGACTGGGAGCAGGGGACTGGAAGGACTGGCATCTTGCACTGGAAGATGGAAGCTGGGCAAGACTGGGAGCACAGGATTGCAAGGACTGGCATCTTGCAGTGGAAGCGGGAGCTGGGAGAGCCCGGGAGCAGAGGATTGGAGGGACTGGCATCTTGAAGTGGAAATGGGAGCTGGGGTATACTGGGAGCAGAGAACGGGACGGACCAGGATTTTGCCTCTGGGACTGCGAGGCGGCATTGCGAGAGCTTGGGTGCAGAGGACTGGAAGGACTGGCATCTTGGACTGGAAGGTGGATGGACGTTGGTGGAGCCCGGGAGCAGAGGACTGGAAGGACTGGCATCTTGCACTGGAAGGCGGAAGGTAGGGAGACTTGGAGCAGAGGAGCTGGAAGGACTAGCATCTTGCTCTGGAAGGTGAAAGCTGGGGGAGACCGGGAGCAGAGGACTGGAAGGACTGGAATCTTGTAGTGGAAGGTGGAAGTTGGGGGAGACTGGGAGCAGAGGACTGGAAGGACTGGCATCTTAAGCTGGAAGGTGGAAGCTGGGGGAGACTGGGAGCTGAGGACTGGAATAACTGGCATCTTGCAGTGGAAGGTGGAAGTTGGGGGAGACTGGGAGCAGAAGACTGGAAGGACTTGCATCTTGCACTCGAAGGTGGAAGCTGGGGGAGACTGGGAGCAGAGGACTGGATGGACTGGCATCTTGCACTGGAAGGTGGGTGGATGCTGGGGGAGACTGGGGGCAGAGGACTGGAAAGACTTGCATCATGTACTGGAATGTGGAAGCTGTGGGAGATTGGGAGCAGAGGACTGGAAGGACTTGCATCTTGCACTGGAAGCTGGAAGCTGGGGCAGTCTGGGATCAGAGGACTGGAAGGACTGGCATCTTGCAGTGGAAGTGGGAGCTGGGGGAGGCTGGGAGCAGAAGACTGGAAGGACTGGCATCTTGCAGTGGAAGGTGGAAGCTGGGGGAGACTGGGAGCAGAGGACCGGAAGGACGGACATCTTGCACTAGAAGTTGGAAGCTGGGGGTTACTGGGAGCAGAGGACCAGAAGGACGGACATCTTGCACTGGAAGGTGGAAGCTGGGGGAGACTGGCAGCAGAGAACTGGAAGGACTTGCATATTGCAGTGGAAGTGGGAGCTGGGGGATACTGGGAGCAGAGAACTGGAAGTACTTGTATCTTGCAGTGGAAGGTGGAAGCTGGGGGAGACTGGGAGCAGGGGATTGGAAGGACTGGCATCTTGCACTGGAAGATGGAAGCTGGGCAAGACTGGGAGCACAGGATTGGAAGGACCAGGATTTTGCCTCTGGGACTGCGAGGCGGCATTGTGAGAGCTTGGGAGCAGAGGACTGGAAGGACTGGCATCTTGGACTGGAAGGTGGATGGACGTTGGTGGAGCCCGGGAGCAGAGGACTGGAAGGACTGGCATCTTGCACTGGAAGGCGGAAGCTAGGGAGACTTGGAGCAGAGGACTGGAAGGACTAGCATCTTGCTCTGGAAGGTGAAAGCTGGGGGAGACCGGGAGCAGAGGACTGGAAGGACTGGCATCTTGTAGTGGAAGGTGGAAGTTGGGGGAGACCGGGAGCAGAGGACTGGAAGGACTGGCATCTTGTAGTGGAAGGTGGAAGTTGGGGGAGACTGGGAGCAGAGGACTGGAAGGACTGGCATCTTGGACTGGAAGGTGGATGGATGTTGGTGGAGCCCGGGAGCAGAGGACTGGAAGGACTGGCATCTTGCACTGGAAGGCGGAAGCTAGGGAGACGTGGAGCAGAGGACTGGAAGGACTAGCATCTTGCTCTAGAAGGTGAAAGCTGGGGGAGACTGGGAGCAGAGGACTGGAAGGACTGGCATCTTGTAGTGGAAGGTGGAACTTGGGGGAGACCGGGAGCAGAGGACTGGAAGGACTGGCATCTTGTAGTGGAAGGTGGAAGTTGGGGGAGACTGGGAGCAGAGGACTGGAAGGACTGGCATCTTGGACTGGAAGGTGGATGGACGTTGGTGGAGCCCAGGAGCAGAGGACTGGAAGGACTGGCATCTTGCACTGGAAGGCGGAAGCTAGGGAGACTTGGAGCAGAGGACTGGAAGGACTAGCATCTTGCTCTGGAAGGTGAAAGCTGGGGGAGACCGGGAGCAGAGGACTGGAAGGACTGGCATCTTGTAGTGGAAGGTGGAAGTTGGGGGAGACTGGGAGCAGAGGACTGGAAGGACTGGCATCTTAAGCTGGAAGGTGGAAGCTGGGGGAGACTGGGAGCTGAGGACTGGAATAACTGGCATCTTGCAGTGGAAGGTGGAAGTTGGGGGAGACTGGGAGCAGAAGACTGGAAGGACTTGCATCTTGCACTCGAAGGTGGAAGCTGGGGGGAGACTGGGAGCAGAGGACTGGATGGACTGGCATCTTGCACTGGAAGGCGGCTGGATGCTGGGGGAGACTGGGGGCAGAGGACTGGAAAGACTGGCATCATGTACTGGAACGTGGAAGCTGTGGGAGACTGGGAGCAGAGTACTGGAAGGACTGGCATCTTGCACTGGAAGGTGGAAGCTGGAAGCTGGGGGAGACTGGGAGCAGAGGACTGGAAGGACTGGCATCTTGCAGTGGAAGGTGGAAGTTGGGGGAGACTGGGAGCAGAGGACTGGAAGGACTGGCATCTTGCACTGGAAGGTGGCAGCTGGAAGCTGGGGAGACTGGGAGCAGAGGACTGGAAGGACTGGCATCTTGCACTGGAAGATGGAAGCTGGGGCAGTCTGGGATCAGAGGACTGGAAGGACTGGCATCTTGCAGTGGAAGTGGGAGCTGGGGGAGGCTGGGAGCAGAAGACTGGAAGAACTGGCATCTTGCAGTGGAAGGTGGAAGTTGGGGGAGACTGGGAGCAGAGGACTGGAAGGACTGGCATCTTGCACTGGAAGGTGGCAGCTGGAAGCTGGGGAGACTGGGAGCAGAGGACTGGAAGGACTGGCATCTTGCACTGGAAGATGGAAGCTGGGGCAGTCTGGGATCAGAGGACTGGAAGGACTGGCATCTTGCACTAGAAGGTGGAAGCTTGGGGAGACTGGGAACAGGGGACTGGAAGGACTTCTATCTTGCAGTGGAATTGGGAGCTGTGGGAGCCCAGGAGCAGAGAACAGAACCAACCTGCATGTTGCCTCTTGGACTGGGAGACGGCATTGTGGGAGACTGAGAGCAGAGGACTGGAAGGACTTGCATCTTGGGCTGGGAGATGGCATTGCGGGAGACTGGGAGCAGAGGACTGGAAGGTCTTGCATCTTGCAGTGGAGGTGGGAGCTGGGGGAGCGGGAAGCAGTGGACTGGAAGGACTGGCATGTTGCACTGGAAGGTGGAAGCTGGGGGAGACTGGGAGCAGAGGACTGGAAAGACTTGCATCTTGCAGTGGAGGTGGAAGTTGGGGGAGCCCGGACGCAGTGGACTGGAAGGACTGGTATCTTGCACTGGAAGGTGGGAGCTGGGGGAGACTGGGAGCAGAGGACTGGAAGGACTTGCATCTTGCAGTGGAGGTGGGAGCTGGGGGAGCCCAGACGCAGTGGACTGGAAGGACTGGCATCTTGCACTGGAAGGTGAGAACTGTGGTAAACTGGGAGTAGAGTACTAGAAGGACTGGCATCTTGAACTGGAAGGTGTGAGCTGGGGGACACTGGGAAGACTGCTATCTGGCTTCTTGAACTGGAAGACAGGGGCTGAGGGTGACTGGGAGCAGAGGATTAAAAGGACTGGGGCCTATGATGTGGGGCTACTTGGAGCATAGGACCTGGAAGTGAGTGGGGGATGCAGTCCCTCATAGGGCTGGGGAGGAACGTGTGAACTGAATGATGTGAGTTCTGGGTTACTGGGGGCAAAGGACTAGATGGAGTGGAGACTGGCACCTGGGAGGACTGTGAGGGTTAGGAGTATGGACATTGGAATTGGCATTTGAGGGCCGGCTATGAGCAGGGGGCCACAAGCACCAGCAGTGAGATAGAGGCGAGTAGTGGAACTGATAGTGGGCCACACCTTGATTGCAGTGCTTAAAGGTGACCCCGTTATCTCTCTGATGTCTGAGGTCCTACACAACCATAACTCGCACCAGCACCGTGCACTGCTAAGACTAACAACCAGGACATCAAAGATTACATCACAAATGTCATTGATGACCTCAATGATGAAATCACATATCTAGGCCACTCGCTTTTGTTCCCTGACATATCTACACCAAGTGGATTTGTTCAGTCAGAATGTGAACATTTAAAAGGTGCTGTATATATAAACATTAACCTTGTCGTATGTTCTTAAAGTACTTTACTTAGGGTTTGGTCTCGGCTCATGGTGCACATACACGGGGAAATACGCGGGCCTCAAACACACAATTCATTTGTATACATGAGGATGAACTCTAATGTTATTGACATTTTCTGGTGCTGTTGTTTCTTTCTTCCTTACTTTAGTTTCCCTGTATGTGCCTCTGATTTGTATGCATTGTTGGTCTTCATATATATTCTTTGTACTAACACAGTTGTGTAGTAAGTCTTGAAATGTTAGCTAGTTATTACATGTTTAACATTACAATAAACTCTGATAGGGTAGCATTCATTATGTTACTATGCAGAATTACAGGATCAAAAATATTGCACTTTTATGGTGCATGCTGCAGCCATTGCTGATGTGTATGCATGATTAGGTTCCTGTATTAACAACAACACTTCAATATCATGTTGTGTTTACCTGAGCAGATTCTTTACTACATTAAGCAGTTCATGAGAGGTCTCTGGATCACCCCTGATAGCGGCAGGTACATCGTGATTTTACTTGTCACTTTACTGTCCTTTTAAGTGCACGCTAGTGTGCTGATTCCTTGTAGCTACTTTGGTAGCAGGTCTTCAGTGTGGGCTGCTCACTACTCGCTCGCTAGTGGCTCACGCCGTGGAGCATCATGACTTGGTGTCAAGCACCCAGCCCGATCTCCTGTTTCTGATGAAGACCTGGCTGTGTGAAACATCCGGTCCTTCTATTGTTCAGGGTCTCCCCCCCAACTATGAGCTGGTTCATGTGGATCGTATCTCGTCCCATCCCGGTGGTGGGGTAGCCATTGTACATAAAGCTAAATATGGCATTTCATGCACTGTTCCAGAGCACTCCCTTAAGATGGAGTGTCTTCTGGCTTTAGTTCCCATATCCCCATGCACTGTGCCAGAGCACTCCCTTAAGATGGAGTGTCTTCTGGGTTTAGTTTCCATATCCCCCACCTCGATGTTAATTGATCTGTCTTCTGGCTCGAGTTTCCGTATACCCCACCTCGACGTTAACTGATCTGTCTTCTGGCTCGAGTTTCCATATCCCCCACCTCGACATTAACTGATCTGTCTTCTGGCTCGAGTTTCCATATCCCCCACCTCGACGTTAACTGATCTAGAAGTCTATCGGCCTCCTGGCACGGAGGGCCCTTTCTGTGTGGATTTCTCTGCTTTTGCCTTGAAACTTTAGGATTAGAATAAATACTCAAATATGATGATTGTTAGAGATTTTAATCTCACAGAAAATGTAACTAATACATGTCAGGTAGAACCTTTTCTGTCCCTGATGTATGAACTTGGTCTCCCCTACCCATCGACTGGAAAATATCCTGGATTTCGTCTGTGCCTGTCAGGATTGGCCCCGGAATCCACAATCTGAAAGGTCGAAACAAACATGCTTTCCCATCACACAAACCTGAAGCTTCTACCCGCAAGAATACATCATGTTCTGGTCATGATGCTATCCACGCGAGCAGTCCGCGTCATGGTTTTCCTTGGACTCGCTCTCGCCTTTCTAAAACTCACTCTACGAGGTTGCCATGGCGACTATGGCATCCTCTCCATGCTTGTCACATGACTCGCTCTCGGAGAGGCGGAGTTCGGCAAGTCCGCGGTCACCCGATATAACACTTCCGGGTTGCCGCATTCGCTGCTTCTGATTTTGATTTGGAAATCTTGGCTACGTTCTTGTGTACTCGTTAGGTACTTTTTGTCCTTGATCTTTCCCTACCTTGCCCCTTCCCTATTCCCTTCTGAAGTTCTCCTATCGACTACGGCCTGTGTCATGACCTACCTTTGCCTTCAGTCCTCAGCTTGTTGTTGCCAGCAGGCTGCCCGACTTGGAACGTTTGTGACCCGTCTTCTACTTTCTGAACTACTCACTACGCTGCCCCACCTTAACAAACTTGGTATGTTTAAGATCACGCTCTGCTCGCTGATTTCGACACTACGCCGCCAGCAAGTTACCGAACCCGGAAAGTTTTGACCATTCTCTATGTCATTTGTAAATGTCATCTCATCTGCGTGTTACCACTCTCACGCTACACCTTTGAATCCAGCACCTGCAAAAAGGACCTTCATTGCATTGCCTTCACCATTCCGCTTCTTGGAATAAACAACTGAGGGAACCAACATCATACACCATAGAGAAGCTGCACGACCCAAAACACAGCGCATGATCTAGAGACTGGTACTATTGGCGCTAGAGTCGATAGGTGTCCTCGTTCCGTTGGGACGGCACTGGACAAGAGACACTTGCACTCGTCTAGGCGTCCTCGTGCCGTGTGTGTTCAGGGATAGAATGGGTTGTGCAGTGTTTTCTCTTTGGCAGAATTACCTTTCCTCTCACAGTTTGGCAAGTCATTCATTGATTCTTGTATTGAAATACGTTATTGCTATACAGTTTTCTCTCTGATATTACTCTCATTCTGTCGAGATTTATAATTCCTTGAGTTCCCTTTTCCTTCGGGCCCCTTCCCTTATAAGGATTCCCCTCCAAGTAGCCTTGGCTGCTTCCCACACAGTTACCTTCCCTACTTCCCCTGTATCATTAGTGGGAAAGAATTGCTTGATCTCTTTTTCAAAGGTCTCCTTAAAGACCGGGTCAGCCCAGAGGGATTCATTACACCTCCATTTGGTATTGCGGGGTGACAGCTCATCCCAAGATATATCAATTGCAACCATGTCATGGTCTGACCATGCGGAGGGATATATAGTGGCAGCTTGCAGCACAGGTAGAAGATCGTTGGAGAGAAAGATATAGTCGATGCGTGTGAGTGTGTCGTGGGGGAGGGAGTGAAAGGTAAAACCTCTGTCCAACGGGTGTAGATGTCGCCAGCTATCTACAAGGCCATAAAGATCAAGGGTAGACTTAATTTCAGCCTCAGTTCGAGTGTTGGGCGGGTCTAATGCGTCGGCCCTGGTCTGCCTGTCAATGGAGCTGTCCATCCATGTGTTAAAGTCCCCGCCCAGGAACGTGTGCCCCTTAGCCATGTTAAAGACCTTTTCAGAGATTTTGTGAAGAAAACGATTCTGCCCTTGATTGGGTGCGTAGAGCGTGGCCAGAGTGATTATTATGCCCCCTATATTACCCACAACCGTGATCGCCCTACCCTCAGTGTCCGTCCATATGTCAAGAATTGTCATTCGGAGGCATTTGCGAACCAGAATTCCCACCCCTGCCTTTTTCAATATACCCGAGCTCCAGGAGGTGAGCCCAATCTCCCGTGACGGGATGGCTCTCTCCTCACCCCTCCGGTATCTCGTTTCTTGAAGGAACAAGATGTCTACATTTGATCTTCTGAATTCCCTGGCCACCATTGATCGTTTTGTGGGAGAGTTCAAGCCTTTGACGTTGAGTGTGCAAATGCGTAATGTGTCCCTACGGGGTGCGAGTGCCATCGTAGGTGTAGTTAGTGATCGTGGGCGGCCATTCCATCTGTGCCACGGCACATATCCTGCCGGCCATCGTTATGCATGGGTCGTCATTATAAGAGTGGATCCCAGAAAATCCCACGGAGGCCGACGACCAAATCGTCTGATGCATACCATAGACCTCAGTGTGGCCAAGGTGCGTCTGCGTATCTGTTGGATCAAGATTGATGCAAAGTGTGTGTTCCTCAACCTCCCCCTCCCCCACCCCATCCCCAACACATTCGGCGCCCGATTCGCCCAGGTTGACATCACCCAGCCGAACTCGGACCACCAGTGGAGACCGCAAAACAGGCGGTCCTACCATAATAAAGTCACTTATATCAGTGAGCCCCCAACTTTTGTGTGCACCTAACAATAACAATGGTTCAATAACAGAGTCATCAACCCTCCCCCAGGAGCTAGCGCAATGTGAGTATTACGCCATATCACATTCCGAGCGTCTGAGACACACAGAGCTAAAGATACCTCACACTTGGAGAAAGTGACCTTTCACAATTTGGCCTGCAGGCCATCTATGGAAGTCTCATAGCAGGAGGTTGACTCTTATGCATGAGTTCGTAACCCCCTAATCGGAGTAATTTGCCCAGTTTACCTTTTACCCAAGGGTATGCCAAAACACTTCAGGCACCTTGTCAATGTTCCATGTCCTGGGAGGTGTTCATCTTTCTGAATTTCCTAGAACCTGGGATCTTCCTCCGCCGTGAAGCCTTGATTTTCCACTCACCACCAGATGTTCCTTGATCCTCATGAGAGGGGGCACCTTCCGGCGAACCTATCAGATCTGACGTACAGTCAACAATGTCCTTCTCCGTGACAAGTCTCAATGTCGAGCCTTCCCATTCGAAGGTGAGGGAGAATGGGTACCCCCATCGGTACCTGACGACCTTGTCTTTCAACATTTTCGTGATCGGAGAGCACTTTTTCCTCATTGCTAGTGTGAGGGATGACAAGTCCTGGTAGAGAGAAATGGCGGAGTTCTCCAAGGACAATTGTGGGGCGTTTCTGGCCTTGTCCAAGATTCGTGCTCTGTCCGCATAGTTATGAAATCGAGCCAGGACCGATCCCGGGGCCCCCGGTCTACCTCCAGCCCTATGGATTCGGTCAATTTTAGGTGCGTCAATTGAGTCATCGTTGTAGAGGAGCTTCAGGATAGTGTGTAACGATTGCCTCAGGTCTAGTTCGGTTTCACCCTCTTTCTCAGGAAGACCAAAGACTCGAATATTGTTACGACGCTCCCTATTTTCGAGGTCGTCGACCTTAAGGTGCAATTCGTCTTCTCTGTTCGATATGTCTGCAATGCGGTGATCCATCTGTGCTTCCAGTGCGTTCAGAGATGTTTGGTTGTGCTCAACCTGCTCGAGCCTGTCGTCCATTTTGTCCATCCTCTGCGTGATCTTATCTATCCTGTTACCAATATCTGCTCGCATGCCCCTCAGTTCGGCAAGCAAATCAGCTACATCCGCCTTGGTCGCGGCAGCCTCGGATCCTGCTGTCGACATTGTAGAAATCGAGGAGGGCCCTGGGGATCTGGCAATTGGTGAAAACGTGTATTTCGCCAACTTGGTCTTAGGGTCCATGAAGGGCACTTGGCGGGGTGAAATACGTCCTAGCGGCCTCCTATTGATGTAACGTTAGCACCCGCGTGAAGGACCAGCTCTTGAGGGCCTCTCGAGTTTTGTTCCAATATGTACTCGTAGAGTCCTCCTTCACCCTCCTCACTGGCTGCGCAGCCAAAGCGTATCACCTCTCAGGCAGCGAGTGCCGTTCCCGCAACACCGGAGAGGGCCCCCCTGGAGGGTAGGTGTAACGCTCACCTGATTCTCGCAGAGGCGCCGGTCTTGACTGGGCGACTACCGTATCTTCAAAGGTGATGTGCAGCACCCGATTGGCTCTTTGGGCTGGACCTCTGTGCCCTGTATGCCTGACGTGCAGAGTAAGAAGTCTTAGGTAAGTGAATGCCGAGCTCTCCATCTGCCTCGGGGCAGGGTGCTGTAGCCAGTTTCTTCACTGGATAGGTAGCGCAGGCCTCTTGACTTCAGAGGACTGCTGTCCGTCGTTTACTGCACGAACGGTAAGTTTCGAGTAACTCAAATGTCTTTAAAGTCTTTAATAATGATGTCTCTTGTTTTGCAGGGTTCCGGCGATGGCGGATGACGGGCTGAAGTGAGTTGAAGATGGAGCCCGTGTGATGAATAGAAGCGCCTGGAAGCACGTAAGTAAGCGCTTGTTGCCAGCTTCACAAAGCGCTCTAACTGTCTTTTTATTTTGCAGGTACAAGTTCGGAGCGGCTGCAGGGTGCCGGGATACCCACTGGGTTAGATGTGGAAAGGAGTAATGGCACGAGAGTATTAAAGTTCCCCAATGTCTTTAAACGCACCTTGTTTTGTCTTTCAGATGCGAGATGCAGCGCCGACGGCCTCCGGAGCGTGCGAAGAGTTGGTAAGCTTTTGTCTTTCAGATGCCGGAATGCAGTGTGAAGACCTACGGAGCGCACGAAGAGTAGGTAAGCGTTTGCCTTTCAGATGCCGGAATGCTAACCTGTTCTTTCTTGTCTTTATAGGTGTTGCTGAAGACTGGATTCAGGATGGTAAGCCTTTTTCCTTAGGCCCAGGACCGGATGCAGAAGACACGATGAGCGTTCTGCTGCAGAGGGTGCAGAATAACGCAAAGCAAGATTCATCCACCGGGTGTGGTTTAAATAGCCTCCTGTAGTGCTTAGGTGTCTCCTTCCACAGCCACGCCTAAGTAAGAAAAGAGTTCCTGGTAAAAAAAGAGTTCCTGCCTTCCAGAAGAGTTCCAGTGTTCTGAATCTAGGGAGTGGCTCCAGCCCCACCCAACAGGAAAAGTAGTTCCAAACAGAAGAGGATCAGAGGCTCAACTGGCAGGCAAGTAAGCAGCATGGTCTGCTGCAGGTAAGTCCACCCAAGCATTATGAGCCCGGCGCTTCCAGCACTGGGACTGGGCATATTTATGAGCCTGGTGCCAATGGCGCCAGGACTGGGTCCAAAAGGTCCCAATTGGGACTGGTTGGCACTCGGAACCTGGGTTATGGATCTGCTTCCAAGGGAGTTGGGAAAACCCTGACCTTTTGGAAGCAGAGATCATGACAGTACCCCCCCTCAAGGCCCCTCCCAAACCGGGCTTCTCCGGGGGTTTTGGCTTGTCAGGAAATGTTCGCTGAAATCTTTTGATTAGGCGAGGAGCGTGGACATATTCAGCAGGTTCCCAGGATCTCTCTTGGGGGCCGTAGCCTTTCCAGTCAATTAGGTAGAATAGTTTAGATTTGGAGATCTTGGAGTCCAGAATGCTTTTGACTTCAAACTCGAGTTCTCCATCAACTAGGATAGGTTTTGGAGATTTGGTTAGTCGGGTTTGAGGTTGCACGGGTTTTAATAGAGAGACGTGGAAGACCGGATGTATCTTCATGTGCCCCCGCAAGTCCAACTTGACCGCTACTGGGTTTACTATGGTAGTGATGGAATAGGGACCAAGGTATCTTGGGTTGAATGTGCGTGGCCCTTTTAGAGATAGATATCTGGTGGATAACCAGACTTGATCCCCTACTTGATAGTGAGGGGCTTCCTTCCGATGTTGATCTGCTCCTTTCTTGTATTGTTCTTTAGCCCTTTGAAGGTGAGAAACAGCTTCCTTAAAGGCTTGGGTGATTGTAGAATGCAGGTAGTCTACTGCTGGTGTTTCAAGATCTTGGAGGGGATCCAACTCCGAGGTTCGAGGGTGACTGCCGTACAAAAGAAAAAACGGGGTTTTCCCAGTTCCCGAATGGACAGAGTTATTGTAGGCATACTCGGCTATCCAAAGGATATCTTTCCAAGTTTTTTCAGTTTGTTGCAGCATGCAGCGTAAATACTGTTCCAGAGTTTGATTGGTCCTCTCGGTTTGTCCGTCGGTCTGAGGGTGGTGACTGGTCGATAGTCTCACATCAATTTGAGCTGACCGACAGCAACTTCGCCAAAAATGAGAAATAAATTGACTACCTCGATCCGAAATTAGAACCGAAGGAAAACCGTGCAGTCGGACGATGTTTTCGAGAAATTCTCGGGCCAGAGTTGCTGCTGTTGGCAAGCCTTTGAGCGGAATGAAATGCGCCATCTTGGAGAATAAGTCCACGATTACTAGAATCGTATTGTATCCGGAGCATGGAGGTAGATCGGTGATGAAGTCCATAGAAAGCGTATGCCAAGGGCGAGGTGGGATGTCAATAGGGCGTAAGAGGCCTGCTGGTCTTTCCTTTTGACTCTTGTTTTGGGCGCATACTCCACAGGACATTATAAAGTCTCTGATATCTTTTTTCCAAGACGGCCACCAGAAGTAGCGCTTGATCTTTTCTGAGGTCTTGGCTATACCGGGATGACCTTCCATTAAAGAGTCGTGATAACAAGAGATTACTTTTTTCTGTAAATCTGTGCTGGGTAGGTATAATCGTTCTTGGAAATACAATAGGTTGTCCTTTACTGCAAAGTCCTTTCCCTGCAGATGCCAATTCTGTATGTTTGCTGGAGTGACAAGTTGCCTGGCTTTATCCTTAACTTCCTCTATGGATTCTGTGGTGATTACACCCAGAATTATTTGTTCGGGAATGATTGGTACAGGTTTAGGGTTGATCAAGTGTTCTTCCACTCCCATCCGAGAAAGGGCATCGGCTTTACCGTTCTTGGTACCAGGTCGATAGGTAATTATGAAGTCAAACTCGGCAAAGAATAATGCCCAACGGAGTTGTCTAGAGGATTGGGCTTTTGCGGTTTTCAAATATTGCAGGTTTCGGTGATCCGTAATCACAGTAACGGTGTGTCGGGCCCCCAGCAGATAATGCCGCCAAGCCTTAAAGGCAGACTTGATAGCCAGAAGTTCCTTGTCAGTAATCGTGTAATTGACTTCAGGAGGCGAGAATTTGCGGGACCAAAATGCCACGGGATGCAACTGATTGGTTACCGGGTCCTTTTGTGATAGAACTGCCCCCACGGCAAGGCTTGAAGCATCAGTTTCCACGATATAGGGGAGTTCGGGGCGAGGGTGTTTTAAGATTGGTGCAGAGATAAATTTAGTCTTCAAATCCTGGAAAGCTTGTTCCGCCTCGGTAGACCATTCAAAACGTTTGTTTTTCTTTAACAAGGCAGTGATGGGCTGGACTATTCGAGAGAACTCGGGGATAAACCTGCGGTAAAAGTTAGCGAAGCCTAACATGATTTGCACACCTTTTACGGAGGATGGTGATGGCCATTTGAGAACTGCATCGACCTTCTTTGAATCCATACGCACTCCGCCAGGTGATAATATGAATCCCAAGAATTCAACTTCAGTCACGTTGAAAACACATTTTTCCAACTTAGCGAAAAGTTTGTGTTGACGCAATCTTTCGAGGACCATTTTCACGTGTTTCCGATGTTCAGATTCCGATGAAGAATAAACGAGAATGTCGTCGATGTAAACAACAACACACACATCTATGAGCTCTCTGAGGACATCGTTCATAAAATATTGAAAGGCGGCCGGGGCATTGCAAAGTCCGAAGGGCATGACCTGATATTCAAATAGCCCATACTTGGTGCGGAAGGCCGTCTTCCATTCATCGCCCTCTTTTACTCGTACCAAGTGGTAAGCTCCTCTAAGATCCAGCTTTGTATATATGCATGCTTTTCTGACTTGGTCCAGGAGTTCAGGGATCAAAGGTAAAGGATATCTATTCTTAACGGTGATCTGGTTCAGGGAGCGATAATCTATACAAGTTCTAAGGTCTCTTTCCTTTTTTGGAACGAAGAACAAAGCTGAAGAGGCAGGGGACTTGGAGGGACGAATAAACCCATTTGCCAGGTATTGATCCAGGTATTGTCGAAGGTGAAGGTTCTCAGGCTCGGTGAGGGCATAAATTCTACTACAAGGAGGAGTAGATCCAGGTATCAGGTCTATCTGGCAGTCATAAGACCTATGAGGAGGTAGAGAGTTAGCCTGCTCCTTCCGGAAAACATCTTGGTATTCTAGGTATTCGGGAGGTAACTGGGGAGTCTCTGAAGAAATTGCTGCCAGTGCAACACCAGGTGGAGGGTGACACGTAGAGACACATTCTGGAAACTGGACCGTTCTTGCTCGCCAATCGATCAGAGGATTGTGTTTCTCTAACCAAGGTATTCCTAGAATAATCTGGAACTGAGGGGCCTTGATCACATCGAACACGATCTTCTCATGGTGTCCATCTTGACTTACTAGCGTCACCTCTTGAGTGGTGTGCGTTACTGGCCCGGAGGCTATCTCCGTACCATCCACCGTAGTAATGACGTCCTTTACAGCCTTGGGACAAAGAGTTAGATTCATCCTCAAAACCATTTCATGATCCACTTAATTGCCGATGGCACCGCTGTCGACGTAAGCTTCAATTGCATGTAATCGACCCGGATTATCAGGGCTAATGAGGACCATAGGTATCACGAAATGCGAGGTCACGGAACTGGTTTTCACGCTCGGCAAGAGGACCTCTATTCTTGTCGGGCGAGGTCGTTTCCCTGCTCAGAGTTTGTAACTGTGGTAACTGCAGCTCCTACTGCCTTCTTGGCAGGTTTCACCGGACAGTCTCGAAGAAAGTGCCCTGAGTTTCCGCAATATAGGCATAATTGCAACTGTTTTCTCCTTTCCCGCTCCCTTTGTGTTAGAGGACCTTTCAGACCCCCTATTTGCATGGGTTCTCCGGAGTCTACTCCTTTGGAAGGAGTTGGCGGTTTGGAAAATACTCGAGCATCAAACTTGGAACGATCGGCCTTCCTGTTCTGCAGTCTGTGATCTATTTGAACGACCAAGTCTATATAATCCGAACAGTCTTGTGGGGGATTCACTACTTGGGCTAAAACGTCTTTGAGCTCTCCACGTAGACCTCTATAAAACAGCGTAATCCTTTTGTCCTCAGGCCATTGAGTTTCCACTATTAGTCTATTGAAAGATGCAATATAAGCCAAAAGGTCTTGATTACCCTGTCGCAACAAAAGAAGCTCATTGTCCAAGGCCTGCCCCTGTGCATGTCTTGCGAACAGTTTTTCCATACTAAGCTGAAAGGCTTGAAAATCATGGAGAACCGGATCATCTTGATTAACTAGAGGGATCGACCAGTCTGCCGCATTGCCACTAAGGTACGAAAGTACAAAAGCTACTTTAGCTTGATCAGTTGGAAAGGCTGCTGGCCGGCATAAGAAGTGCAACCGGCACTGATTGATAAATACCGCAAACCTCTTTGGGTCACCAGAAAATCGTTCGGGCGGAGCCAGTGGTACATTCCCAGGTAGGTTGATCTGCACTGGATTCATAGAGGATGTTGAAGGAAGATTTGCCCCTGATGCGGGTAGTGGGGTCTGTCCGGCTTGTGACTGTAGCAATTGTCTAGCAAGATCATCTGTTCTCTCCTTGGAAATAATTAGTTCCCTTCTTAGAGCGTTCGTTTCCTGACGAGCTGCATGCACTTCTGCCCTTAGTTCCCCAAGTAACCGGGCTAGGTGGTCAGTATCCGAGGTTTCCATAGCGCCTGGGCGAGAGTTTTGCGGTAGGCTTTGCGTTCTGTAACGCTCACCTGATTCTCGCAGAGGCGCCGGTCTTGACTGGGCGACTACCGTATCTTCAAAGGTGATGTGCAGCACCCGATTGGCTCTTTGGGCTGGACCTCTGTGCCCTGTATGCCTGACGTGCAGAGTAAGAAGTCTTAGGTAAGTGAATGCCGAGCTCTCCATCTGCCTCGGGGCAGGGTGCTGTAGCCAGTTTCTTCACTGGATAGGTAGCGCAGGCCTCTTGACTTCAGAGGACTGCTGTCCGTCGTTTACTGCACGAACGGTAAGTTTCGAGTAACTCAAATGTCTTTAAAGTCTTTAATAATGATGTCTCTTGTTTTGCAGGGTTCCGGCGATGGCGGATGACGGGCTGAAGTGAGTTGAAGATGGAGCCCGTGTGATGAATAGAAGCGCCTGGAAGCACGTAAGTAAGCGCTTGTTGCCAGCTTCACAAAGCGCTCTAGCTGTCTTTTTATTTTGCAGGTACAAGTTCGGAGCGGCTGCAGGGTGCCGGGATACCCACTGGGTTAGATGTGGAAAGGAGTAATGGCACGTGAGTATTAAAGTTCCCCAATGTCTTTAAACGCACCTTGTTTTGTCTTTCAGATGCGAGATGCAGCGCCGACGGCCTCCGGAGCGTGCGAAGAGTTGGTAAGCTTTTGTCTTTCAGATGCCGGAATGCAGTGTGAAGACC